>NC_044981.1:69506061-70106061 GCF_008728515.1 Papio anubis
AGAAATTCATGAGTCATAATAAACAATAAGCAAAAACTATATTAGTAAATACAAGAGAGTAAGTGATTTGCTTATACGAGATAATTCATTCCTGAGGCATTTGAGCTAAAATATCTAGATGAGAGAAGACCTCACTAAATTAGCTTCACTTTTTTCACTGTACATGTAATTGCCTCAATACATTGATTCACTTTTATTGGTCTATACCTACCCATATAGAAAAGGATATATTATATTGCTCCTAAATCCATCTTTATGTTTTAAGAAGCAAAAAATTAAAATTGCCTCATTTCTCAAAGAGATTTTTTTCAGCACTCTATTGCCTAGCATATCTTTTGACTGTTCTTGAAAGGATTATATATAGTTTTGTTATGAAGAATCATATGCTTTTTAACTTCACTTAATTGAGCACAATTGTTTCTTAATACATTTGTGTTATATATGGCATAGGAAGTTAATTTTTCTACATAATATGTCTTAATCAAATAAAATAAAATCCAATATTACATATATATACATACTGTTAAAAAATGAAAATAATAGCTACAATAAATCAAACATTAAGCATTATACTTTGTAAGTCGTTCATAATTTTCACAGTAGCCTTATGGTGTTGCTTTTTATCATTGCCATTTTATAGGTGAGAAATTTGGAACCCAGAGAAATTAAAAACTTTATTACAGAGTTAGTAAATGGTAGACCTGGATTTCATATAGTTTTGTTAATTCTGGTTGAGCACATTTTTCAGTTAAAATATATCTTTCCAAATTTAGATACCATTCTTTCCAAGATACAAATATAATCTTTTAACTTACACAATTGTGTCTTATTAAAACATGAGACTCTTAAGCAATGACCTAGAAAGCATAGAATATCCTAGTGAAGGTAAATATAGAGTTAAAAATTCTAGTTTTAAATAATTATCAAATAGTATTTATAACAGATTTTTGGGAAATTAGCTATTTTTCCATTTTGGAACTAAAAGTTTTAGTAGAAAAACAAGTTGTGTGAATTTATGCATTTCCTTTTTGTGATTGAAACACAGTATACAAAAATTTCTTACCATGATCTTAAGATGAATAGTTCAGTACACATACTAAATTGTTACTAGGGAAAGGTTTTGAGCTAGGTGTATTTTTATTAAAATATAATTATTTTCTTCAGTTTAAAAATGTTCCCATTGTTGAAATATATGATTTTTCATGGTTTCTGGTCCTATGGGAGATTGTAATTGATTTTGGTATAATATGTCAATTATAGTATTATTTTACAACTTAAATAATTTACTGTCTTGTGGTTCTAACTTTAGATATTTAAACACTTTCACTAGTTACCTGGAGAAAGTAAAAATATTAGTCATTAGTTACCTAAAGAAGTAAATACTACTCTTCTAAGAGAAACATTTTAATCACTCTTAAAAGAAAGGTCTAAATTTATTCATGTGTTTCTTATATTCTTTTACTTAACAGTATACATATTATATAGGACAAATAAAATGGAACAAATAAAAACATCCCCTTAGAACACACATTAGACAGATGACTACGTGTGTCACTGGTAACTTGCTTTAAATATATATAATAATTGCTGTGCTGATTAATTTTTTCTCTTCTTCCATAGAACTCTAGGATATTATTTCAATCTTGTTGAAAGTTAAATATTAAAATTTAAAATTAACATTGCAACAAAAATATTATTAGTAAAGTGGTGGTAGCACATTAGGCTGTACAAAGAGCTATATGTGCAGGGAAAGCTCCTGTGTGGAGGGAGCTCCACACAGTATACACAGTATAAGCATACTATTTATTTTCACTTTCTTACAAGACCAGGTATGTGCCAGCAAATGTAAAGGAAATTAGGTCTGCATTTTTATGTGTAACAATAATTGGTACCAATTTTTATGAGATTCTTTTTGGGGAAAGTAAGTATATTAAGTAGGCCAAAAATGTTCTTGTTTTAATTTTGGCTGTGAATTTGTGGGACAGCCATTTAATCTTTAGATTATTTTTTCTTCCTCCTTTTGTTTCTGCAAGACATCATGGGAATGAAGGAGAGGTGAAAATTGATAGCACTTTGGTGAAAGCCTTCAAGTGAAGGCAGCCAAAATTTATGAGTGGGAATTCATATATGAATAAATAATTTCCTATGTTCTCAATTGTTATATGGTTACCATTTCTGACACTTGCAATAGAAATATTTTGGAAATGAAGAGCTCTTTCAAGGGACTAATATTTCTACAGTTCAGAGTATAAATATTTTTAAATCCTTAACTGTTATTTATTTTATAGCTGAAACATGTTTGAACGGTAAAATATTTTAAATTTAAATGTCAAATAAAAATTAATAAAACTTACACATAAATTTAAACATGTATTTTAAAATTTTCCTAGAGCTATTTATCAGCTCAAGTGAGTACTACTTTCCCTACTCCTCTTTTATCTACCCTTGAACACAAACATGAGTAATGATGGCAACTAAGTATGTTTATTTGAATTTTTAAAGAAAGAATAGCATATATTTTAATATATAATATAGCTTATTTTTCCAGGCAATACTTATAAAATCTACTCTGAGCAATAAAGGAAAAAGGAAGCATTCAGACTGAGTCTGGAAACAGAGATTTTAATTTGAGTCAGACTCTGGAGTTACCTCACCTCTACTCATTTGGCAAACCTCAGGAAAGCATTTGATTTCTCATATTTTAACTAGCCTTATGCTATCTATACAATGTTGTGTTTTATTGAAAGTCTAATCATTTCCTAAAACTATTCACCTGCCTACATTAAGTCATTCATTTTTCATTGTACAGATCTACAAAATACACATTGTGACTTTTACCAATTAATGTTCTAATAATATCATATTTTAATATATTTCTTTGTACTCCTATGAAACAAGAGGAACTTGATGATAAAGCTTGAAAGTAATTCATAAGTTTGTTACTGCTGATATTTACTGTATCGTTCTATTTCTCACAGGGTATTAGATAGCTGTTTCTATCCCCATTGGTAGGAATTCTGTAACTTGAAAATTAATATATTGGTCTCCATTTAAACTGGTTTCTACATCATTTTAATATAATAGAAGTCTTTTTTGAAGGTGAAGAAAAATTTTATTTTGAAAAAATACATTCAATGTTAATTATAAGATTGAATATTATGTAATAAAAAGTCATAATTTTTAAAATTAAAAAAAGAAACTGAACAAATAGCTTCTTTTTTTCAGAAGTAAATGGAAATTACTTCACTATTTTAATCATTCATACTCAATTTTATACCCAGAATCTCAAATTGTACCATTTGGAAGCATTTAATATTTTAATCACCAACTTCTCCCTCTATATATACCTCACTATATTTGTCATTAGCCTTTCAGACATTTTTTTTTCTTCTTCTTCAGTGCAAGCACATAGTTCCTACTGGGACTAAAGGCAGTTAGTAATGTTCATCGTATAAAGAATAGGTCCAAATATCTGACAACTTTGTGGAGACAGACAGGAAATACCAAAGAAAGATTTTACTCTAAGGCAGATTCTGATTAACATCAAAGTTTTCAGTCTTTTGTATTCTTTTCCAATTTTCTAAATAATGGAATCTCCCTTTCAAAGGTTGAAGTAAAATTTTATAATTTTTTTTTCATTTCTTGCTAACTTAAAGCTACAAAATAGTAAGTAATGAGAGTGCTAAAAAGTTAAGCTAACTTTTAAATTTTTCTGTGTGTGCATGATAGAACAACCACGAGTTGAAAAGTCAATTTAAAAATGTGGTTAATCAACTGAGTATTTTATAAGCAGAAAGAGTACTCTTTTCAAAATACAAATCAACTCTGAAACTTTCAATTGCTTCTAATTATTCTTGGGATAAAGACCAAATTTCTAACCAAAAACCGACAAGGCTACTCTCTCTTCTAACCTTAAACTCCCTAAGCTCCCTCCACATAGGAGCTTTCCCTGCACAAGTAGATTATCTGCCTGGACCAGACTTCACTGCCCTTTTCATTGTCAGAGTTAACTGGGTCATTATTTCCTCAAGAAAGTCTTTGCTATCCCCATGGATGTGTTCAAACTCTTGTAACATCCTTTAATTCCCCTTTGGAGTTCTTATTACTATAGCAGTGTACATATATATATATGTTATTTTTTGCTTAATGCTAATCTCCCTTACTAAACTGTAAATTCTCTTAAGTCAGGGACAGTGTTTGGCCTTTGTTAGACATTGGGTCCACAACATCATTTATGGGCTGAGCTTTGTGCCCGTATTCATAGGTTGACATGCCTCAGAAAGTGACTACATTTGGAGATAGTCTTTAAAAAGGTGATTAAGTTAAAATCACATCATTAGGGTGGGCTCTAATCCAATATAACTGATGTCCTTAAAAGAAAAGGAGATTAGCACACAGATGTGCACACACAGAGGGAACACCATGGGAAGACATGGCAAGGAGATGACCTACATGGAGTACAGTCAGTCACCTCACCATAGAATGATGGCTGGAGAATGCCATATGAAAGAGTATTTGTAAAATAAATAAATAAAGACTGTTCACGATGATTACTATTTCCCTTCTTAACTATCGAAAGAACTCCGGAACAAATTATACCATTGGGAAGATTTTCATGATTCAGTTGATTTTCCAAAAATGAAGCTATCCTACCCAACCAGGTATGGAGGCAATCTGCTTTTTATTCTGTTGTTACCACTTACCCAAGCGAACTGTGATAGGAATATAAGCAACCATGGACTTGTGAAGGTCCAGGTCTATTTTGCCATCTTTCAGATAAGATATTTTAGTAAAAAAAAAAAAAACTGCCATGATGAGCTGCCTTATAGAGCTCTTTGAAAATATTCAAGTTGATGAAGTTCTTTGAGGACAAGTTAGTTTGTGATGTTTAAGAATAAACAATTTGGCTTAACCATCTTCTGAAAGCCTCAGAAGAAACTAACCCAGCTGGCATCTTGTCTGAGACCTCTATTCTCCAGAATTGTGGGAAAATATGTTTCTGTTTTTCAAGCTATACTGTCTGTGGCACTTTTCTATGGATACACTAGCAAACTAATACAATATTTAGCTTAACATTTGGCACATAGTAAATAAACATTTTTGTATGAATCAATCAGTAATATAAACCTGGATTTGAATCCTAGTTCTGTCACATTTATTTTTGTGATCTTAATCAAGTTTCTAAAGAAATTTTCTTAGCCTCATGACCCTCTTTTGTAAAGCTGGTAAAAAAACCACAATTTATAGCATTGTTGAGAAGCTTAACAAGATATGTGTAAACTCTTAACATAAGTTTGTGGGCATCAGCAGGCTCTATTTCTACTCCTTTCGCTTACTCTCTTAAAACAGAAGAATGAATTTTGAAAAGTTAGTCTCTTGACAAATTTTATTAAATAAAATACCAACCTTTAGTGATAGCATATGCAAATTTACAGTTTTGCCTTTCAAATCCCAAATATTTAAAACCTGATCGAATATTCAACAGTATAGGTTGTTTTATTCTTGAAATCTTTGACAAATCAATTTCATGAATCTTCATTGCAGACTGCAATAATCAAACTGTCATCAAAAGTCAGAAAAAAGCCTTCTGAATTTTATCTAGAAATAAGTATATACTCCTTCCTTGCTACTATTCCAAAGTCGTCAACTCCTCCAAGATCCATGTCCCCACGGCTCTGCTCCATGTCAACACAAGGAATCCAAAAGTGGTTCATAACTAGCACAAGGTTGTGCTTCTTGTTTCTGTGCAAGTCACATATCTTTTTGGGTATTCTTGGGCTATTGTATTTTGTGTTTCATTTGTACATATGTGATATCAAATTTGTCTCTTTTACAGTATGGTTTGCTTGCATTTATTAGAATCAACTGCCACTAGTTTAAAAAAGAAGTAAATAGGAACCGTAAATAGGAAAAAAAACTTTGAAAAATTAACACTTTTCCCCAATAACGAATATACTGGATTAGCTAAATATGCCAGCCAGCCAACATGCCAAAAACACAGACATTAAGGATGATTTTATACAAAAGAAGATTAAAAAAACAAAAACAAGAAAAAAAGATAGCAGTCAATAATAATAATGGCATCAAACTATCCTGTTATAGAAAACCTTACTATTTAGGTCTTTATACAGATCCACTTGGATCTGAGAAAATTATAATAAACACTTTCTTTTTCGATCATTGAGTATACTTTGCAGCTATCATAAAACATCTGTATCTTTCTATAGCCATTCCTCTTTTAGGTCTTTACAAGAGGACCAAGCTATTTCTATTGCTGTGCTCATCCACTTGAACTTGCCAGCTGTCTTGATATTACATTTGGCCAGTGGTAATAAATATCTGCAATGTTTCAAATTCTAAATCCTCTTTCTTTAGGTGAGTGTTATCAATCTAATGGGCTTCACTTTGCTTGTCTCGGAAATGTTCTGAAAAATGGCAAGTCAACACCATCTCCCTGGAATTCAGTGCTCTCCAACATCTCTTCCTTCCCTATTACAGGCAAACTGCACTAATTACTTTAATTCCAAAAAACATACCTTTGTTCACAGTGGTCCATGACATCAGTTAGGATTATACTAGTAACAAATAAAATAACAAACTACAACAGGCAATACCCCACCACAACATGCTTTTTTCCCAGTATTAGCTTCTTTCCCTTCCCTACATTACTTTCTGCTTGTCCTATTAGTGCTTCCTGGAGTTATATTTTTATCGAATTTTAATCTCCAAGTGTGCTTCTAGGGAAACACAACAAAGACAATGGTGACAGAACCTATGTGTATTCAATCTTCTTATCACATAGTCTGCTAAAAACTTTTTAACCATATTCTCATTGCATTTGTTGAGATAATTCTGAGATTTAATAGTTTTGGAGTTGCCATTCAGGATTTTATTAAGAAAAAATAAAACTTACAGGTCTCAAGTTGAAACGGGTTTAATATAGGGAATTAGTGAGTCATACAACCATGAGAAGGGCTGAAGGAGCAAAAGTCAGGGAAACTGCTGATAGAATTCAGGAAATTAAGAAGTGCCGGCCAGGTGCGGTGGCTCACGCCTGTAATCTCTGCACTTTGGGAGGCCGAGGTGGGTGATCACGAGGTCAGCAGATCGAGACCACCCTGCTAACACGGTGAAACCCCATCTCTACTAAAAAAAAATTCAAAAAATTAGCCAGGCATGGTGGAGGGTGCCTGTAGTCCTAACTACTCGGAAGGCTGAGGCAGAAGAATGGCCTGAACCCGGGAGGCAGAGCTTGCAGTGATGCAGTGAGCCAAGATCATGCCACTGCACTCCAGCCTGGGCGACAGAGTCAGACTCCATCTAAAAAAAAAAAAAAGAAGAAAGTGCCCACTGTAGCCTCCTTTATAGGAGCTGCCAGAGAACGGCTTCTTCTCTTTCAGTTTCCAAATTGAGTCCTACTGCTTCCCATTAGCAGAATCTAACCTGAAACACTCCTGGTAAGGGAATCTGGGAAATGGTTTCCCAGGCTTTCCCCTTACTTAAGTCATGTATATAAGGGAGTGAGGATGAAGACAAATTTACCTTACAGTGGGACACTATTTACTCATGAAGTGCAGCAAGCCATTTTTCTGGTTACCCATTTTCTGAAAGTCCCAAGCATCTACAGAAAGCCAAGCCTATTCCAGAGGCTATTCATAGACAAATCCATTAAGTAAGGTTCTTTGGCAAACACATAAAATGCCAAAGTTTGAATTAATGTCCAACCACTGAGAAAAGCAAAACAATACTACACAATTTAGTCAATTCCTTTGCAATTCTGTGAAAGAAACTTAAATTTCTCTTTGAAAGACCATGCCAAGACCTGGTAATTATTTTCAAAATTTCATTGTGAAGGAATACCCATTGTTCTCATAGCTAACAACAAAGGGTTAATTACTGTGTAGGTAAGTTTAAAGCAAGTTTACTGTAAGAGGAATTTTGGAATGTCTCTGTTGGTTAGGGAGAAATAAAGAGCAAGAAAAAAGGATGGCATGATTTCAAGGTCTTTGCTCATCTTTAAGATTTGTGTTGTCCAAATATCTATATCCACACCCAACCACACCCCATTCCTCTTACTTTAAAAAAAAAATCAAATTACATTTTTGGCAAAAAAAAAAAAAAAAAAAAAAAAAAAGTTTAATGATTACTTTGCCAGAAATTAGATTCAGGAAAAATGACTGAAAGGGAATTTTTCTCCATGTACACTCAGAATTATTAATATCCCTCTACACATGTACATCCATTAATGACCATTCAATAGAAATAGTGCATAGTTATGATTTTTAAATATATAAAAGTGTAAAATCATTTTGGTATGTCAATATCTTTAGATTATAAACATTTTTTGTGAGTTATTTCATGACAAGTTTATGAGCACAAATAGCAATTCTGATATACTAATTCTACAGAAAAATAAATGATGTTAATTAAAGCAGTTTATTTTAATAAACACTAGAAACATTGTAAGAATAGAATATTAAAATGACTTCCAATAATGATTAACTATTTTTGAACATTTATATTAAAACTCCCATTAAAAAGGGAATTCACATTTAAAATGGTAATTTATTCATATATGATCAATTTTTAAATAAAGCTGTTTTAAAATTTTTAAGATTTTCTTCTGTTTTTTCTTGGCTTTCTGTAGATGCTTCATTTTTAATAAAAAACAAAGAGAAAGTCTGTCCAGGCTACATGGTCCAAACAACAAAAATTCACGTTAGCCATAATGTGATATTATGAGGTATCTTATGAATAGTTCAGCTAAATACTGCCCTACTCATATATTTTCATTCTCTTATGGAAGTGAGATTACTTTTTTCCCCATCAAATTTTATTTCAAGTTCCAAAATACGTGTGCAGGATGTACAGGTTTGTTACATAGGTAGACATGTGCCATGGTGGTTTGCTGCACAGATCAACCTATCACCTAGGTATCAAGCCCAGCATCCATTAGATATTCTTCCTGATGCTCTCCCTCCCCACACTGCCTCCAACAAGCCCCAATGTGTGTTGTTCCCCTCCCTGTGTCCATGTGTTCTCATCATTCAACTCCCACTTATAAGCGAGAACATGCGGTGCTTAGTTTTCTGTTTCTGTGTTAGTCTGCTAAGGATAATGGCCTCCAGCTCCATCTGTGTTCCTGCAAAGGACTTGATCTCATTCCTTTTTATAGCTGCATATATATTCCATGGTGTGTATGTACTACATTTTCTTTATCCAGTCTATCATTGATGAGCATTTGGGTTGATTCCATGTCTTTGCTATTGCAAATGATACTGCAATGAATATATGTGGAATGTATCTTTATAATAGAATGATTTATATTCCTTTGGGTATATACCTAGTAATGGGGTTGCTGGATCAAATGATACTTCAGCTTCTTGATTTTTGAAGAATCACCACACTGTCTTCTACAATGGTTGAACTAATTTACATTCCCAACAACAGTGTAAAAGCATTCCTTTTTCTCCGCAGCGTTGCTGGGATCTGTTATTTCTTGACTTCTTAATAATCACCATTCTCACTGGTGTTAGGAGCTGGTACCATTTCTAGTGGAACTATTCCAAACAATTGAAAAGGAGGAACTACTCCCTAACTCATTTTGTGAGACCAGCATCATCGTGATACCAAAACCTGGCTGAGATACAACAACAACAACAACAAAACTTCAGGCCAATATCTCTAATGAACATCAATGCAAAAATCCTCAATAAAATACTGGCAACCCGAACCCAGCAGCACATCAAAAAGCTTATTCACCACAATCAAGTTGGCTTCATCCCTGGGCTCAACATACACAAATCAATAATTATAATTCATCACACAAACAGAACTAAAGACAGAAACCACATGATTATCTCAAAAGATGGAGAAAAGGCCTCTGATAAAATTTAGCATCCCTTCATCTTAAAAATTCTCAATAAACTAGGTACTGAAGAAATAAACCTCAAAATAATGAGAGCCATAGATGACAGCCAACATCATACTGAATGGGCAAAAGCTGGAAGCATTACCCTGAAAAACCAGTACAAGACAAGGATGCCCTCTCTCACCAGTCTTATTCAACGTATTATTGGAAGTTCTGGCCAGGGCAATCAGGCAAGACAAAGAAATAAAGGGCATTCAACTAGGAAGAGAGGAAGTCAAATTATCTTTGCAGATGACAGGTTCCTATATCTAGAAAACCCCACTGTCTCAGCCCCAAAGCTTAAGCCAGTAAGCAACTTCGGCAAAGTCTTAGGATACAAAATCAATGTGCAAAAATTGCTAGCTTTCCAATACACCAACAACAGGCATGCAGAGAGCTAAATCATGACTGAACTCCCATTCACAATTGCTGCAAAGAGATTGAAATACCTAGGAACACAGCTCACAAGGGATGTGAAGGATCTCTTCAAGGAGAGCTACAAATCACTGCTCAAGGAAATCAGAGAGGACACAAAAAAATGGAAAAACATTCCATGCTAATGCATAGGAAGAATTAATGTCATGAAAATGACCATACTGTCCAAAGTAATTTATAGATTCAATACTAGTCTCATTAAACTACAATTGACATTCTTCACAGAATTAGAAAAAACTATGTTAAAATTCACATGGAACCAAAAAAGAGCCCATATAGCTAAGACAATCTTAAGCAAAAAGAACAAAGCTGGAGACATCATGCTACCTGACTTCGAACTATGCTACAAGATCTTCTTTAAAATATTTCAAGTTGCTGGGTGCGGTGGCTCACGCCTGTAATCCCAGCACTTTGGGAAGCCAAGGCGGATGGATCACAAGGTCAGGAGATCGAGACTATCCTGGCTAACAAGGTAAAACGCCGTCTCTACTAAAAATACAAAAAAATTAGCCGAGCGTGGTGGTGGGTGCCTGTAGTCCCATCTACTCAGGAGGCTGAGGCAGGAGAATGGCATAAACCCAGAAGGCGGAGCTTGCAGTGAGCCGAGATCGTGCCACTGCAGTCCAGCCTGGGCAACAGAGCCAGACTCCATCTCAAAAACAAAAAACAAAAAAAAAACTTCAAGTCATATTCTGGAAAAAATCAAGATTAAAATTTAAAGTCACAATTTCTATTTTAAAGCATTTATATAAAAACTAAAAAAAGTTAAAATTCTATTTTTCTGTTTGAATTACATATGTAAATATTTTAATCGAAAAATTCTCATGAATATTCAGTAAAAATAGCAACATTTTACACACCAAAACTTGTTACTTAAATATATGTTATAAAATAAGTTTATTAAATTCATCACACTATAACCTCTTTTGTTCCTCACATTTATTGAGGCATAATTGGCAAATTTTAAAAATTATATATATTTAAGGTGTACAACTTGATGTTTTCACATACATATACTCTGCGAAATAATCAGCACAATCAAGCATTGACCAAAAAACCCAAAGTCTGTAAAACATTTGCAGAGGTTTACTCTGAGCCAAATATGAGAACTATGGTCTGTGACCACCTCAGGAGGTCCTGAGAACATGTGCCCAAGGTGGTTGAGTTGCAGCTTGGCTTTATACCTTTTAGGGAGACAGAAGTTACAGGCAAAGGCATAAATCAATACATGTAAGGTATACATTAGTTAGCCCCAGAAGGGCACACATCTCAAACTAAATACTTGCAGGTCATAGGTGAAGTCAGAAATTTTCTGATTGACAAATGGTTGAAAGAATTAAGCTTTGCCTGAAGAGTTGAACTCAGCATAAAGAAATAATTGAGTTAAATAAGGAAAGGAAGTCAATGTTCTTTTTATGTAGATGAAGCCACCAACAGGCTTCAGAAAGAACAGATGGTAAATGTCTCTTATTGGACCTTAACAGGTATCAGACTCTCCAGAAAAGATTTTTAAGAGAAGATTGTCTACAGAATGCAAATTTCCCCAGCAAAAGATAGCTTCACAGGGCCATTTCAAAATATGTCAAAGAAATACATTTTGGGGTAAAATACTTTGACCCTCTGCAGGGCCTCCTATCTGACATGTGATGCATCATCAGCATAAGGTTGGAATTTGGTATTTTATTGCTACAAAAAGTGTTTTGTCAGTTTTAAGATCTCTATTTAATGTTAAAGCTGGTCAGTTGTGCCTAAATTCCAAAGGGAAGGGTACATACTAAGGCATGTCACATGCTCCCCTTCCCATCGTGGCCTGAACAGGTTTCTTTGGGGTCCCTTTGGCCAAGAAGGAGGGTCCATCAGTTGGTTAAGAGGTTCAGAATTTTATTTTTGGTTTATACAAGCTAATTAACATGTCCATCTTCTCATGGAGTTACCATTTTCTCTTCTATGTCTGTGGTGAAAACATGATACTATCCTAGGAAATTTCAATGTTCACATTAGCTCTCCTGAACTTATTCATACTGTATATTTGAAAGTCTATACCCTTTGGCCCACATTTCTAATTTTTCCCCCTCCTAGTCTCTAGCAACCACCATTCTACTCTCTGTTTCTATGAGTTTGACTATTTTAGATTCCAGATCTAAGTGACGTGATAACACTATTTGTCTTTCTGTGTCTGCCTTATTTCACTTAACATAATGTCCTTCAGATTCATCCACCTTGTCACAAATGACAAGGTTTCCTTTTTTTTTTTTTTACAGTGGAATATTAACCTATTGCATGGATTGTGTGTGTGTGCAGTTAGAATATACACACACACACACATGCACATTGTCAGAGCAACCTTAGCTCTAGGTATAGATCCAAAACATATAAAATTATTATCTGGAATAGCTGGTTCCACTCTCATGTTCATTAAAGCATTATTCACAGTAGGCAAGATATAGAAACAACCTAAATGTCTATCAACAGATGAATGGACATTTTATATATACTATATATACACATATATACTACATATATACATATACACTGCATTTATATATACATATATACATATATGTGTAATACACATATATACCTATATACATTTATATATGTAGTTTAAATGTATGTTTGCACATATATTCTAACTACATGTATATAAAGTGTGTGTACATATAATTACATATATAGCATGTATATATTCTAACTACATAGTGTGTGTATATATACACACATGCACACATTCTAACTACATATATATAAATGTAGTGTATATGTATATATGCAGTATATATGTGTGTATGTATAATGGTACATATAAAATGTAGTCCATTCATTGACTGAAGGACATTTAGGTTGTTTCTTTATCTTGGTCAATGTGAATAATGCTTTAATGAACATGAAGGTGGAACAAGCTAGTCCAGATAATAATTTTACATTTTTTGAAACTATACTTAGAGCTAAGGTACCTGGATCATAAGGTAGTTCTATTTTTAAATTTTTGAGCAACTTCCATAGTGTTTTTCATAATGGTTGAACTAATCTACATTCATACCAACAGTGTACAAGGGTCTTCTCTTCTCCACATCCTTGCCAACACTTGTTATTTTTCATCATTTTGATAAAATCATTGTAACAAGTTTGAAGTGATATTTCAGTGTGGTTTTGACTTGCATTTTCCTGATGATTAGTGATGTTGAGCACCTTTTCCAACACTGTTGAACATTTGTATGTCTTCTTTTAAGAAATGTTCACACCCTCTGCTCATTTTAAAAAATGTGTTATTTGCTTTTTTGCCACTGAGTTTCTTGTGTATTTTGAATATTAACCCTTTATAACGTATATGGTTTGCAAATACTTTCTTCATTTCATAGGTTGCCTTTTACTCTGTAGAGTATTTACTTTGTGCAGAAGTTTAGTTTGATGCAATCCCATTTGTCTATTTCATTCCTTCTGTCTGTGACTCTGGTGTCATCCAAAATATAATTGTCCAACACCAATGTCAAGAACCTTTTTCCCTCTGTATTTTTCCAGTAGTTTTTAAGTTTTGTGTTTTATGTTTAAGTCTCTTATTCATTTTGAGTTGGTTTTTGTAGATACTATGAGATAGTAGTACAATTTTATTTCCCTGCATGTGGATATCTAGTTTTCATAATACCTTTTATTGAAGACTATCCTTTCCCCTCATTGTGTGTTCTTAGCACCATTATCAAAGATCAGGTGGCTACAGATGTGTGCATTTACTTCTGGGCTCTCTATTCTATTTCATTCATCTATATGTCTGTTTTTATGCCAGTATCATTCTATTTCTATTAGTGTAGCTTTGGTTACACATTTTGAAATCAGTAAGTATGATGCCTTCAGCTTTTTCTTTCTCAGGACTGAGTTGGCTATTAGAGGTATTTCGTGGTTCTATAAAAATTTAGAATTTGTTTTCCTCTTCCTGTAAAGAATGCCACTGGGATTTTGATAAGGGATTGCATTAAATCTGAAGATCACTTTGTATAGGATGGACATTTTGACAGTATTAGTTTTGCCAATCCATGAACACTGGATGTTTTTTCATTTATCTGTGTTTTCTTTAATTTCCCTCATCAATGTTTTACAATTATCATTGCACACTTTTCTAACTTCTTTAGTTTAATTTCTATATAATTTTATTCTTTTTGTTACTATTATAAATGGAATTATTTTATTGATTTCGTTTTTGGGTAGCTCAATGTGTTTGTATATAAAATCACTACTGATTTTTCTATGTTGGTTTTGTATCCCACAACTTTACTGACTTCATTTATTAATTCTCAGTGTCTTCTTGAGTCTGTAGCGTTTTCTACATATACACTCATGTCATCTGCAAGCATATACTGTTTTACTTTCATTTTTACTAAATGACTTTTATTTCTTTCTCTTGTCCAATTACTCTGGCTATAACTTCCAGTACGTTGAATGAAGTGGTAAGAGTGGACATCTTTGCTTTGTTTCTAATCTTTAAAAAAAAAGCTCTCAGTTTTACTCCATTGATTTTGATGTTATATAGCTCTCTGCTTTTCTTATATGGCCTTTATTAGTTTCATGTAGGTTTCTTTTATGCATATTTTGTTAAGAGTTTGTATCATTAACAAATGCTGAATTTTGTCAAATGCTTTCTCTGCATTAATTATGTGCTTTTTTTTTTTGGCTATATTAACATGATGTATTACATCAATTAATTTGCATATGTTGAATCATTTTTTAATCCCAGGGCTAAATCTCACTTGATTCATGTGAAATTTATCCCTGAGATGCAAGAATCATTCAACATATGCAAAGTGCATTATCTTTCTAATGTGTTATTGGATTCAGTTTGCTAGTATTTTGTGGAGAATTTTTGCTTTTATGTTCAGGAATACTGGCCTATGTTTTCTTTGCTTGTGTTATCTTTTTCCGGCTTTTGTATTAGAATAATGCCGGCCTCATAAAATATGTTTGGAAGTATTCCCCCTCTTCCACTTTTTTGGAAGAGTTTGAAATGAATGAGCATTAATTATTCTTTGAATATTTGGTGGAGTTCACCAATGAAGCTATCTGATCCTGGACTTTTATTTCTTGGAAGGTTTCTGACTACTGATCCAATCGCCTTATTTATTATTGATCTGTTTAAGTTTTCCATTTATTCTTGATTCAGTTTCAGTAGGTTGTATGTTTTTTTAAAAGATGTATCCATTTCTTCGAGGTTATTTAATTTGAGTATAATTTTTCATAACAGCAGCTTATAATTCTTTTATTTATGAGTCATCTCTTATAATTTCTTCTTTTTTTTATTCTAACTATTTGAATCTTCTTTTTTATTAGTTAGCATAGCTAGGGGTTTGTCAATGTTTATCTTTTCAAAAAAAAACAACCCAGTTTTTCCATATTTTTTCTATTCTGCATTTTATATATTTCTACTGTTATCTTTATTATTTCTTTTTTTCCGATAATTTTAATTTAAAATATTTTAAATTTAAATTTTAAATTTTCTACTTTTTAAAATTAGGTTTTTGCCATTGTAAACTTTTTTCTTAGTACTGCCTTTGTGCATCCATAAGTTTTCATAGGTTGTATTCTCATTTATCTTGAGATACTTTTTACATTCCCACTATGTTTTCTCTTTTATCCAATGTTTGTTCAAGACTGTGTTTAGTTTCCATGTATTTGTGAATTTTCTCATTTTTTTACTGTTATTGTTTTTAGTGTTATTCTATTGTGGCTGAAAAAGATAATTGGGGTAATTTTAATCTTTTTAAATTCATCAGACCTGTTTTGTGATGTAATGTGATCTATCCTGGAGAACATTCCACGTGCACTTGAAAAAAATATATATTCTTCTACTGTTGGATGGAAAGATCTGTGTATGTCTGTTAGGTCCACTCAGTCCATAGTGTTATTCAAGTTAGCTGTTTCTATACTGATTTTGTATCTGGATGTTCTATCTATTATTAAAAGGACAGCACTGAAGTATCCTACTATTATTGTATTTTTGTCAATCTCCCTTTGTAACTTTTAGTATTTGCTTTATATATTTAGGTGCTCTGATGCTGGGTATGTGTATATTTGTAATTGTTATAACTTGCTGTTGAATTGACCATTTTATCATTATATGACAGATTTTTTTTCTTTTACTGCTTTGACTATATCATCCCACTCCCTCCTGTTCTGCAAGATTTCTGGTAATAAATCTTCAGATAGTCTCATGGAAGAAGATGAAAATGCAGCAGTTAAGGAGACTTAGAAGGAACAGACAGTGAAGTGGGAGGAGAATCAGGCAATGGGGAGCCCACACAGCAATGATCAAGAGTTTCAAGGAAAAGGGCATTGTCCACTGTGTCAAATGCTACTGTGAGAAGAAATAAGATAAGGCCTTAGACTTGGGGAAAACATGTAATAGCAGGATTAAAATAAATCAGTCAAGCATTTTAAAAATGCTCAGAGCAGTAAAAAACAAAGAAATTAAACTACCACCTAATGATATTGGGAAAGGTAACAAATAGCAATGAGCAGGTACTCAAGATCAAGAAAAATAGAAATTTTTGCTTAAATATTTCTTATTTTAAAAATGGTCTTCAAATTAAAGGTGAGTTCAATAATAAGGAGTAGAAAGGCAAGCCCATGATATTTGTAAAAATGGAATTCTGCCATAAATGACTTGTTGGTGGGGCTTCTTCAAGTACCTGGTTGAGTGATCTCAAACTTGTTGACATTTATCACAAGTAGCCACAAAGAATATGAGGGTTTCCAAAAGACTATAAATGAACAAATGTGACTTTTATTAAAGAGGGGCAGGAATTTTAGTATTAATATTGATATGATATTTAACAATTTATATAATTGTTTATTAACAAAATTGCTTTGAGATATTGTTCATCCAGCCATCATTTAACAAAAGCTACTTTTGTTAGAGCACCTACTATGTGCAAACACTATGCTATAAACTGATGACATCAACATAAAAGCATTTAATATCTTATATATGTATTATTTTTTAGTCACAAAACACTTTACATACAATATCCAGTGTGATAATCACAACAATCCTATGATGTAGACAAAATAGACACTATTTAACAGATGTGAAATATAGAATTCAGATAAATGTAGTGACTTCTCCTGGTAATCCAGCTGGAAAGCGAAATTTTTAACGATTATAAGTCTAGTGATCTTTTTGTTATATCATGGCTTTGCAATAATTAGGAGCTACTATCTGAAATAATCTCCATCCTTATAGCATTTTTAGGATATTAGAACAGCGTATTCTCATAGTTTAGCAGATTATGACACTGCTAAGTCATTTGTCAAATTCCTCATGAGCATTTAATCAATGAGATATAGTAATATGGGTTGATGAAAAAATTCAGTAGTTTTACAAGCAGGTTATACAATCACCTCAAGAGTCAATATTAATTTAAAATGCTTCTTCTAATGAGGAAGTACAGGATTCTACTCATAGCTTTGTTCCTCAATATGCAGTAGTGGTGCAGATATAAAGCCAGTTATTTCAGGTATTTTTTGTTAAATCAGCCAGAGATCTATAATACATATTTGTAACTAATACAATGACAAAATTAAAATTATCTTAATAGGTGAAGATCATACGTAATATCTAATATTATTAAAATAAATTTAATATCACACATTTTATTTCAAACAATGGCACATATAAGGGGAGATTTAAATTAGTACTAGCTTAAATAAAAATGAGTTGGGAAGTTAAAATTTATTTTAAAGGGTTAATAACCCTATCAATCTGCTAAAAGGCATAGTCATCAGGAAAACACAAATTGAAACCAGAATGAAATACAAATTCAAAACTACCAGAATGGCTATACTTAAATGACTAGCAAGATATGTCACAACTAGAACTCATTAATTGCTAGTGAGAATGCAAAAGGGTACTATCACTCTGGAAAACTGTTTGACTATTTCTTAAGAAGTTAAACATAACTTCTGCCCTAGCAATTTTATTCCTATATACTTACCCAAAAGCAACAAAAAATATGTTCATTAAAGTTTTTACAGAAATGTTCATAACAACCTTACTGTTATAATACATCTATATATACATATCATATAATACATACTGTATAATTCCATTTTTATTATCACTAAAACTAGTCAATAGTGACAGAATTAAGAAAATGATTGCCTTTAGGGGACGAAGAGCAGGAAATTAACTTGAAACAGGAATAGCGATCTTTCTGGAATGAAACAAATGACCTATATCTTATGTTGAGTAATAGTCACATAGGTGTCCACAATTTTCAAAAATCATCAAACTGAAAACTTACAACCTCTGTATTTTATTCTATTTTAAATAAATGATACCTTAATTTCAAAAAGATAAAACATAAAAAAACATTGTTTTCCATTGAAGGAATACAAGAAAAACTGGTATAAGTTACAGAAAAAGAAATTTCGTTTTGACATAAAATTTTCTAAACTTAAGAAACTTCAAACATAGAATAAGCTATTTCATTAAACAGTATATTTATCATTTCTAGGCCAGACACGGTGGCTCATGCCTGTAAACCCAGCACTTTCGGACACAGAAGCAGGCGGATTACCTGAGGTCGGGAGTTTGAGACCAGCCTTGCCAACATGGCGAAATCCCATTTCTACTAAAAATACAAAAATTACCCGGGTGTGGGGGTGGGTGCCTGTAATCCCAGCTAATCGGGAGACTGAGGCAGGAGAATCACTTGAACCCAGGAGGTGGAGGTTGCAATGAGTCAAGATCATGCCATTGCACTCCACCCTGGGCGACAAGAGTGAAACTCTGTTTCAAAACAACAACAAGTATATTTATCATTTTTGAAAATATTCAAACAAAAGGATACTTTTGGAGACTAATTCAAATATCCCAGGCAGAAATACTTCCTAGAGCATTTTAAAGCCTTTTTATCAGACTCACTGATATCCTAAATTAACAGAGATTTTCTTTTATCACATTTAGTCCATATTTAACTTCTCATTTCCTTCTTTTACATCTAATTAAATAGCGTTTAAGAATGCTAAAACAGTAGAAAAAGCTAACAGACTTAAACTTATAAGCCACTTCTATAGGTTTATAATGCATACACTACTGCATTAAGAAGGATCCTGAGGCCAAACCCCACAGGTTAGTAGTAAAGAATATTGTCACTGTTTAGTGGAATCTGCCATGAGCCTAAGAGGCAAGGGAGTGACAAAAATACCAGAGTTTGCCATCACAGAGTTAAATAAAATGTGTAGAGCTGTACGTCAGATAAAAATGGTTATTATAGACTGAGGCTTCAATATGCCATAAACCAATAGCCAACAAATTAGTAAAGAAAAGAAATAAGGAAAAGAAAAGAAAGTGTGAGGGAAATACTAGTATCTAAATATATATTGCTTTATGGCAGTTTTATTTCCTGGTTGCCAGATTTAGAGTGTCTGGAATATTTAAATAATGTACTAAATTGATTTGGGCATGATAGCTAAGCATAAACACAGTGAAATAGTCTAGGTTTTCTCCTCAACAAAATACTAGCAAACTACATTCAACAATACATTAAGAAGATCATTCATCATGACCAGGTGAGATTTATCCTGGGGCTGCAAAAATGGTTCAACATATACAAATTAATCAAGGTGATACTACATATCAACAGAATAAATGACAAAAATTATATGATCATTTCGATTGATGTTGAAAAAGCATTTGATAAACTTTAGCATATCTTCATAATAGAAATCCTCAAAAAACTTGGTTTAGAAGAGCTATAACTCAACATTTAGAAAGCTATATATGACAGGCCCACAGCTAGTATTACATTGAATAGGGAAAAAAATCAAAGTGTTTCCTTTTAGATCTGGAAATTACAAGAATGCCCATTTTTCACTACTGTTGTTCATCATAGTACAGAATGTCTTAGCTAGAGCAATCAGACAAGAGAAAAAAATAAGGGGCATCCAAATTGGAAACAAAGAATGCAAATTATATTTCTTTGCAGATAATATGATCTTACATTTGGAGAAAACTAAAGACAACACCAAAAAAACTATTCAAACTGATAAATTCAGTCAAGTTGCAGGATACAAAATCAACATATGAAAATCAGTAGCATTTCCATATACCAACTGTGAACAATCTGAAAAAGAATGAAAGTACTCCATTTACAATAGCCACAAATAAAATGAAATAACTAGGAATTAACCAAAAAAGTGAAAGATCTCTATAAAGACAACTATAAAATGATAATGAGAGAAATTGAACATGATACAAAAAATTGGAAAGATAATCTATGTTCATGGACTGGAAGAATCAATATTGTTAAAATGTCCATACTACCCAAAGCAATTCACAGATTCGATTCACTTTTTATAAAAATACAAATGACATTCTTCACAGAAATGGAAATAGCAATTCTAAAATTTATACGGAACCACAAAAGACCCAAAGTAGCCAACGCTACCCTAAGCAAAAAGAACAAAACTGGAGCAATGACACTACCTGACTTCAAATTATACTAAAGGGCTACAGTAACCAAAACAGCATAGTATTGGCATAAAAACAGACACACAGACCAACAGAATAGAATAGAGAATCCAGAAACAAGTCCATGCACCTACTGTGAACTCATTTTTGACACAGGTGCCAAGAATATACACTGGAAAAAAGACAGTCTCTTCAATAAATGGTACTGGGAAAATTGAATATCCATATGGATATCCACCTGCAGAAGAATGAACTCTCACCATATACAAAAATCAAAGGAAAATGGATTAAACACTTAAGTCTAACACCTCAAACTACTATGAAACTACTGCAAGAAAGCATTGGGAAAACTCTCCAGGATACTGGTCTGGGCAAAAAATAAAAATAAAAATTCCTTGAGTACTACCCCACAAGCGTAGGCAAACAAAGCAAAAACGGTAAAATGGGATCACATCAAATTAAAAACTTTCTGCACAGCAAACACTCAACAAAGTAAACAGGTAACACAGAGATTGTGAGAAAACATTTGCTAACTACTCATCTGACAACAGATTAATAATTAGAATACATAAGAAACTCAAACAACTCTAAAATTTCTAGACTTCAAAAAACTTAAAAATCTAATACTTGATTTAAAATTGTCAAAAGATTTAAATAGACATTTCTCAAAAGTAGACATATGAATGGCAAACAGGCATAAGAAAAAGTGCTCACCATTACTGATCATCGGAGATATGCAAATCAAAACTATAATAAAATATCATCTACACTCCAGTTAAAATGACTTATGTAAAAGTAAGGCAAGCCAGGCATGGTGGCACATGCCTGTAGTCCCAGCTACTCGGGTGGCTGAGGTGGGAGGTCACTTCAGCCCACAGGGTCAAGGCTGAAGTGAGCTGAGATCACACCACCTCACTCCAGCCTGGGTGACAGAGTGATACCCTGTCTCAAAAAAAGAAAAGTCAGGCAATATCTAACGCTGGCGAGGATATGGAGAAAAGGGAACCCTCATACACTCTTGGTGGGAATGTAAATTAGTACAGCCATTATGAAGAACAGTTTGGAGTTTTCTCAAAACAATTAAAAATAGAGGTACCTTACGATCTAGGAATCCTTCTGCTGGGTTTTTACCCAAAGGAAAGGAAACAAGTATATTGAAGAGATATATCTGTACTCCCATGTTTGTCCCAGCACTGTTCACAATCACCAAGATTTGGAAGCAACCTAAGTGTCCATCAATAGATGAATGAAGAAAATGTGACACTTATATACAATGAAGTACTATTCAGCCATAAAAGAAAATTAGATCCAATCTTGTCATTTGCAATAACATGGATGGACTGGAATTCGTTACATTAAGTCAAATAAGGCAGGCAGAGAAAAACAAACATCTGATGTTCTCACTTATTGGTAAGCATCTAAAAATCAAATCAATTAAACTCATGGAGGGAGAGAATAGAAGAATGGTTACCAGAAGCTGGGAAGGGTAGTGGGAAGGAGATTGAGATGGTTAATAGGTACAAAAAAGATAGAAATAATAAATAAGACCTAGTGTTTCATAGTACAACAGGGTGATTGTCATCAAAATAATTTAATTGTACATTTTAAAATAACTGAAAGACTATAATTTAATTGTAACAAAAAGGAGAAGTGCTTCAGGGGATGGATACCCAATTCTACATGTTGTGACTATTATGCTTTGCATGCCTATAGCAAAATATTTCATGTATCCCATAAATGTATACACCTATTTTGTACCCACAAAAATTAAAAATTAAAAAAATTTAAAAGCCTGGATTTTCAATAAAAGCTAAAATACTGTAATAGTACTCTTCTAAAATCAGACTGAAAGCACAGACATAATATAAAGATTTGCATAAAGCTAAACCTAGTAGAAACCCACTTTGATTTACAAAATTGTAAATATTTTTAGGAACTTTGTAATGCATAAACTTCTCCTTCCCTGCCTCACACAGATCTAAAGTGACCAAACATACTAAATATGTAATGTGTATTTTCCAGCTGAAAAAAACTTAACCCAGCCCCTCCTGGCTCAGTTAGAAGGTCATTTCCTTGGAAAGAGCTATACCCCCAATGGTGAATAAAGCTCCAATTGCAGTCACAAATGTGGCAATACACAAGATGTCTTCATAGCAAGGCTAATCACCAGATGGGGAGTTTGACTAATTGGCTGAAGATGTTTTCTGCTCTGGTCATACCTTGGCAAATAGAACAAAGAGAGGCCAAGAGACCTAATGGCTAGAACATGAGTATGAGTGTGGAGTTCTGTGATCTGCCTTCTGTCTGTTGTGGGTCTCTGGACAATTCCGTTAACCTTACTGTATTTTATTTTACTATAAATATAAGTAAGACTCTGCATACTTATCTAAGATATTTTCCAGAAAATGTTACAGGCAAAATTATTAAGGTTAAAATAAGAAAGAATTCCTCTATATTGAAACATTATTTTCTGAAGCAAATTAGGTTTATTCTTAATTTCTCTTGGTTCAGCACGTAGGGTCAGTTACATGGCAGCATTTTCTTAGGGATGAAAATTTTATGGGGTAAAGAACCACCGACAGTCAAACACTAGGGGCCAGGACTCCTCCATGGCAAAGAGCAGCTTAAGGTCAAATTTATTCACTCAGTGTCTTACTTCTTCCTATTGACCCAAAAGTTAGAGATAAAGTGAGCACCCACCAGCAGAGGTGCAGCCAGGTTAGAAACCAGCTTTCATGTAAACAAGTCAGTACCAAAATATTTAGGAATAGCCAACACCCAAACTAGACAGAAAAACAAAATGGTTCTCAAATTTTTAAAAAATTTAGGATTACAAGCACAAAGAATTAATGCTAATAATTAATGAGGGTCTGCTATTCCCACTAGTCTGTAGATTCCTTGTGGGTAGATGCTACATCTCTTGTTCCTACAGGTTTGTGTGATAAGACACAGCTAACACAGTGTCATAAGATATAGCTCCAACCATGGCAAAGGTCAAGGTGGGTAGAAATCGTGACCCGAATTGGGCCAGAGACAAACCAAGGTCTTAAGAGAGAACCAGAGAAAAGAGATATGTGCCAGAAACTGGGAGGTGTCACAAGACACAAGGGTAGCAGAAAATGCTCACCTTGAGACCAGAACAGAAGAAGACTGAGTGGCTATAGCAGAAACTGAAAGCATACAATAGGCAACAAATGAACAGAAGATGCTGAGATTGTAGGCAAACGCAAATGCACATCTGAGCACCTCACCTCTGAAATCAGAAGGAAAATGCCTTGAGAGGGGAGATGAGTTTTTACAGCAGAAGCTGGATTTTCAGTCCAGTGCTTCTTAAAGGAACTTGGCTTACTTTTGCTATCATGCAATTGGAATAATTTGAGGTAAACAAAAAAAACTCTAAAAATTAAAGAAAAAAGCAGAAACTGAATGGTCTTTCACAGCTGGACAGGGTATGGCTGGCCAAGACAAAGAAGGACGAGGCAGCAAGAGGTACCAACACTGAGAGAGCCCTTGATCAAAGCATAGCCTGTCAGGCTCCAAGTTATTGTTGGAAGATCCTGGTACCACAGCCTCACAGGCATTGGCCTCTCCTGAACCTTTGCTTGTTCTGCCTCACAGTGGCAAATCAGTTTTCAAAGCAGCAATAATTGTGTAGTAAAGTCATAAGCTATTGTTAGAAATTAGAAAAAAAATCACTTTTAAAAAAACTAGAAAAATAGTTTTATCTCAAAAATGTATAAACATACAGATATATTTAATTTTAGTTAAACCTTCATTTCCTAAGTTTGGAAAAATCACCTAGATTCCTCTAATTGTTCCTGTAGTCAAAAAGTAAATCTACATGTCCCATGCTATCTTGAATGAGAAGGGTCTGTTTACTGTGTTCCTGTCTAAATCCCTTGACCTTTTCCTGTCCAAATAAGTTGGTACTATTAATAATTCAGTCCCCAACATCAGATAAAATATAAAATTAATTCCCTTTTCCATGAATTTAGATGATATAATTAGGCCATGCTTTTGGCTTATGACTATTTCCATGACTAAAATCACTTGAGAACTGCTTGTTTCCCATCAACATTTGGTCGTAAGAGGGATGGTGGGTGTCTTCTACAGGAGACAGTAGGTCAATGGCCAAAGGCCAATGGATACAAACAGATGTTGCGGTTAACCAAATTGAGAAGGAATACATAAATTTTATTCCAAAAGCCTCTTGCCAGAAGTGCTATAAAGAGCAAATCCATGCTTGATCGTCTACCTCCCGTTTGATGGAAAATAGTCAGATGTATTTGTCTGAATTCTTCAAAGAACCCTGGCAACTTGGTCTTTCCAATAAATATAAGCCAAAAGGGTTATTAATCCCTTTTATAACCCACCAATCTCAGTATGCATATTCTTAAAAACGTGTGTGAAAAACTGAAGAAAGTTATACATGTAAACAAAATTTTACCTTCTGCTCAAATATGGGGACATTAACAAAAAGGAAAAAAGTATACGTTGCTGAGCAAGTGCATTTCAGAAAATGTCACATATATGCTTTTCTCAGAAATCTTCCTGGAAACCTTTTCTGGGAATAGATCAAGGGACATACATTATTGTGCATTACAGGAAAAATGGGAAAGGAGCAATTTAGTATTTGAAACTGCGCCTAAGAATTATTTAAAAAGTGTATTTCTATACAAATTTATGAGCCAAAAATTGTCTTATAAGTAGGAAATATAGTCACTTTATTTTAAATACTATGAAACTGGAATGTGTACTTTTGCCATGAACATTGAAGTAGTCTCCAGTGTGAGAACAAAGGAGAGAGCCTGGAATATTGGCACTGCTAAGCCACAGATAAGCACGAGAGAGTATTGCCTACTTCCCAAAAAGCACATTAGGGCCAGGGGTATGTGTGTAAAATGAAGTGGGAATAGATGGCAATAACCAGACAAGCCAGAGTTTCTGACCACTGTTCAGAAGGCAGATTTCCTAGATAAAAATAATCCTGCGGACCGTGTGTGGGGGGGGGGGGGGGGGGGGGCGGGGCAAAAGATAACTGGTTCCCCATGACCCATGCCCTTGTAAAAATCTCCTCTCCTTGAATGTCAGCAGAACTCGTAAATATGATGAGATATCACTCCAAAACTATATTATAGAGCAAAAACTATATTATCTAGGCTGGCCTAACCTGATCACATGATCCCTTTAAAAACAAAGAGTTTTCTCTGGGTGGTTGCAGGAGAGGAAGTCAGAGATTTGACAGCTAGCAGACAATGGGGAACTCAGTCATAAACTTTCAAGGAAATGAATTCTGCCTACAACCAAATGAACTTGGAAGAGACTCCCAAGTTCCAAATAAGAAACTCAGCCCTGGACAACACCTTGATTTCAGCCTAGTGAAACCCTGAGAAGAGAATACAATGACATTGTACCTAGACTTCTGGCCTACACAACTGTAAGATAATAAATATGTGTTATTCTAAGCTGTACAGTCTGTGGTAATTTGTAGCACAGCAATAGAAAACTAATACAAGCATGGGTGTGGTGGCTCATACCTGCAATCCCAGCACTCTAGGAGGCCCAGGAAGGTGGATCACTTGAGCCCAAGAGTTTGAGACCAGCCTGGGCAACATGTGAAACCCTGTCTCTACAAAAAATACAAAAAAAAAAAAAAAAATCACCCAAGCAAGATGGTGTCCACCTATAGTACCAGCTACTTAGGAGACTGAGCTGGGAGGATTGCTTGAGCCCAGGAGGTCAAAGCTACAGAGAGCTGTGATCATGCCACTGCACTCCAGTCTGAGCAAGACCCTGTCTCAAAAAAAAAAAAAAAAAAAAAAGAAAAGAAAAAGAAAAGAAAACTAATACAAAATCAGGGATATAAATACAAAGAAAAAACTAATACAAAAAGAAACTAATACAAATACAATACTGTACTTGCTGAGTCAATTATGACTAATCTAAGAATCTGCTAACATAGTGACTGTAGACCTTCTAAGAATCTTCTAGTTCTACAATTCTATAATTTTAATAAAGTTCTTTGATAGTGTTATCATGTCAGTCATTACAGTTCATTTAAAAATTACCCCATTAGGGAATTGAACTGATGACATACTTCTTCTTTAGTATCTGTGAGATGTTTCTTTACACCAACAATAGACAAGCAGAGAGCCAAATCATGAATGAACTCCTATTCACAATTGCTATAAAGAGAATAAAATACCTAGGAATACAGTTAACAAGGGATGTGAAAGAACTCTTCAAGGAGAACTATAAACAACTCTCAAGGAAATAAGAAAGGATGCAAACAAGTGGAAAAACATTCCATCTTCATGGATAGGAAGAATAAATATCATGAAAATGTCCATACTACACAAAGTACAGATTCAATGCCATTCCCATCAAACTACCATTGACATTCTTCACAGAATTAGAAAAAAACTATTTTTAAATTTCACATGGAATCAAAGAAGACCCCATATAGCCAAGACAATCCTAAGCAAAATAAATAAAGCTGGAGGCATCATGCTACCTGACTTCAAACTATACTACAAGGCTACAGTAGCAAAAACAGGATGGTACGGGTACCAAAACAGATGTATAGACCAATGGAGCAGAACAGATACCTCAAAAATACCACCATACATCTACATCCATCTGCTCTTAGACAAACCTGCCAAAAACAAGCAACGGGGAAAGGATTTCCTATTTAGTAAATGGTGCTGAGAAAACTGGCTAGCCATATGCAGAAAACTGAAACTGGACCCCTTCCTTACACCTGACACAAAAATCAACTCAAGATGAATTAAAGACTTAAATGTCAAACCCCAAACCATAAAAACTCTAGAAGAAAACCTAGGCAATACCATTCAGGACATAGGCATGGGCAAGGACTTCATGACAAAAACACCAAAAGCAATTGCAACAGAAGCCAAAATTGACAAATGTGATCTAATTAAACTAAAGAGCATCAGCACAGCAAAAGAAACTATCATCAGAGCAAACAGGCAACCTACAGAACAGGAGAAATTTTTGCAATCTACCCATCTGACAAAGGTCTGATATCCAGAATTTACAAGGAACTTAAACAAATTTACAAGAAAAAAAACAACCCCAGCAAAAAAGTGAGTAAAGATATCAACAGACACTTCTCAAAAGAAGGCATTTATGTCACCAACAAACATATGAAAAAAAGCTCAACATCACTGATGATCAGAGAAATGCAAATCAAAACCACAATGAGTCACCATCTCATGCCAGTCAGAAACAATAGATGCTGGTGAGAGTGTGGAGAAATAGGAATGCTTTTACACTGTTGGTGGGAATGTAAATGAGTTCAACCATTGTGGAGGACAGTATGGAGATTCCTCGAGGTCTAGAACCAGAATACCATTTGATCCAGCAAGCCCATTACTGGGTATATACCCAAAGGAAGATATATATCATTCTACTATAAAGACACATGCAAATGTCTGTTTATTGCAGGACTATTCACAATAGCAAAGATGTGGATCCAACCCAAATGCCCATCAATGATAGACTGGATAAAGAAAATGTGGTATATATACACCATGGAATACTATGCAGCCATAAAAAGGAATGAGATTATGTCCTTTGTAGGGACATGGATGAAACTGGAAGCCATCATCCTTAGCAAACTAACAGAGGAACCGAACACCAAATACCTCGTGTTCTCACTCATAAGTGGAAGTTGAACAATGAGAAAACATGGGCATAGGGAGGGGAACAACACACACCAAGGCCTGTTGGGGGGTGGGAGGTGAGAGGAGGGAACTTAGAGGATGGGCCAGTAGGTGCAGCAAACCACCATGGCACACATAAACCTATGTAACAAGCCTGTATGCTCTGCATATGTATCTCATTTTTTTAGAAGAAATTATGAAAAGAAAGAAAGAAAACAAGCTTAAATAAGATAAAAATACAAACTTAAAAAAAAGTTTAAAATAAAATCCAAAAATCAGATTTTTTCAGTAAACAAAGTTTCTTCATGTTATTACACTGTAGGAGCTTTGTATATATTTTAGCAAATTTACAGTATTTTATGGGAAATATTTTGACTTTGGTCATCAAAACCTGTGTGAAAATTGTAGGTTATTCAAATCACATGCTCATTTAATGTTACCTTAGAGTGTTTTCCAACATGAGGATTTGATCCAATGTCCATAATTTCAAAGGATGTAAATCTGGTAACCATAAAATGGTAAGCCAGCACAGCCAAGTATAGAAACCATGTGCAGTGAAGCAAGTATGTTTCCATTTGGTCTCTGTATTCTTTACTCTGGAGAAACCCTAGTCCTCTCAAACAAATCTTGTTTTACTTACATCTGGTTTAAATAGCTAGTATGTAGAGCAAACTACCACATATGGTAACAAGATCATATCATCTAAGAGGCATTTGATATTGATATTAAAGTATTTTTAATTGAAACAAATTAGTCACAACCCCCAATTTAAACAACACCTCTTCTGGGTGAAAAGTATCACAAATGTTTAAAAGAAATTATTTATACAAAACTCTTCTTAGAAGAAAGAAAAAGAAAATAAGTGTTCTATCTTTTCTCTGATGAACAGCACTTGTTTTATAAACCTGAACAGTAACGGGTTTTAGTTTTAGTTTGTACTGCAAGAATGATCATAAATGGCAATTCTAAAAGCCTGGTTTGTCAAAAATATAGCTAGAAAACATCACACACTTCTAAAAAGTGATATATAATTATTTAGTAATGAATAAGGCAATCTTTTTTGTGGCAAGGAGGGGGGAATTAAACCTTATTTATTTTTAAAACCAAACAACTAAGAAAATATATCACAGCCTGAAAACAGCAAATGGACAGGCTGTATTATCATTTCAAGTAATAAGCTGGTGAAAATACAATGAGGTTGGTATCAAAATAATAAGGTGCCATGCCAGGGCAGGAACAATGCAAGTTGCAAAAGCCCCGGGCAAAAATGGTATTTGATAATGGGGGCTGCCTCTCCTTTGCTCTAAGGGACTCAGCTCATCCTAGCCCAAATTGTTCACTTTTTCTCCCTTGAACTTCCTGTTGCCGGGGTCTCAATCGGGCTCTGTTAATTCAGGGAGCTAAGGAAACAATGCTAGGTTTAGGCTTCAATTCCACTCTGTTTTTATAAAAACCAGGTTTTTCCAAATCCAGTACTTCATAACTCTCTTATAAGCAAGTAGCCAATTGCTCCTCTTTTACTATTCATTACTAGATACTAATATATATCACAATCAAAACCCCTTTCTTCTTCAAGGGGAAAGTGTTACTGCAACATTGTCCTGTCATTTTGCTACACACAGCCTCAAGGCCCATCAGCCAGTTAAGAGGGAAGCTCTGCTTCTCATAATTAGTGTGTGGTCGCCTCTCATGTTTTTGCACGGTATCCAGGTTGAAAGATGCAGCATGTAATAATTTTAAGAAATGTACATCTACATCTTGACCAGAAATGGGGATCCACAGGGATCTTCAAAGTTCTTATCCAAACTACTCTCCCTCCCAAATCCACATTTTAAAATCAACTTGCATCAACTTGTATACCCTTGTGTCAATTACACAAAATCAAGAAAACAAAGACCCGGAAATTTTTTTCTCCCTTCTAAGTTATTGACCTCATGGATTTTGTTTCACAGCCTATAGAAAATGGTGTGATGACACTTCTGGTAAACAGGATATTTGGCAACAAAGAGAAAATCTCTCTCCTCAAACTCCATCAAGTCTAACCTGCCAGCCTGTTGGTAGTAAGAAGAGTCTGGTAGCTTGGAGGGCTCTGGCTTGTTACAGGTGAGATCCTTACTGCCAGGACAAGCACTAGCCACAGGAACATAAGCTCTAAACTTTCTGTAATGTCTCTGATGCAATTTAGCATCACTTTTTCCCATTTCACTTTTTAGGGCTGAAACATGAAAGAACCAGTGTCCAGAGGCAAGCGACATATGCCTTACACTTGTTGCCATCCTTAATTTCTTCATAAACTTTGCTTAAAAGACTAAAATTCCCAATTCCTTATTAAAAAATATATTTTTGCCCTCATTCCTGATAGCCACTGGCAAGGACTTTTATTACCCAATGGATAAGAGAGCCTCCTTCTTCTTGGTCATGGTTGGGATGAGGTGCACGTGGTCATCTATACACTTGGTCACACGACAGTACAGCTGCCCTTTCACCTGAAGCTCCTTACTCCCGGCATCTATTGAATCTTTGGTTTTGTCATTGCAATGTATGGTGCACCAGGCCTGGCAGTCCTGGAACTTCTCAAACTTACTGGTGACCAAGGCCTGGACTTGAGCCAGAGGCACATGACTGTGCTGGATGTACTGGTGCACCTGCTGCATGGATGCCTGGCTGTCCTCACAACAGCTGGTGCTGCATGGGAACATGAGACTCTGCATCTTCTGGATGTTTTCTCTCTCTAGGCTCTTTACCATGGAGTCCACCGTCTCCTGCACCCGCAGCTGCTGCAACTCCGCCATGATGATCCTGTGCTGCCCCAGACCGTGCCGGTGCCCACCAATAAGGCAATCTTAACTAGCTAAATTTAAATAGGATGTCTATGGCAGATTACAAATATAAAAATGTTTAAAGTCAGATATATTAAAAATTTGTGAAAATCATTGCCAATTATAGGGCAAGGCAAATGTATCCAAACAAATGAGTTAATGTATGTAAAACATTTAGAACAATCCTGAACTGTTGTATATATCATTATCATTATTATTTTTACACTATATTTTCCATGTTGAAATCCTTTGACTTCAGTCCTTTTGTTATGTACAAAAGTGGTTCGCACCAGGCACGGTGGCTCATGCCTGCAATCACAGCACTTTGGGAGGCCGAGGTGGGTAGATCACCTGAGATCAGGAGTTTGAGACCAGCCTGGCCAACATGGGGAAACCCTGTCTCTATTAAAAATACAAAAATTAGCTGGGCATGGTGGCACATGCCTATAATCCCACCTACTTGGGAGACTAAGATAGAATTCCTTGAACCCAGGAGGCGGAGGTTACAGTGAGCCAAGATCATGCCGCTGTACTCCAGCCTGGGCAACAAAGGAAGACTCCATCTCAAAAAAAAAAAAAAAAAGAAAGAAAAGAAAAGAAAAAGAAACAACAAAAAAAAGTGGTTCCAGGTGCACTGCCAAATATCATAAGTTTGCAGAAGTTCAACTGAAGAGATTAAAAGATTCCACATAATTCCCAAATAAATAAAAAATAGCCACAATGCAATTATTTCTTATGGTGTCTAGAAAAGCATTCACTGTTACCTGTTCACTTGTCACTGCCTGTTAAAATATCTACTCAGTGCCAGGAGGGGTGGCTTACGCCTGTAATCCCAGCAATTTGGGAGGCCGAGGTGGGCAGATCACGAGGTCAGGAGATTGATACCATCCTGGCTAACACAGTGAAATCCCGTCTCTACTAAAAATACAAAAAAATAGCTGGGCGTGGTGGCGGGCACCTGTAGTCCCAGTTACTCAGGAGGCTGAGGCAGAAGAATGGCGTGAACCGGGGTGGCAGAGCTTGCAGTGAGCTGAGATCAGGCCACTGCACTACTCCAGCCTGGGCGACAGAGCCAGACACCATCTCAAAAAAAAAAAAAAGTATCTACTCAGGCCAGGCAAGGTAGCTCATGCCTGTAATCCCAACACTTTGGGAGGCCGAGGTGGGCGATTCATAAGGTCAGGAGCTCGAGACCAGCCTGGCCAACATAGTGAAACCCTGTCTCTACTAAAAATACAAAAATTAGCCAGGTGTGGTGGCAGGCGCCTGTAATCCCAGCTACTAGGGAGGCTGAGGCAGGAGATTACTTGAACCCGGGAGGCGGAGGTTGCAGTAAGCCAAGATCATGCCACTGGATTCAAGCCTGGGTGACAGAGAGAGACTCCATCTGAAAAAAAAAAAAAAAAAAATTGTCTACACAGATCTGCTCATTTCTCTGACCAGGAAGGCAATATTTTGTACACTCCAGTGTACATGCAGTCTCTCATTGCCAGTACTTGACGATATAGTTATTAGTCCTCTTCCCTCTTGCTCAGTGCCAGCTTATCCTCAGTACTCTTTTACATGAGTCTCTCAGTTCATCACTTCACTCCACAGCATTTACAGGATGGGTGAGAATAGAGATAAACTTCTCTCACTTGACGAACATCTGTGAAGAGATCCAATATGCCACAGGACATTAACTCGAAAACATTGTGTCCAACAAGCTCTTTTGCAACCAATTTATTGAATGAACCGAAAAATATAAGTAGGATATTTTAAAAATTTTATACATATCTGTCCTCAAACCTCTTTTGTTGTATTTTCCTTCCCCTACCCCTTGGCCATATCTTAGATTCCATAGCTTTCTGATTACTTTCAGGCATTGGAACAGTCTCCTTTTCCATCTTCTTTCCAGTTTAATACACATCAAAGCATTCAGTTCTCACTCAATTTTAAGCTTCCACTTCCCAGTCTCACTCAGAACTGACTCTCAGTTTCATAGTAATTGGAAGCAAGAGCATATCATGATATTTTACTATGTTTCCACCTTTCTCTTCCAACTTCATTCCTGACTCACTACACTGCCTCTAGCTCCCCCTAGATGTGGGTTGGGAAGAGGGATGCATGTTAAATTGGAAAAGTCTGTTTAAAATTAGTGGCATCATTTGTATTTTCTCCTGGTTGTTGGAAATCCTCTGTCACGGAAGATGTCCAAACATGGGCTCTCTCACACAAGGGATGTTTTGGTGGATTCTCTGGAGACGCTGTTCCGTAGGAGTGTTCAACATTACATCATTTAACAGTGAGCAACATTTTTTCTGGATGCCTTCAAGTGGCTTATCCACAATCCCCATTTCTAATGGCACCCCACAGAACCTTCATTTGCTGGGTCAACTTGCCTCACTGGACATCCTCTCTAAAGGGCTCTATTTTGCTTCCTTCCACAGTGCCTTCTCTTGCTCCAGTAACTGTACCTGTCCCTCCTACTAATGGATTTATTTGCTACCACTGCAGCTTTCTCTCCTTACTTGTTCTTTAGCAGTTACTCCAGGTAGCTTTTCATAATTGAGCCTCTTCTAGGTAAAACTTAAACACATTCCTTGTGCACATTGAAGCCAGGGTAAACAGATCAGCATCACCCAAGCTCACTTCCACAGCTCAGCCAACAACCACCAGGGACAATACGGCAGTCTCCCTTCATTATAAGAAGACATCCTCCACCACTTAGCTGAGTTAGGAGAAAACAGCTTCCTCTCGAGTAAGCCAACAATCTTTTTCAAAGAATCTTCCTCCTACTTCTCCAAATTTATTATCTCATGTCACATTGGCTAAAGATCATAAGATCATGTCCACTCTTTAGCAAGTCCTTTGGAAATGTCTCTGGTCTTCAGAACAAGAGAGCACTTAAAATATAATGTTCCCAGCTTCGAAGCCTCCACTGACATTCTGGGACAGGAGGGTCATATTTAACATTAATACTCTAGAATTAAGGAAAAATAAACATAATTTTGTGGGTTCACTTTCCCTAGTAATTAGTTTAGACTTTATTAGGAATATACCTATAGCAATTAGATATATATCAATAGCTTCAGAAGTCAAGGTAAGATATTTTCCTGCTAATAGGAGAAACAGAGAAGAAAACTTTCAAAACAAACCTGGATCCTTAGTGGCTCAATTATGTTGGATAGTTTCCTGAGCATTATTTCTCTGTCCTTTCAATGCATATGGTAGTTTTAAAATATATCTGCAAACTCCTTTATATTATACTCCTCACTTCAAGAAGTGGAGTTTAATTCCCCTCTTCTGAAATGTGGGCTGGATTTATAACAATAAACTTCAAACCAATAGACTGTGGCAGAACTGATGGAATATGATGAGGCATAAAAGTCATTGAGGGTTCTTGCTCTTTCTCTTAGACCCCTTGCTTTGAAAAAAGTCAGTTGCTATGCTTTCAGGACACTCAACCACCCTATAAAGAGGCCCATGTGACAATGAACTGAGGACTCTTGTAAAGAACCATGTGAGTGAAACATCTTAGAAGTGAGTCTTATAGCCCCTGTCAAACCTTCAGATAACTATAGCCTCAGCCAATAACTTGACTGCAGACTCCTGACAAACTCTACACCAGAACCTCAGCTAACCTCTCTCCAATCCCTGACTCACAGAAATTGTGATTTAATAAATGCTTGTTATTTTAAGTCACTAAGTTTAAGGGTAACTTTTTATATAGCAGCAGATAACTAATACAATATGGCATTTTACATACTGAAATAAATTTAAAATCCCATATATTCTTTCCTGAATTCTATATGCCATGTACACCCAAAATATACCAATAACCAAATGCATGCCTTGACTCAAAGTCAGGTGCTGTGATAACTTCTCTTTATAACAGTCTAATCATTCAGCTGAGCATGATTACTAATCCACAGATGGATCAGCTGATAACCTCCCCAACTCTTGATGAAATGACTTGTTCTGTCAGGAGTTATTGAGAAGGACATACACACATTAACATAATGTGAATCTGCTTATTAAGGATCATACTTAGATTCATGGTCACCTGGGCCAATAGTAAGTAATGAAGAGAAGACTCTATTGTGCAAAATTATTCGTCTGTCACTAACATTTTAAACTCAAATATTATAACATGTCTATTTTTTAGATTAATTCGGTGTTAAAATTCATGTAACTTCAGTAGAGACAGTTCTTTATGTTGCTTGAGGTAAATTATTCTTTTGAATATGAATAAAAAGAGTGAGATTAGGATGTAGGCCACCAAGAAGAAAAAAGGGAAATTAATTCAAAAGCTGAGAGTGTTAAGGAAAAGTTCACTGGCTTTCCAGACACACTGTGGATGGCCTTGCGCCCTCTTAAGCTCTGTGAATTAGAGATCATCAGCTCCCAGAAGGCAGAGAATAAGTTGTGTATCTGTTATGAATACCACCTAACACAATCCAGTCGGTGGAATACTAAACCACAACAAAATCATTAGCACCAGATAAAGTCAGATGTCTATCCTAATAAGCAGCTGTTAGACTTGGAACTGTCAGGAATATCGCATGCAATTTCCTGGATGTTTTCATTAGAGTCACCTAGAAACCACACCAATAACAAATAGCAAGACAAAAATTTACTCAAGGAACACAACCAGACTCCTGGAGTGTTGCCAGTTCCAAAACAAAGCCTGCTGCCACTCAGCTGAGCTGTATTCTATATATGTGACAGAGACTGGACAGTTGAATCTCACAGCAATCTGAGATGAAAAACCAAAGGGATGTAACCACAAACAGGACAGTTGGAAGAAATAGGACCACTGTGATTAGCTGAGTCAAAGGACATCCACTCCCTATTGGAAAGTAAAAAGCAAAGGATAAGCTATTCTGGGGATCAGAAATCAGAGATATCTCAGAGTGTAGCTTTGGCTATACACAGAGAAGAGAAACTGTGACCTTGTGAATACAATCTCCTTCAATGTAGAGAAGTCTAACCAAAGTCTAGTGAGAATCTTGTTATATACATACACAAGTATGTGATAAACCACACACATTGTATCCCACTACTATCAGAAAACATCCCTGAATATATACAACAGCCACCTACATCTTTGAACCCATTTGTGGAGAATTTGTTTTCATTTTCTACTGAGTTAAATCCTATGGGATAAAAAGGGCTCTCTCTCTACATGTCAAAAAATTAAATGTTGTATTAGATGATTACTAGTACCCTCATGGTTCTGATTATTTAACAAAAAGAATATTTGAGACCACGTGAGAACAAAATGTCATCATAAACCAACTTTTAAAAAAAGAATTAGATTCTAGTGAAACTATATTCATTGTGAAAACACAAATTGGTTAGAAACATGAGACATATTACTTTGACACTTCAGACTTGAAAAAACTGCAGATTAAAACTAGACATTATTTTACAGTGAGAAAAGCCATTAGGGTTGATTTTTGCCAACTTTATATTCAGGCCACAGATGTTAGCATGACACTTAATATTTCTGATTTATGGGGAAAATTAGAACAGAATGCTCACAATTTAACTGATATGTAGCCTGTCTGCAACCTTTCTTTTTTTATCTAAAGAAATTCAAATGCAGTTTTAATAGCTGAAAGAATTCCATAATATTTTGACTTAGTAATTTGACAGAAGCACCTATAAAATGGTGGTCCGTTTTATCAAAATTATTCAAATATTTACTTATTGTCTGCAAACCGAAATTATATTTCCAACTTACCATTACTTGTCAATGTTTATTCTATATACTTTAACAGATTTTAAAGATGAATAAGGGAGGATATGCTTTATCATATGTATTATATTTCATAAACATACAGCTAACTTAAATTTTGTATTCAGTGTGGCAGTGTGGAATGCAAAATAATTTCTTGGTTTCCTGAAATCACAGGATAAAATGCTTTTGTTACTCTAAATTACAGTGTCCTCCAATAATTTTGTAGCTAAACTCCAAATTTGTTTCACAAAGACCAAACAGCATGTTAAACCACTTCATGATACAGACTTTGTCTTCAGATGTGACACATAAACAAAGCTTTATGACATGGAGACAGTTATAGAAAGTAATTTGCTGGTAAAACAGAAATCTTTCAATGTGATAATTATCTCTTTGGGCTCTGTATATTTTATTTCTTTTATAATCATAGGTAACCCCTCCCACAACACCTCTAGCATCAGAAATAAACCTCCCACTACACTCTTTAGCCACATTCTTAAATTCCTCCCTCTCAAACTACGTCTATTTAGCATCACTATAAATCCAAGGTAAGAATAAATGCATGTATTTAAATTTCCTCTTAAGCTGCAGGAAAAATCAGAATCAGAAAATAGCAAGTTATAGTGAATGACTTATGGTCCAGTGTGAAAATATTGAGTAAAATATAAGTAAATAAGACAGGTCCATATATGCTAATATGATAAACTACTTGGAAGTCTTCAAATTCATTATATTCATAGAGAATAATCAGAATACAATGTATCCTTCTAAAGATGAACCTTAGTCTGCCTTTCAAAAATCAATACAGACAAGTTTGCAAAGAGTGACTATCTCACAACAATCAAGAACTTCAGCTGGAAGACTGCAAGATTGTCTATTTAAAATCCTATTTTTCAGAGAAGGAAATACAGACTCAGACATTTTTGTAAGTAAACAGCCTGTTTGTTAGATGTGTACTTGAGATTTGAGCCTTGAGGTTTCTAAGGCTTTTCTCCAATGTTCTTTCTTTAAAAATTTGCTTTACTTATCTGTGTTATTGATATCTTTTGATGAACAAAATTCTTAAGTATTCTTACTAATAAGTATTTTTTTGGTTATCATAAAAATGGTCTTTTCAAAATTGAATCATCTAACTGCATATAAAATGCAATTAGCTCTTATGTATTGATTTTATTTCTCTGAACCTTGCTAAACTTTCTAATTAATTGCAATAATTAGTCTGATAATTCTCTTGAGTTTTCCATATAGACAAACACACATATCAACTGTAACTAATTTAGGTTTTTGTTGTTGTTGTTGTTGTATTTTTTAGTTCTGGAAGCTGGAAAGGCCAAGGTGAAGAGGCTGAATCTGGTAAGAGCCTTCTTTCTGGTAAGAACTCTCTGCAGAGTCCCATGGTAGCCCTAGGGCATCACATTGGTGAGGGGGCTGAGTGTGCTAGCTCAGGTCTCTATTCCTCTTTTTATAAAGCCACCAGTCCCACTCCCATGATAAATTTCAACAAGAGTTTGGAGTTTTTAATCCTTATAGAAAAATTTTCCCTAGAATCTCCAGTACAATACTAAATATAAGTTTCAATAGTGGGACTCTTGTGTTATTCTTTATTTAAAGGAATATGTGTTAAAAAGTAGTTACATCAAGTGAGCACAACATCTCAAATTGAAATCTGTCAAAACAAAGTATCAATTAACCATATGATATATCAGAAGGAGCTAATTAGCTGAATTATAAAATGAAAGCATTCCAGACAAAGGATACTTGAATATACGTCTCTATGAACAGAGACAGTGTAGTTAATAGAGCTTGAAAATCAAGAGGGAAGGGATACAAGATGAGGCTGGAGAGGCAGGCTGATTTCAGACCTTTCATGATCTCATAGGAAAGCGCTATGATTTTAATATGTGTCCTCCAAAACTCATGTTGAAATTTATCATAGGAGTGGGACTGGTAGCTTTATAAAAAGTGTAAGAGAGACCTGAGATAGCACACTCACCTCCTCACCATGTGATGCCCTATGCTACTTTGGGACTCTACAGCAGGTCTCCAACAGCAAGAAGGCTCTTATTAGATGCACCCCCTCAACCTTGGACTTCCCAGCCTTCAGAACTGCAAGAAATAAATTTCACTTCTTATAAACTATTCAGTTGCAAGTATTCTGTTATAAGAAACAATAAAAAAAAAAAAAACTAAGACAGAAGGTTAGTATCAGAAGTGTGATGTTCCCAAGAATGAATATCTGAAAATGTGGAAGCAGCTTTGGAAATGGGCAATGGACAGAGGCTAGAAGAATTTAAAGGATCAGGCTAGAACAAAACAGATTCTTGTGAGAACATAGAAGACAAGAAGATTAGTGAAAGTCCAGAATACCTTAAGCTTGGTTAAGTTATCATGACCAGAATTCTGATAGAAATATGGACAGTAGAGGACATTCTGATGAGGTCTTTGATGGAACTGAGGAACAACATATTGGAACCTGGGGTAAAAGTCATCCTTGTTATAAACTGTCAAAGAACATGCCTGAATTGTTTCCATGCCTGAGGGTTTTGTAGAAAGCCAAACTTGAGAATGATAAACTAGGGTATCTGGCAGAAGAAATTTCTAAGGAAAATATAGAAGCTTCCTGGTTACTTTTCACCACTTATGCTGAGATTTGGGAGCAAAAGAATAACTTAAGGACAGAATTTATAATCAAAAAGGAAAAAGAGTGAATTCTTTGGAAAACTCTCAGCCTGGCACTTAAAGTATTGAGAAGTGTGTTCAGGAGAAGAAACCAAGCCCAGCAACCTTTTGCCAAAGAGATTAGCATGAATAGAAGGGAGCTAGGTGCTATACCTCAAGACAGTGGGAGAAATACCTCAAAGACATTTCAGAAAACTTTGAAGTTGCCCCTTTCATCACAGGCCAAGAAGTCTAGGAGAGCAAAATAATTTCCAGAGACTGGACATCATGCTCTCCATGAGATCACTGCCCATGGCCACCTTGGGATTCTGATCCCTGTACCACAGTGCAGTGCTTCACAGCTACCCCAGCTGTGGCTGAATAAGTCCCGTGTATGCCTTATGCCTCAGCTTTAGAAGGCATACGTTGTAAACCTTGGTAACATCAATGTGGTGCTAATTCAGCAAGCTTGCAGAAAGAAGGAGCTGTGAAGGTTTGGCAGCCTCCACCCAGATTTCAAAGGATGTTGTTGAATTCCTAGTGGACCCAGGCAGAGACTTGTTTCAGGGAAAAGCCACTGCAGAGAGCCCTCACTGCAGTAATTCTGAGTGGCATGTGAGCAGGGCATGGGTTTGGGGGTGGGGCAGGGACAGAATGCTATGATTTGAATATTTGTCCCCTCTAAACTCATTTAAAATTTATCATGGAAATAGGATTGGTGGCTTTATGAGAAGAGAAAGAAGGATCTGAGCTAGCACATCCAGCTCCACCTCACAGTGTTCTGCAGAGGATCCCCATCAACAAGAAAGCTCTTGCCAGATAAACCTTCTCAACCCTGGACTTCCCAGATTCCAGAACTGTAAGAAATAAATTTCATTTTTTATAAATTACCCTGTTTCAAATACTGTTACAAGCAATAGAAAATTAACTAAGAAAACAAATTTCAGAGTAATGGGAAGTCACAGCTGGCTTTAAGGGGCAGGCTTAATATGATCAGATTTGAGTTTTAAAATATTTAAAATATTAACTAATTGTGTTAAAATATTAACTAATTAAAAACCTGTCAGTTATTCACAGATTGTTTGTGTATGTGTAGATACAATTTGTCTACATGGAAAGTCCAAAGGAATTCTCAGACTAATTATTATAACACACTCTGACTATAGTGTGAAGAACTAATATAAGAAGACAGAGGGTATAGAGAACATACTTAACAGAAGATTGCAATCATGGATGGAAGATCAAAGTAGCTCGTGTTTTGGCAATCCTGTTAGAGAAGATGGGAATGAACCAGTCAATTAATCAACAATAATTAATATCCTCCAGTTAAGGACCATTCTTTGTCCAATTTAGGAACTTAAATACCCCCTAAGTTTAATGGAATAAAATAATCCACTCCATTTCCTATCCTCTTTCTCAATCCCTCAGTTTCCCATCCAAACCCATATGTACAGTTGTTTCTCAGTTGAAAAACAAAAGATGTCATGCATAGCAATATAAATGGATGGTACGGTAGGTAGAATAATGGCTTCCCAAAGAAATCCAATCCCCAGAACCTGTGAATATGTTACTTTATATGGCAAAGGAGACGTTTTGCTGATGTGATTCAGTTAAAGATAACAAGATAGGAGGATTACTACATTATCTAGGTGAGCCAAACATAATCACAAGGGTCCCTAATAGAGAAAAGAGGGAGTTAGGAAAGTCAGAATCAGAATAGGAGATGTGAGGATGCATCTCCCTGGCCACCAGCCAAAGAATAAGGCAGCAGCCAGAAGCTAGAAAAGTCAAGAAGCAATTCTCCCCCACAGCCTCCAGAAGAAATGTAGCCCTGTGGACCCATTTCAGACTTCTGACCTCCAGAACTATATGATAATAAATATGTGGGGTTTTAAGCTGCTAAATGTTTAGTTGTTATAACAGCAATAGTAAACTAATGAAGATGGTAGAGGCTGTGGGGGCTTTGAAGTTCTTATCTTCACTTTCAAAAATTGTCCTAGCCCAATCAGTGAAAACTATCATGTTAAAAATAAAACGCATTTTTATTTTTAAGAAAAAAAGAGTTAATCTATGTCTGTTCATTTAGATAAAGCAAGTCTTTATTGGATGCTTAGATTCCAATAACCAGGCTCAGGGAAATGAGTTTGGTTAAGGACCTTATGATTATTCAATCCAGAGTGTATGCTTTATTAATTTGGTTTACTTCAGGTCAACAAATAGTTATGCACTGTGTAGTATTTGTACTGATCGTATAAAGATTTACAATTTGCCATGGTTCTCACAGAAATAAGAAAGGGAGACAAAAGTTTCCTATAAAAAAGGTGAAGAAAATTCCATGAAATTGGGCTCAACTTTGGGTCACCAGTCATGATAGATTCCAACAGACTGTTTATAAAGCATATCAGCATGGATTTAGTAACATCATTTCTCATTACACAGTTGTCTATACATAACTACATATATAAACTTACATATATAACTATGTAAATGAAAAATTTTATGTAAACTACAATACAAACAAAGCCATGGCATCATTTAAAAATATTTGTCATGACTCCAAAAATTAAGGACATTCCTAATCAGGGAGACAACATCCAAAAAAATATATAAAGAATACAAAATATCATTACAATAAAGTAAGCACTATGAAAGAAATGGTCACTGAAAATTTTGGTGGAGGACAAAAGAGAAGCATTCCTGAAACAGGTATTGCCTGAGCTGGAATGAAAACAAAGAAATGCACAAAGAGAAAAAACTCAAGGTGCCTGAGGGAGTCACAGGAAACTCAGCATCCATGTAGGATACTAAGTTAAGAAAAGGAAAAAGAAGAGCCAAAAGGATATCTAAAAGATAGACACAGAGAGACAAACAGGGCTACAGAAATTCCAGCATGTAATGTAAATAGATTTTACTTTATCTTGTAGGTAATGGAAAGCTTTGAATGATTTTTAAGCAGTGGGTTGACAGCATCTGATTTGTATTTTATGTGCATTCCTCTGATGTCAGAGTAAAGACATATCTAAGAAAGCATGACCAGTAACATAGCCTATTAAATGCTACAAGTATCTAGATCAGGCTAGGGCAGTGGCAAGCAGAGATGGGAAGAAGCAGATCTGATAAATGATTACAGAGACAGGACAGCAGGATTTGGAAAGAAATTCAATTGATAGTGGAGAAAGAGGAAGGGCCTAAGATTATCCCTAGTTTGGCCAATTGATTAGTAGGTTGGGTTATAATTGAGGCAAGAAATGCAGAAAGGCGAAGAGTTTAAATTTTGGTGAAGGCTAATAATCAGTTTCTTGTGGCACATAGTAAGTACCAGGAAGAATGTCGCTCCCGGTGTGTGAAGGGATAGAAAAGAAAGAACAAGTCCCTAACTGAGCTATTGTAACCAAAGCCTGTGACCCAGAGTGGTTTTTACCTTCAGAATTTTTCTTGATTTTTTTTTTCTTTTTTTCCATGTCTCACCTACTTTTTCTGTTCGTGTTTGCCTTATTTTTTTTTCTTTTTTATTATACTTTAAGTTCTAGGGTACATGTGCACAACGCGGTTTGTTACATATGTATACATGTGCCATGTTGGTGTGCTACACCCATTAACTCGTCATTTACATTAAAAAAAGAGGTTTTGAACAGCTTGCCAGTGCAATTCTCTGTATAACTAAATCAAGCTAATAGAAAGAAAACCCGAGTATTGCACACTTACCAAGAAAATATATGGGGCTGGGCACAGTGACTCATGCATGTAATCCCAGCACTTTGGGAGGCTGAGGCAGGAGGAATGCTTGAGCCCAGGAGTTCGAGATCAACCTGGGCAACATAGCAAGACCCTGTCTCTACAAAAAATAAAAATAAAAAATTAGCCAGTCATGGTGGTGCACACCTGTACTCAAGAGGCTGAAGCAGGAAAATCAGGAGCCTGGGAGGTTGAGCCTGCAGTGAGCTGTGATCATGCCACTGCCCTCCAGCTTGAGTTACAGAGTGAGACAGTGTCAATAAAGAAAAAAAGAAAGAAAATATACATATGTGGTTTATAAATGAAGGAGCTGGGAAGCGTTAAATAAATTGTGGAGTGGCTATAAACTTTGCTCTTAGTGTAAGAGTTTATTCTAGAGGGTTGAGCTTCTAACTGGCAGTACTTATAGTTTCCAGCTGAATATCCTGCTATTGTTTAATTGCTTGTTTAGATTCTGCATTTGTGTTAGAGCCTCAAAGGTACTAAAAGACTCTATTTATGTGACATATGCAGCAACAAGTATTCGAAGATGTAAAGCTTAATATGAAAACAATCCAAAAAAATTATGGCCAGATAAGAATCCAAATGTGAAAATCTGCTTCAGTCTCAGGGATACTAAAGTGTTCTATGTAGCATGACATGCTAATTCAGAAATTCGTCAGAAAGCAAACTAAACACCTTACAAATAAAATTTAAAATTTCATTAATTTTAAAAAGTCTTAAATTAGCAATTTAAATAACTCTTTTAAAAAGTAAGAAACGCAGTGTAATACAGTGATAGAAGCCATATTGTATGGCTCTGTTTTCTATATAGAATATTAAACCTGGTTTATTTTCAAAAAATTTTAGAGAACCCTGTCTCGATCAGTATCCCATTTCAGTGTTCCATCACAGGAACATCTCCTTAGGTCTTGTTTCTCCTTTGTATTTTTCCTAGATTATTTGAACTCTGATATGCCAAATGCATAGAAAATGATCACTCTGAGATTTTTTTTTATAATAACAAGCCAAAGCTATATCTAAACATTCCCCTTTAGAATAGCTCATTGTAATCTGAATAAAGGCTTTCTATGGTATATATGATGTAGTGTTATTAGAAAGAGATAATTTAGTTTTACTATTTTTACACTTGTCTTTCAGAAACAGAATGGACTCTGTTCCATTACTATGCTTATATTAAGAAAAAAAAACTACCCCCAGACTAAGTGGCACGAAATCACCTAGCCTCGGCTAGAAAACTTGAAGGCTGAGGTCCGGAATAAAATGAGATCATTTACTCACATGTCTGACACATGATGTTGGCTGTCAGCTGAGAATTTTGCTGCAGCTGTAGCCCGGAACAGCATATTCATGGCTGCCCCATGATGCCTAGCCTTCCCCACAAATTAGTAGCCAGATCCCAAAAATAAACATCCCAAGAAAGAGCCAGGAAGAAGCCACATCGTCTTTTATGACATAGTCTCAGAAGGCACACAGCATCATTTCTGCCACATTCTATTGGTCCAAGCATTTACAAAACTCTACCCAGATTCAAAGACAGGGACTATCATTCCCAACATAGGTTAGACAATGTCATTTATCATTGTCACATTGCAAGAAGAGCATGGGGATGGGCTATGTATTAGTGCAGAGCTTTCTAGAAAATACAATCAGCCACAGGCTGTTTTCCAGCAAGAATGTGTCACACATCAAATACATCATTGCTAGAAAATAACAATGTTTAATATCAGTAGGCTTAGACAGAGTGATAATGTAAAGAAGAGAAACATCTTTCTTATTTTAAATTTTATTTATGCAGTATCCACAGCAAAAAAAAAAAAAAAAAAATACACAGTTGTGCAGGATTTTTCATAGATAGTATGTGAATATAAATTTTGAAACATAAATAATTTCTATTTGAAGAGAACATTCCAATAAACCATTGTGTACACAAGCATATAAACAGCTGCCACTATACAGCTTGAAGAGTAAACATTGAGATCACTAAAGGGATGTGAAAACACAGAAGCTTCTGTTACCAATTACAAAAGTGATGGAGTGCATCTTCAAATACTGATGAGGATTTTTACAGGTTCTTACAGGAAGACACTACAGAATTTGTTAACAAATAAATTGAACTGCTATGTTCAAATTGAACTGCTATGTATCCAATCAACTTGGATTGAAAATATTCCAGTATTTTCTGCTTTCTGAAATTACCAAAATTTATTGTGTCATGGAAATGTAATCTCTATTTTGCTCAACTCTATTAAGCCTGGGTACTAAAAATAAGCCACAAAAATTACAAATTTAAAGAAAAAGATGAGAGGATTACTCTTTCTCTTAACTGTGTAAAACATGTAGCTCATAGTGCACAATCAGACTTGTAATACAGTTTGCTCCTGTGTAATACAAATTATAATTGGGGCTATTGTTTTATGTAACTAGAATACCCCTAGTTCCAATGCCTTCTTTCGAGAGCTTCCCCAGCCCTTTCTCCATCTATATATACTTTTCCTGAGAATTATTAAATTCTTAAAAGATTTCAACCTTCTGGCCAAAATCAATTGATGCTGAAATGAAATCTGACCTAAGCCATGACAAGGAAACCATTTTTCTGGATTTGGAGACCTGAAATCAATGAAGTCACCTGGTGGCAAAAGCTGTAATACATAAAACTGGGAGGTAGGAGATGCCATGTTTTCAACCACAAAACTACTCTACTGCAAGTAAAGAATGAAGCCAAAGTAGAAAGAAAAGTGGAAATTGAGAGAGAGTCCTGATTTCACTGGAGTCCTGGATGCTCTTGAGAACTAATCACATCATTGCCCTCAGATTCTGTGACATGCCCCATTGATTAACCAGAAATTATTCACTGGGATACAAAGAATAGAAAACTCAAACAACAGCAGCTTCATTTTTTTGTTTGTTTGCTTTTTCTTTTTCTTAGATTCCATAATGTCCAGAGCTGAAGTAAGGATGCCATCTAGGGCCTAGGTTACCTCCATCTTCCCTGATCTACCACACTTAGCATAGAAGAGCATTTGTCATAATAAAGAGAATGCTGCACATCTTAGGTTTGGTGAGACCCTGAAAGGTAATATATCTGATTTTCAGGCAGAACAGAATAAAGAACAGCCAAAGGGCAAAGTGTAAAACTCTTCTCAATTTGAAATTTTATTTGAGATGATGGGTCTTCCCAGGGACTCCCACCAGAGCACATGGTCACTCCTAGCTTATCAGAGGTTGAAATTTCTAATTTTCTGGTTTTCTACCTTAAGAGTTTGGGCCTCATACATTACTAGCATGTAGGGAAGATGTTCAAAATTTTTGATTGTGCAGAAATGAAAAATATCTACTACAACCTAGTATACTTTGACTAATCTATCTGTCATTAAGCTTAACTTGAGTTTCTGAAACTTATGGGGCTAATTTCTTTTATTTATTTCTACAGGTTATAATGGCAACCTCACTGTATCTTGTTTCTCTGTCATCTTGATATCTCAGTTGTCACACACAAAAAGCAAGAGCTAAAATGAACATCTTAAACACAACAGTAGTAATATCTTGCATAAATACTTTTTGAGTGAGTGAAGGAAGGGGCTTAAATATAGAACCAAAATATAGTAACAAGGTTTTTTGTAAGTCTAGCTTTCACAAGCCCTTCTCCTCTTATAAGACATTACCTTTCCCTCTGAAAGGATGTTATACATCATCTGGTGTTTTTCTACAACAAGAGAGGGATGCAACAAGGGGTGTGGTGCAAGGTGAGCCTGCAACAAATGTTAGATCTCATTGTTAAATCTGTCACTGTGCCTGAGCTCTTCTAGCAGCTCCATATTCTTTTCTCCAATAACATCTTGGACAGTTCTTGCTTGAACACCACCACCATGGAAACTAAAAAGTGTTCATCATCTTTCCACAAGAGTTAGATTTTCTTACAATTTTCTGTGAAACACAATGACCGCAGTCACTAGGCTTGTCATCATGCCCATTGCTGAGGCCTCTTCAGCCTTCTTTCTTCCTTCTCCTCTTACAAACCACTTGTCCTGTGACTTGATTTTAGGCTGCCCATTTTTCTCTGTCCCAATACCTGGAATGCATGCCTTCCTAGGCTGCCTACCTAGCTTCAAACTTGTGACTTTCTTTGCCATTTTTTCATGCATATTTGGAACCTGTTATATGCCTCTAGCCTTTAATACTCCAACACAATGGTTCCAAAGAGATTGCCTGCTCAGAGTAGTCCTCAATACTATTCTTCCTGAATTGTCTGTAATGTGGGAATTCTAACTTACTACCCTATAGATTCTTACTCTCTGGTCATACAGCGACAACCCTTAATCCTTTCTCATGCTCTTGTTCATGTCACCTTCATTAATTTCCATATAACCAGCAGAACAAGCTACTTAATTTGCAGGGCCCAGTATAAAATGAAAATATTGAGTTTTCTATTTAAAAATTATTCAGAATTTAAAGACAGCCACAGCACAGCATTAAATGAAGCATGGGGCCCTTCTAGTGTGGAATCTTGCGTGACCCCATAGGTCTCAGGACCATAAAACCAGCCCTGATTATTAGTCTATTCAAGGGCTTTTTACCACACATTTTTGTCTTACTGAAAGTACTTTCTAGCTGGTTTCTCTGACAGTAGCTGTCTAGTTGTCTTATAAATATTTTTTTCATTTCAGTGGTTCCCCATCCACTCGTCTCCTTTTAACTCCCTGGTTAAATTACTTCTTCCTCTAAAGGTCCATAGCTTTTATGGTCTGTGCCACATAGGAGACTGTCTTGGCCAAAAAAAAAAAAAAAAAAGTACTGTCTGGCATGTAGGTTTTTTTCTGTGGGGGATTTTTGGCCTCCTCCATCATAAGATTTGGCTCTATTTTTATCTCTCTAATACTCCTGATATGTCATGCATTTAATACATGCATTGATTGTCTAAAAGGTTTGGAGTCTAATTATTTTCTGTATACTATACAAAGGCGGCCTTTAACTCCAGACATTTAAATGACTGCTTTTTCCAGGAAAGGTCTGAGAGGGCACTTCTGTTCATTCTTTGCTTTAGAATAAGACTGACCAAGATGCCCAGGTATAGGGTGCAGAGAGATAAAGAAAAATAGAAGAAAAAAACTGGAGATATTCCCAGTTCCTCCTAAATTGGTAGATAGCCTGGCTTTTTAATTTATTAGTAGTGCTTAGGCTTTAGACAAATGAATCTGCCTGTAAACACAAAATGCATTCCAAATGAAATGGGCTGGGGATTCAGTTGCATATTAATGAATTTATGGCTTCTGTTCTTATCTATTAGTGAGATAACTGTAAGTGGAATTTATAAAATGAACACAAAAAGAAATGAATGAATTAGTAAAAGTCATATTTCTTCTTATTTATTAGAGAATTGGATGGTGTCTAAAATGTGCATTCAGCAACATTGAGACTTTTATTTACCATGTATTAATTACTATTAATGGAATTAGAATTAAAAAATTAATAACATATGGTCTCTGATTTCCGCATATCAAGAGAAATAAAATCTTATGTCTTCTAGAAGACATGGGTCCTTTTCTCTGATATGGGAGGTAGTTGGAGTGGTGGCAGCAACAGAAATAAATTATATTGGAATTGAACAAAAAATAACAAGAGCAAAGGTGATGAAAAGACCTTCCCTGGTGATGGAATACAGCCTTCCTCTACTCCAGGAGAAACTTTTGCTGAGAAACACGCAACTGCAGCAGCCAACAGCTGCGAGGTAGAAATTGCAGTGCAGACCGAGAACATCTGTTTGGGAGTGTCATCTGCGTGGGAGACATTAAAAACAGGGGAATAAGGACAAGCTGAGCCAGAAAGATGCTAAATTTACCATAACAGTGGAATCCAGGTATTAGTAAACAGAACTGCCTCAGGGAGTTTTCTCAAATTAGGAAAAAATGTATTACTCTCCCAAGTCAATTTCATTTATTTTCTCTTAGAATGAATCGCCAATGCCGTCCCCCCGGGAATCTTTGTAAAACTAGCCCATCCTCACAAAGAATCTTATAATCATACAAAAGAGTAAAAGACACAAAGTGGTTGTTAAGAAGAACAAACTTTTGATAGGCAAGTAGTTGACTATCTCTAAAATGCCATTAGAAGCAATATTATCTCTCATTTTCTCTGCCTCCCCACTTCCTGAACTAAAAAAAAAAAAAGAATAATAGTAAAGTGGAGGGAAAAAAGGACAATCTCTGCAATTAGAAAGCAAAGACAGATTTCCTTTTTCCCTCTGCCTTAATCATAAATTCGATAAGCTTGCCTTCCATGATCTTATCCAAGTCATCAATACACATGTTGAATAAAACAAAGCCATGGGCAAAGTCTCAAGTTACAACACTAGAAATTCTCATTATTCAAGATAATTTGGATTCAGTTGTTCACCCAGGTGAGATTCTGTATTTCTGGTCAAAAGTGGAAAACTGATAAAAGAGATGGTCAACCTCTTGATCAGGGTAGTGATTACATGGATGTGATCTCGCTTATCAAGCTGTACTCTTCTTGTGGGTTTGTATGATGTACTTCAATTTAAAACTTAAAAATTAATACCACGGTATTGCAAAATACAAAAAAAAAGAAAAGAAAAAAGAAGGAAGGTAAACACAATGGCACTTACCTAAAAAGGTCACTGACAAAAATGATACATTCCCCAATAATAGGTGAATATCATCAGTCCCATTAGAATGTTTTCATGAATCATACAACATTAGCTGTTTAACATTTTAGGAAGTGTGGGATGCATTAAAAAGAAGAATTCCAAGATAAAGGTCAAAGATAACCAGATATCAATTGGGGGCCCCATAAGTTCCAGGGAGGCTGGCATGCATTGCACCAAGATTTAAGGGACTGCCTCTGGGAGTCACTCAAATGAAGAAAGTGTTTGAGATGTGGCAATAAGAGTGAGACAGGTGCCCTGAATCCAACGTCATATTCCCATTCCTTAAGAGGAGATAATCAAAGAACAGGTTTCATATGGAATCTGTGGTGTTAAAGCTCAGACCCCATGTGGGACCTCTCTTGCCTGAAGGAAGGCAACTGAGGAACTAAGGCTTATAGGAAGGCTTACAGAGTATATTTTAACATGGCTTTCAGAATTGTTTGGGGATGGCTGGAAGAAGATGATTTTCTTATTTTAAAATTTTGTTTCATTTTGCTTTTGGAGAACTGTGTAATTTCAGCAGCATTTGTGGGTCTCTGACCCCAAATGTCCACTGTGGTGTCTGAGTAAAAAATACAGTGGTACTTAAGGAGAGTGGAAAGCTCTTATATGTCATTTATTCAACTTTAAAAGCTGGAGGGCACTTCTAAAGTGCCTGAGAGCCAGCTAACCACAACTTTGCTACAATTATTGTGGCATGGCAACAGGGAAGAATCTACACTAAAACAAGATCAATAGTTAATTTAGCGAGGTTCTGACAAGGGAGCCTTGCTAATGAAATATCCTTTGTTGCAGAGTTATACCGCTGTATTTTTCTGACACTGGATGATACAGACCAAGAGAGGTGACAAAGAGAGGTAAACAGATGAGCTCACTAGGTCAGTTATCCCATTCTATGTCATATGTCCCCATGGACCTTTCGCTGGGCCACTCTCATTTCCAGAAAATAGGTGGCAAAGCTAAGGCTAGAAAGGTAATCCCTTATTCTAAGTCCCAGTGCTCTTTCCACTGCATCACTATACCTTAATTTGGTCTTGCTAAAATAATAAAACATTTCTGAAAGAGTAAATCAGCCTAAGAAAATATATACAGAATTCATGTCAATACGACAAATTATTACCATTGATTTTATCTAGCACTATCCTAACCACCATCCCTCCAATCCTGAACATCTCCTGGACAATTTAATTCCCTAAGATTACAAACTATGTAAAATTTAGCATTAGTTGTGCACCTTCTATATGCCAGACACAGTATTATTTGCTTTATGTATCTGATTATCACAGTCAGGTCTTTTATAATCCCAGTTTATAAGCTAAGCCTGCTGAAGTTAAATGACTTTTGTAAGAGAGTAGCAGAGACCGAGTTAGGCTGCTTGACTGTAAGATCCATCTTGTTAACCAGATCTTTACGGCATCTGTTCTCACCTTCAGTAAGGCCCCTCCATCCTGAATGCATTCATTGGTTATACTTCAAAACCAACATAAGTCATTGGACAAGTGAAATAAAAGTCAAAAACCACTTTAAACATTTTGTTAAAAGCACAACTACTGTGCACTAATAAATGTAACTGCATACCTGGAATACAATCTATAAATACCCAACAATCCATTTTTTGCATATAAAACCATGTAGTTGTCAAGTTGCTACCATTTGTATAGGTTTCAATGCTTACCTGTTGCATTTCTCAATGTAAAAAACAAGAAAAAACTTGAGCTAAACAAATCACATGGATTGCAAAAATCAAACATTTGTGGCAGCATTAAAGCCACTGGAATGGATATGCATATCAACTTCCAAGATTATCATTCCTGTCATGACTGGTTTTAATAGCCTATATGTTCTTCTAAATAAATGTTGATTTTTCTAATACTACAAAATGATTAGCTGAGAAATGTTTAAAGAAAAATATATTTGGGCACCATGTAAAAAAAAAAGTCCAGTTATTTTCCATCAGATAAATTTTTCCAAAGCTTTATTTGTCTCAGATAATACAGCATGTTTTAGATTTTAAATGTCAGATTTGGCATATCTGTACCTCAATGAGAAGCATATTCTTTTGAAAGGAAAAGCTTTGTTAGCAGAGTGAACCAAAAGTATAACTATAATGAAAATTATACTCTCCTTTAGATAGAAATCTATGCCATAGATTACCTATCTGCATGGTGTGTTTTGACACACATTAAAAAAAAAATACAAATTATAACAGAAAGCTTTTTGTCACTTTCCTGTCTCAGTGCCGAAACTGTCACTGTCAGTCACTGCTCTGGGTTGGATAAAAGACAGTTGTGCCAATTAGCATTGTTGCCTTTGAGGAAAATAGTAACTGTTAGCTGTCAATAACAAATACCTTGCAGATGGTTAAACTACAATATTAGCCCCTATGAGAGTGAGACATAGCATATTTAAATATTGATAGATGGAAGCAAAGTTTGGAAGCATAGAAAATCAAAAAACAGAAGTGAATAAGTGGTACTAGGGAGTCAGAACAGCCTTAAAGACACTTTCAACAAGTAATTGCTAATTTACTTTCAGTTGTAATTGTGCTCTTAGATCTTGTCTATAATAAAACACACCTTTAGTTATTAATATTGTTAAGGTACTAGAAAAAACCACTTGCGGGATGATTACTATAATATTTAAGATAAGCAAAAAAACTAGTTTTGATATTAAATATCAGAAGTTTTCAAATTCAATGAAATATTAAAGTTAATATTAAAATAAAATATAAGACTATTGGAGATCAGAAGTTTTGGCAAGAGATATCAATTGATAAGCTCTGTAATAGAGATACTAATACTTGGCCTTCTAAGTTCTTGGTCAAAGTGTATAAAAGAAATTCAGCTAGACTGCCAGAGAATTTTAAAAAAGAATTAAAATAGGTATCCCTCTCAAACTTTTAGTCAGGCTAATAAAACATGTAGTTAAGGATAAGCTTTAAAACAAACGAGGAAAAACATAAGAAATGGTCAAGCATTTGTCCCTGAACTCCCTATCCCACTATTAGAAATGTATGGGTAACATTTGTTCACAGGTGACTGATTCCAGAACTTATTTCACTCTTGGAACTCATAAAACAGGTTTTCTCATTTTTCCTGTAAGAGTTACTTAAAGAATGGTTCTCTCCTGTAATAAGTCAAAAAGAATGCAGACACCCTGCCAAAGAATGTTTCCAAGAAGACAGAAAACCAAACTATTGGTTATCAGAATGGGCATTTTTAGCTTATCTGACATTGTGATTCCTTTGTAAGGTCCACTTGGAAGTACTTATCCAGTGAAGAATGTAAGCTCCATATCCAGAAATAAGGACAAAGTGGTACCAAAAATCAAATCATACCAGATACTGCAGTATCATCACTGACAGGTAGAATGCGGGGTTGGAAAATGCTTATCAAAGCCTGGTGCCTTTCAGACAAATAAGTTATTTGTTGTTGTATTGTTGTTATTGGTTCTAAAACAAGAAGGCTTGAGTCTACATTTTAATATTGCCTAAAAGTCTTTAATATGATAAGTGCATAATATGAGCACCATGAGGAAAAAATATACAATTGTTTATAATGTTCTCATTTATTAATGAGCTAATTAGAAAAACAAATACTTTCCCGGTTCAAGGATTCACAGCAACAAATCTGTGTAAGATGCCAATGACCTATGCACTATTTTCTGAAATGACATCCGTTTCCACCCACAGCTTTACAAAAGAAGCACAAGAAAAATTGTATCTCAAAGAATATTAGACCTGTCAGAGACTTTGAAATCACGTAATCTAGTTTTTCACAAAGTATGGGACCCGGACCCTGGTGGTACATGTACAGAGCATTAAATAATTTGGAGTAACATTGTAAGAAAATTACTGCCTTGGTTTTTTTTTTTTCCCTGATTAATTCAAGGAAATAAACCTCAATTACTAATCTTCTTTAACAAAGGGAGAGCTGGCCTCAAGTTTAGAACCTAAACTAGGCAATGGCACCAAGCATTGTTTTGATGTATGTGTTCCTTTTCACAGGTGCCTTCTATATTTATAGCACTATTGCTCACTTCCCATTTACAGTAGTAACTTGTAGTTTCCTAACTACCTGAATGTACTTTGGAAAAAATAAGTGTTTTTATACTAGATGTGATCATTTAGTTTAAAATGCTTCATTATAAACAGCAGGATGTGTATTTTGAAGTACTTTTTTCTAATCTACATATCAGGAATGATTAATATTTGAAGTACTAATCAGGACTCAACATCTAAGGAGAACTACAATTAAAAGTTAGCATGTCCATAATCAAAGCTCTACCAAAGGCTTTGCTAATTAGCGTAAGGTATGTTAGAAATAATCTTTATTGGCTTAAATGGGTGTTCTTTAAAATAGGTGAGTTGAGAATACTGTGCAAACCCCACCACCCATGCATAAACCCTGAGAAGCCAAGTGTAGCACACAAGATCAGGAGCACTTAAGATGAGTACCAATTCTTCCTCCATTCTTCCATTGCATGGAGAACCCCATAGCATGATCTTATTACAAAGATTGCTGTTTCTGGCATCAGAACAATGGGATATCCCTCTTGGAGTAAACTTTCTTGCTAGGGCTCATGTCCTTAGGTCAAAAGTGTAACTTCAAAAGTACTGAATAGAATGGATGATGACATATTTTGGTGCTTAGTTGCTAATATCTTATTTCTTTAATCTTAAAGCACACACTTTTTTCTCACATTTTAACATATCTGGAATTGGATATGTCTTATATTTTGTAATTATGATCAGCAGTGTTTCTTTCACCCTCGCTGTTCCATAATATGACTGTGTATCTTGCAGTAGACGATATCTTAGTTTTGGTGAAATACAGTAAATGTTTGTACATTTGACAGAATTTAGTCTGAGACTTTCACTTACTATAATATATCATCTGATAAAAACAAGTTGTTAGAAAGAGGAAAATATCCTTCACCAACATGTAACTACTAGAAGACTACCAATATTTACCAAAGAAATGTTTGCTGAATGGCCCAATTAGCTTCAAGTAATTTTTGCATCATAATAAAACTTGAAGAATTCAGTAAATAACACTACAGTTTGCAAGTAGGTATAGAAAATATTAATAAATAAATGACTGAAGTTTGAGAAACACTAATCTGGCCAAATCCCACAAGTAAGCAAACTATGAACCAGAGAGGTTAAGTGATTTGATGAACATTGTAGTAAACTGAATGGCAGAGCTTGTGTAATGACCAAAGTGCATTTAATTATTTTATACTATATCCTAATTACCTATTGTTCCATAACAAATTATTTCAAAGCTCAGTGGTTGAAAATGGCAAACATTATGTCACTGTTTCTGTGTGTTGAGAATTCAGATGTGGCTTAGCTGGATGCCTCCAGCTTGCAGGTCTTTCATAAGGTTACAGTCAAGCAGCTGGCCAAGGCTGAGGCCTCATCTGAAGGTTGGACTGAGGGGGAATCAGCTTCCAAACTCATTCACATGGTTGTTCGAAGGAATTTTAAATAATGCAGATATCCTCTGAGACAATATATTTCATGATGTCATTTATTCTATATTATAATAGACACTCAGCAACTTTACAGATTATGCTGGCTCTTTCGGATATTCTAAGATTATCATGGCCATAGACAAAACTATTGAATGTATAAAAATTATGTTTAAATGCAGTGCCTGTTATTATATATATTTAGGAAAAACACTAAAAGATTAATAGGGCATTTTTTGGATAACAAAAATATGGACGCTTTTGTTTTACTTTATATTTTTCTAGAGTTTTCAGGTTTTCTATAATACATGTAAAATGCAAGTTATTTTAATAAATGAATTTTAATGTTTTAAAACCCTTTAACAATTTAACACAAATTATACTTCCATGTTTGCTTTAAAATGCATTACTTGCTGCATTTTGGATTTTTTTCTTGGAAGTTGAGAATTATATATCCTTGGATATATTTTTCCCTGGATAAGTCTAACACCAAAAGAGATTTTAACTCTGTTCCAAATCACAATTCATGCCAAGTTGCAGACAAAACGGTAGAAGAAAAGGCCAGGTTCTTTCAGTCTCTTAAACAAGGTGACAAGGTCAGAAAACTTGAGCAATTTTTTTTCTTTTATAAGCTTGGCTTACTGAGCAGGCAGGTCAATTCACAGCTTTCATTTCTGTCTTGCCACTTCTCACAGAAAAATGTGGGCTGCATAAAGAATTATTGCAAGGAGAAGCCTCGTTGCGGTATCTCCAAGTGAAGACATTTGGATGGCCATCCCCCTTTCTCACTAGGCACAGCCCCGTTTGAAGGTGGTGTTTGGTGTCTAATAGCCCTGAAATGTTTTCTTTCTTCCCTGTGCCCCAGGGTTGGCTAATTATTAATGTGCCAATTATTCCAGAGAACATGTCCTATGTGCTTGAGAGACAAGATTCAGGTCAAGTGTAAACTTCAAAAAAAAAAAAAATACCTTAAAGTGATACTGAGTTAGCCTGAGGAGACATTTTTGGAATGTGAATTATTTATATTAAAACAATAAAAACAACTGCATCACTTTTTTTTTTTTGAAGATAGCACTGAGCTGTGATCTCACACAAAGAACTTGACATTTTTGTCCCTAACTCATGATTTATTCTTTTTAAATCAAGATTGTTTACTTTATTAGCAGATCAGAAAGGCTCATTTTGTCTTAAATGTTTCCAGAATGTGATTCTTTCTGAGGATCCCACTGCAGTAATATAAACTTGTACATATGTTCACTCACAATTATAAGCTTAGAAGAGATCACAATTCCATGACTTCATCACAGTGGCTTTCAGGGCTGGAATAGTAATTACAGCTGTGTTCACTGTACTCATTATGGTCTTCGTAAAAAAATTCTGTACATAAAGTAATAAGCTTCTTCTAATTATTTCAGAAATAAGGTGGTATATAAATAAATATACTGGAATCTAAATGATTCATATTTACAGTCCAATGTATTATTTTTAGCAATTTGTGACAGCTTCCTTCCTTTAACTTAGCACCTCCAAATAAAAAATAAAATGTTAAAAGATGGCCAGGTAAAAGCAACTTTATGCAATCAAGCACAGCCATGAAGAATCAGGAAGACTAATTTTTATACAAAACTTTAAATTAAAAAAGAAGGTCAGTAAGAAAATTCCTCAGATTGCTTAATTGTTGGCATTTGTATTATGCATTAGAATCTCCTTCTAAGTCTTTGGATTTATAAAGTGTTTTTTTCAAATTTGAGCACTTTCTCATATGAAAACTCTTACTAAAAATATCAAGAGCCAGTACAATTGAAGTATCTACAGATAAACAAAACCTACCTTTTTTTCCATATTGCCTCAATACCATTCATATGTAATATTTAATTAATCATGACTGTCGTGATGATCAGTTATTAATAATAGAAGTTAGTATATTAAATCCTAATGTTTAATAAATGAGAAAAAGAAGAAAGAAGCATATTAATAGAGTAGATACAGAAAGAACAAATGAAGAAATTTTGGTATAATGTTATTTAAAATACACTCTCAAAAGTGCATGTGATATTCAGCTATTTCTCAAACTTACTTGCCAAAAGCTCTTCTTCTGTTGTTTATTTTATTTTTTTTTTTGTCATTTGGCTTCTTGTGGGACTGTATTCTAACAACAGTTCTTTGCTTGGCCAAACTTTAGTCAGGCTTCTGAACTTTCTCCTGGGCCTGTCTGTGCACATCATTATAAAATCCAATTTACCAACACGCTTTAGCAAGAATTATTCATCCTTGATATCTGATCACTCTCAGTATCTGATCAAAATTTTTCTCTGCCCGCTCCTGTTAGCTGATCACCCTGGCCTGTTTTCAGCAGGAATCCTGTTAGGTTGGTTCTGCCAGAATTTCCCCCAGACTTGATATCTCTTGTTAAAAATTTTCTGATCCCTGCTCTTCGGCTATAAATCCCTACTTATCCCTGATGTATTTAGAATGAATCACAGTTCTATATGGGGGTCTCTCTTCCCCTATTGCAATAGTCCTGAATAAAATTTCCCTTCACCACTTTAATTTCTGTCTCTGCTTTTTTTTGACACTCCTAAGAAATGTGTTTGAAAATGTACCAACATTACCTGACAAAACTTAGAGGGCAAGTTGGTACATTGTAGCCTGAAATTCTACTCATTCGACAAAATTTAAGGGACTATTATGCGCTCTTCTACAAGTAAGGACTAAGGTGATGTTTAATACACAGGCGTTTTCCTTAACAAGTTTCCAATGAAGTGGTCATTCTTGCAGCAATAAATTACTATCAGCTCCATATCTAAAGAGGCACATGTAGTAAAATAAATTAAACCTGTCTCTGAAGTAAAATGTTAACATAATTCCTCTTCTGTAATTCTTTGCTCTCTTCACACAAGCAGCTGTTACTACTCTAGACACAGATAAACTGTTAGATGGAATTCTAACTAAAGAATAGTTCTTACCAGCTTTACCAGCCCTAAGCATTAAAGTTGCATCCGAAAGGAAACCTAGTAGACATATTTACCTGCAAAGACATCTGGAGGCATTACTAACCCCAGAACTTTATGAAGACAACAGCAGAATTCTCAAGAATGACTATGCACATTGTCAAGAAAAGCTGCTTCTCTTCACAGTACCGTGTTTTTTCATACTACCTGACAGAACTAAATATAAGTCTTCCATCACTCCCAAGGTGTGCAGAATCAGGGGGCAAACAAGACATAAAATTATCCGATTTTCATTTTGAAAGCACAGTCTAGCTGTATAATAGTAATATTTGAAGGAAAATGTGATAACATGGGAATTTTTTATCACCACCTTCCACCCCGAAACTAGCTAAAGACCCTTAGGGCCTAGAAGGTGGAGGGCACCAGGCAGTGGCCCAGGCAGAGCTCTAGTGAAAGATAGATTTAGAGGAGTCCCAGAGTAGAAGTGTGCAGCCTGCCTGTCCGGACTGTAAGGGTGGCAACCTTGCCAAAGTTTCTCCTACCTCCATGGTAAAGTGGGGACAGAATGGTTGCAGGGGAGCCCGGCCAGCGGGCTTGTAGCCCAGGGAGCCTTCTGCAGTCCCATCTTAAAGTGGCAAGCAAAACAGCAAAGGAGCCTGATGTTAGCTAAGAAGCAATCTGTAGATCTGGAAAGGTCATGTCACCAGGAGCAGAGCTCAGACAGGCAAACACAGGCATCTGGACAGGTGCCAGCATGGATTGATAGTTATGCCAAAGCTGGAGATCTTAGATGCTTTCATGAAGAGGAGGACAGGGAAACTGGAATTCAAAAAAAAAAAAAAAAAAAAAAAAAACACTTGGTGAAACATTGGATGATGTCTAGGCTCACCTGGAACTATCTAGATAAAGTTTCCTACTATCTAGCAGAAAGAGGGCTAAGTGAGCTCAAACCGACATTCAAGAAAAGGTAAGGAGTTACATTTTTCACATACCCCTGTGAAAATAGTAGCCACTAAACAATGACCTGTGGTATCTTTAGTAAGTTCTGATATCTACCTCTAGTTCTTCCTTACCAGAAAACTGGTAATAACTAACCCAGAGTAAGCAAGACAAATAACAAATTCTTTTTTGGAATCTCTTTGTGACCCTCTTGTCCCCTGCTATCAGCACTGATACGGTTGCTAAAAGATTACTGCATTTCTAAGAAATTGTCTTTCACTTGTACATTTTCAAATCACAGTTTTTAAATGTTGAATTATCAGCTGGTTTCTATAAAAGTTTTGCCTTCCCGCCATTTTACTCAACAAAATATTGCCTGTGAATATGCAATGCTGCGGCCTTATAATTTAACTAAACTAAATAATTTGTGTTTGTATTTCTGAGGACTGTCTTCTCTCTGTTCTAGCAGAAATATTGTGAATATTAGACAAGGGAAAAGAAACCATGAGTAATTCTAATGGAAAGAGTCAAATTCTCTTTGTCACTTAAGGAGACTCACTAAGTGCCTTCTGGGTTGTGGAAAGAGGGTGGGAAACAATAAATGAATCTGAGCTGAAAAATAGACCTTCCATTGCGTACTTATGGAAACAATGGAATTCTTACGTAGCACCATTAAAAATTACTCCAGAGGTAGCAGCCAAGAAACATCTAATATCAAACAGACCACACCAACTTCTAAAGACAGTTAACACTTTATACTGCAATCACTGATTTCTTTTCCTATTTTCTAAACTAAATTAACAACTCCTTGAAAGCAAGGACAGTATCTTCTTCATTATTGTCATTATTAATCTCTACAACAATGCTTAGGACATAATAATTAATATTCATGAACAGAAAAAATAAATTAGTGAAATAAAAATTTAATTATTACATTAATAGACTTATCCAGCTGTGTGTGAAATATATAACATCAATCAGAGCCACAAGTTAATCATTCTTTCTCATTTCCTGCTCTACGTTTAAATGAGATCATTTCACCAAAATTTGGAACTTCCTCCAATCATTAAGAAGAAACCACAACATCCATTTAAAGGTAAACAGGAAACCACATCTAAGGCTGTTTCTGGGCTAGTGAAATGTTTCCGTTTAAATGGAAATTTTTCCATATATAGGCAGGTTAACTAACTTGAGTTCAGACTTAAGTCAGCAAGTGATGTCACTACCTCTTTTTACATTTTAAGTGTTTTGTATGTATTTTTGTATATTAACCTGAAAGAGAGGGTATTAAGATTTAAAGTAATCTGCTCCCAGTAAACTAATAAGCCAAGCCTTGTTTGCATGTGATTTGTATATTTGAAATTCTTTTCATTCACCTTATCTAATTTAATCTTCTCAAAGTTTTCATGAATTAGAGAGATTCTCATTTTTCATTTAGTAGATCAATAAACAGGCTCAGGGACTGGCTTAAGGTCACACGGCTTTTAAATGGTGGAATCCAGGTCTTCTAACTCCATAGCACACTAACTCTCTTTCCTACACCAAAATGCTGTCTTTTATGAAGAAAAATATGTCATTTTGGGTGATTTTGTCTATAAAAATAAGAAAAAATTCTTTTGTTTCACATAAAGATGCATTTGGCATTTTTAATTATGATTGTGAATCAGTGACACTAAAGAAGAAAAACCAAGGGTAACTGCTGTGTGTCTGTTAAAATGTGTAGAGCACAAAGATACATCTTAAAGTAATGTATTTTCCTGAGAAGATAAATTAGTTCATAGATGCATTATCTCATTTCCTGTGGCAAAGCTTTCTCATCCTGCTTTGAGCACACACTGGGACATAGAGCCAGCATGTAACATCTGATGGAATCCTGGCAGGAGAATTCTGGCTTCACAGTAGCTTTCTATCACCCACAAACACTAAGGGAATATGCAAATATTCCATGGAGATCTAATGACTGCAAAGTGGAATAAATTATGAATTACCTTTTTTAAAAAAAATCACACCACACTGTCTTTTATTTCATACATAACCTTGACTTCTTTCTAATTCATGTAAGTAATTTGGCTATAAATTCATGAGGAAAAGAGAGAAGATTTTTTTTTTTTTTATTCCTAGAATATTGCCTAGTTTCTGGCACATAGGTGCTTCGTAAGGGCATAAATTCAGTATAAATGTACCTGTAAAATATTATTTATTATGAAGAAAACCTCCCAGTTTCCCACTTGCCTTCTAAAGAAGTAGCTTGTTTGATGATCAGTGTGGTGGGTATGAGGATAAAAAGGCAATAAAGAGAAGCTTGAGAAAATGTAAAGATATAAATATTTGATAAGAATTCTAGGAAGCAGAGAAGGATAAAACAAAACTGAAGAACCTGTGATGATGAGTTTCAACAGAAAAAGCAGAGGCTAAAAAAGAAGTTGGAGAGGGATGGAACAAGAACTTTTAGTGGCTTTGTTTTTTAATGTTTGCTTTATAACCTATGACACTACATTCTGTATCACCCACAAAATCTTTAGTATAGATATTATACTCCAACACTGTGAAATTGGACTTGTTTGGGAGACATGTACAGATATTCTAAGTTTACTTCAAGGAAGGCAAAGAAGTCACTTAGATCTGTTTCTACTAGCTTAGCTTAGCTTAGCTTACAGGATCTTTTCATATGTGTAAATTCATAGACTTTTAGAATGAGAAAGATCCTCAGAATTCTTTATCTAATCTTCTAGTTGTACAGCAGAGGAAGCTGGAACACAGAAAAACTTAACTGACTTTTATTCTCTTTCATCAGAGCTAAGTGTCATTATGAGATGCACCATTTTTACTACATCACAAGAAAACAGAATGCTATTAATTAATTTATATGGAACTTTATTATTTATAACTTTGTTATAGCAATTTTAAAAATATAAACTTTTTATATTTAAAAAGTAGCATTAAGAATAAACTACCATAGATTAAAATAAACTTAAGACATTTTAACCAAATATGCGAACCTTGTTTAAAACCTGATTCCAACAAATGAATTATAAAAATTAATTTCTCATGGCACTCCCTTTTTAATAAATGGTGCTAAGATAACTGACTTGCCATATGCAGAAGATTGAAACTAGACCCCTTCTTTACACTATATACAAAAATCAACTCAAGATGACTTAAAGACTTAAATGTAAAACCTAAATCTATAAAAATTCTGGAAGAAAATCTAGGAAATACCATTCTGAATATAAGTCCTGGCAAAAATTTCATGACAAAGATGCCAAAAGAAGCTGAAACAAAAGCAAAAAGTAAGTGAAACCTAATCAAATCAACGAGCTTCTGCACAGCAAATGAAACTATTAACAGAGTAAATAGATAATGTACAGAATGGGAGAAAATATTTGCAAACCATGCAACCAAATAGGTCTAATTTCAATAATGTATAAGGAACTTAAACAAATGAACAAACAAAAAACAAATCACCTTATTAAAAAGTGGGCAAAGAACATTAACAGACACTTTTCAAAAGAAGACATATACGTGGACAATAAACATGTGAAAAAATTGCCTAACATCACTAATTACTAGAGAAACGCAAATCAAAACCACAGTGAGAGAAGTGGAGCAAGACGGCAGAATAGAAAACTCCACCTATCATCCTCCCCCAAGGACACCAAGTTAAAAACTATCTACACAGAAAAAAACACCTTCATAAGAACCAAAAGTCAGGTGAGGACTCATGGTTCTGGTTTTAACTTCATATTGCTGAAAGAAGAACTGAAGAGTTAGAAAAAACAGGCCTGAATTTTTAGATGCTACCCCCTTTCCACCCCTGGCAGAGTCTACATGGTGCAGAGAGCTTCTCTGGGCACCAGGGTAGGAAGAACAAAGCAACTGTGAGGCACTGAACTCAGTGCTGTTCAGTTGGAGTAGAAAGGAAAGCCAGACCAAACTCAGTTGATGCCCACCACAGGGGGAGCATTTAAACCAGCCCTAGCCAGAGGGGAATCACTAATCCCAGAGGTCCACAGTTGAGTGCCCACAAACCTCACCACCAAGGGCCAAAGTGCTGTCAGTATCTAAGTAAACTTGAAAAGCAGTCTAGGCCATAAGGACTGCGACTCTTAGACGAGTCCTAGGACTTAACTAGCCCCAGAGGGACTAGGGGACTGTGAGGGCACGCAACATACTAAGACACCAACTGGGGTTGCCAATAGAGTATTGGCATCACCCCTCCTCTAACCCCAGAATTCATCGCTTGTGGCTCCAAAAAAGGCCCCTTCCTCCACTCGAGGAGAAGAGAGGAAAGAGTGGTGAGGACTTTGTCTTGCATCTTGGATACCTGCTCAGCCACAGGAGGATAGGGTACAGGTAAGAGATTTGAGGTCCCTTGTTTCAGGCCCTAGCTCCAAGGTGGTATTTCTAGACACACCCTGGGTCTGAAGGGAACCTGCTTGAAGGAAAGGACCTAGTTCTGCCAGCATTCATCATCTGCTTACTGAATAGCCCTTGGACTCTGAATAACCAGCACAATACCCAGCTACTACATGGAGGGCCTTGGGTGAGCCTCTGAGACTTGCTGACTTAAGGTGAGATTCAGCACATTACCAGCTGGTGTGGCTATGGGGCAAAATGCCTTCTGCTTGAGAAAATCAGAGGGAAAAGGAAAGGGGACTTTGTTGTGCACCTTAGGTACTACTATAGCCATAGTGTGGTAGAGCATCAAGTTGGCTTTTGGGGTCCCTGATTCCAGGACTTGACTCTTGGATGGTAATTCTAGACCTACCCTGGGCCAGAGGGGAGCCCATTGCCCTAAAGGCTGAGTCCCAGGCCAGGCAGCATTCACCACAAGCTGACTTCAGAGACCTTGGGCCTTAAGGGAAATAATGACAGTAGTCTGGCAGCACTCCTTATGGCCTGGGGTAGCGATGGCTATGGGTTGAGGCTCCTCTTACTTTAGAAGGCAGAGGAAAGAATGGGAAGTACTGCATCTTGTGGTTTCAGTGCCAGCTCAGCTGCAATATGATAAAACACCAGGTAGGCTTCTAAGATTTCTGACCCTAGTCCCTGACTCACTGACGGCACTTCGGCAGCCACCCGGGGCATGGGGGACATTATCGCCCTGAAGGGAAGGACACAGGCCTGGGTGGCTTTGCCACCTGCTGACAGTAGAACCTCAGGGCCATAAGCAACCATAGGAAATGGCCCAGGTGTGGTTATAGCAGGCCTTGGGTGATACACTGCGCTGTGCTGGCTTCAGGTCTGACCCAGCACAGTCATAGTGGTGGTGGTCACAAGGGTACTTGTGTCACTCCAGCTCCATCTTTAGGTGTCTCAGAACAGAGAGAAAGACTCTGTATGTTTGGGATAAAGTAAGAAAAAAGAACAAGAGCCTCTGCCTGGTAATCCATGAATTCTCCTGGATCCAAGACCATAAAAGTCGTACCTCCATGAGTCTGAAAGAACCACAGCATTATTGGGCTTGGGGTGCTCTCTAAAGCAGATACAGTTTAAATCACAATACCCAAGTTCATTCAAATATCTGGAAAGCCTTCCCAAGAAATATGGCTACAAGTAAGCCTAGACAGTGAAGACTACCATAAATACCTAACTCTTCAATGCCCAGACAATGAAGAATATCTACTAGCATCAATGCCATCCAGAAAAACATGACCTCACCAAGTGAATGAAATAAGGCACCAGGGACAAATCCTAGAAAAAGAGAGATATGTGAACTTTCAGACAGAGAATTCAAAATAGCAGTGTTGTGCAAACACGAAGAAATTCAAGATAATACAAAAAGGAATTCATAATGCTAGCAGATAAATTTAACAAAGACATAAAATAATTAAAAAGAATCAAACAGAAATTCTGCATCTGAAAATTGCAATAGGCATACTAAAGAATGCATCGGAGACCTTAAAAAGAAAAATTGGATCAAGCAGAAGAAAGAATTAGTGAGCTTGAAGACAGGCTGTTTGAAAATAGAGGAGACAAAAGAAAAAAGAAATAAAAAACAAGCACACCTACAAGATCTAGAAAATCTTAAAGAGGAGGTAGAGAAAGAGATGGTGGTAGAAAGTTTATTCAATAGGATAATAACAGAGAACTTCCCAAACCTAGGAAAGATGGCAATATCCAAGTACAAGAAGGTTATGGAACACCAAGCAAATTTAACCCCCCCCAAAAAAAAACTACCTCAAGGCATTTAATAGTCAAACTCCCAAAGGTCAAGGATAAAGAAAAGATCCTAAAAGCGGCAAGAGAAAAGAGAAAAAAAAATAACATACAAGGAGCTCCAATATGTCTGGCAACAGACTTTTTAGTGGAAACCTTACAGGTCGAGAGAGTGTGGCATGATATATTTAAAGTGCAAAAGGACTCAAGCCTGTAATCCCAGCATTTTGGGAGGCCGAGACGGGCGGATCACGAAGTCAGGAGATTGAGACCATCCTGGCTAACATGGTGAAACCCCGTCTCTACTAAAAAATACAAAAAATTAGCCGGGCGCAGTGGCGGGCACCTGTAGTCCCAGCTACTGGGGAGGCTGAGGTAGGAGAATGGCGTAAACCCAGGAGGCGGAGCTTGCAGTGAGCTGAGATCCGGACACTGCACTCCAGCCCGGGCGACAGAGTGAGACTCCGTCTCAAAAATAAAATAAAATAAAATAAAATAAAATAATGGAATATAACTTTTACCCTAGATCAGTATATCTGGCGAAAATACCCTTCAAACATAAAGGAGAAATAAAGACTACCTCAGAAAAACAAAAGCAGAGGGATTTCATCAATACCAGACTTGTCCTACAAGAATGCAAAAGAGAGTATTTGAATTAGAAAGCAAAGGACATTAATGAGCAATAAATAATCACATGAAGGTAAAAAAATTCACTGGCAGTAGTAAGTACACAGAAAAACGTAGAATATTACAACAGTGTAACTGGGATGTGTAAACTACTGTTATTCTAAATAGAAAGATTAAATTATGAGCCAATCAAAAATAATAACCACAACTTTTCAAGACAAAGTACAATGAAATATAAATACAACAAAAAGTTAAAAAGCTGAGGAATGAAGTTAAGGCACGGAGTTTTTATTAGTTTTCTTCTTGCTTGTTTCTTGATGCAAACAGTGTTAAGTTGTTATCAGGTTAAATTAATGGATTATAAGGTAGTATTTGCAAGCCTCATGGTAACTTCAAACACAAAATATAAAAGGCAGAAGCTAAATCATATCACCAGAGAAAATTACCTTCACTAGAGCAAGACAGGAAGAAAGGAAAGAAAGAAGAGAATATCAGAAAACATATAACAAAATGGCAAGGGTCTCTACTTATCAATAATAAAACTAAATGTAAATGGACTAAACGCTCTGATCAAAAGACATACCATGGCAGAATGATTTAAAAAAACACAAGACCTATTAATCTGTTGTCTGCAAGAAACACACTGCACATATAAAGACACAAATAGACTGGAAATAAAAAGATGGAAAAAGACATTCCATGTAAATGGTAACCAAGGAAAGAGCAGGAGTTGCTATGCTTATAGCAGACTGAATAGATTCCTACACAAAAACTAGAAAACACAAAGAAGGTCAACTACATATAATGATAAAGGGGTCAAATCAGCAAAAGGATATAACAACTTAAAATATATATTCACCTGCCACTTGAGCACCCAGATATGTAAATGAAATATTATTAAAGCTAAAAAGAGAGATAGGTCCCAATACAATAATAACTGGAGACTTGAAACCCCTATTTTCAATACTGGACAGATCTTCCAAACAGAAGATCAACACGGAAACATCAAACTTAATCTGCACTATAGACCAAATGAATCTAATAGTTATTTACCAAACATTTCATCTAAAAGCTGCAGAATACCTATTCTTTTCCTCAGCACATGGATCATTTTCAATGATAAACCATATGTTAGGTCACAAAACCAGTCTTAAAACATTCAAAAAACTGAAATAATATCAAGCATCTTCTCTGATTACAATGGAATAAAACTACAAATTAATAGCAAGAGGAAGTTTGGAAGCTATATATATATGCATGGAAATTGAACAATATGTTCCTCAATGACCAGTGGATAAATGAAGAAATCAAGAAGGAAATTTTTTAAAAGTCATGAAACACATGAAAATGGGAACACAGCATGCCAGAACCTAGGGGATACAGCAAAAGCACTACTAAGAGGGAATTTTATAGCTATAAGTGCCCATATCAAAAAAAGAGGAAAAACTTCACATGAACAATCTGATGGTGTATCATAAGAACTAAAAAAGCAAGAGAAGGCCAAACCCAAAACTAGTATAAGAAAAGAAATAAAGAATGGAGCAGAAATAAATGAAATGGAAATTTAAAAATTTCAAAAGATCAATGAAATTAAAAGTTGGCTTATTGAAAACTTCAACAAAACTAACAAACGTTTAGCCACACTAAGATACAAAGAGAGAACACACAAATAAATAAAATCAGCAATGAAAAAAGAAGACATTACAACTGATACTGCAGAAATTGAAAGGATCATTAGTGGTTACTATGAGTAACTACATCTCAATAAACTGGAAAATCTAGAATAAATGAAATTCTTAGATTCATACAACCTACCAAGATTGAACCAGGAAGAAACCCAAAACCTGAACAGACCAAAAACACATAACAAGATTGCAGCCATGATAAAAAGTCTTCTGGTAAAGAAAATCCCTGGATGTGATGGCTTCACTGCTGAATTCTACCAAACATTTAAAGAACTAAAACCAATCATATTCAAACTATTCCAAAAAGTAGAGGAAGAGGGTATACTTCGTAACTAATTCTATGAAGCCAGTATTGCCTGATACCCAAATCAGACAATGACACATCAAAAAAAGAATATTACAGGCCAAGATCACTGATAAATATTGATTCAGAAAACCTCAACAAAATACTACCAAGCTGAATTCAACAATACATTAGATCATTCATCATGACCAAGTGGGATTTATCGCTGGGATGCAAGGAACATATGTGAATCAATCAAGGTGATACATCGTATCAACAGAAAGAAGAACAAAACTCATATGATCATTTTGGTTGATGCTGGAAAAGCATTTGATAAAGTTCAACATCTCATCTCTTCATGATAGAAATCGTCAAAAAACTTGGTGTAGAAGAAAGATAACATAGTAAAAGTCATATATGACAGGTCCACATCTAGTATTACATTGAATAGGGGAAAAATCAGAGCCTTTCCTCTTAGATCTGGAATATGACAAGAATGTCCATTTTCACCACTGTTGTATAACATAGTACTGAAAGTCTTAGCTAGAGCAATTACACAAGAAAAAAAAAGTGAGGGGCATCCAAATTGGAAATGAAGAATGCAAATTATGTTTCTTTGCAGCTGATATGATCTTAGATTTGGAGAAAACTAGAGACAACACCACAAAACTATTCAAACTGATAAACAAATTCTGTTAAGTTGCATGATACAAAATCAACATATGAAAATCAGTAGCATTTCTATATGCCAACAGTGAACAATCTGAAAAAAAAATAATGAAAGTACTCCCTTTACAATAGCCACAAATAAAATGAAATAACTAGGAATTAACCATAAAAGTTAAATATCTCTATAATGACAACCATAAAACAAATAATGAGAGAAACTGAACAAGACACAAAAAAATGGAAAGATATTCTATGCTCATGGACTGAAAGAATCAATATTGTTAAAATGTCCATCCTACCCAAAGCAATTCACAGATTCGATGCAATTTTTATAAAAATACAAATGACATTCTTCACAGAAACAGAAAAAGCAATTCTAAAATTTACATGGAACAACAAAAGACCCATAGTAGCCAAAGCTATCCTAAGCAAAAAGAACAAAACTGGAGGAATGACATTAACTGACTTCAAATTATACTAAAGGGCTACAATAACCAAAACAGCATGGTACTGGCATAAAAACAGACACATAGACCAGTGGAACAGAATAGAAAACCCAGAAACAAGTCCACAAACCTACTGTGAACTCATTTTTGACACAGGTGCCAAGAATATACACTGGAGAAAAGACAGTCTCTTCAATAAATGGTGCCGGGAAAGCTGGATATCCATATGCAAAGACATGAAACTATACTCCTGTCTCTCACATGAAAATCAAATCAAAATTAATTAAACAAATCTAAGACCTCAAACTATGAAACTACTACAAGAAAACACTGGGAAACTCTCCAGGACATCAGTCTGTGCAAAAATTTCCTGAGCAATACCCTACAAGCACAGGAAACCAAAGCAATAGACAAATGGGATCACATCAAGTTAACAATCTTCTGCACAACAAAGGATACAATCAGCAAAGTGAAGAGACAACCCACAGAAAGTGAGAAAATATTCGCAAACTACGTATCTGACAAGGCATTAATAATCACAATATATAAGGGGTTCAAACAACTCCAAAAAAAAAAAAAAAGGAATAATCCAATACAAAAACTAGGCAAAATACTTGAATAGACATTCATCAAGACCTACGAATGGCAATCAGGCATATGAAAAGGTACCAAACAGCACTGATCATCAGAAAAGTGCAAGTCAAAGCTACAGTGAGATATAATCACGCCCCAGTTAAAATGGCTTATATACAAAAGACAAGTCAATTACAAATGTCAATGAGGATCTGGAGAAAAGGGAACCCTTGTACACCACTGGTGAGAATGTAAATTAGTACAACCACTATGGAAAACACCTTGGAATTTCCTTAAAAAGCTAAAAATTGAGCTAGCATGTGATCCAGCAATGCCACTACTGTGTATATACCTAAAAGAAAGAAAAGCAGTATATTGATGAGATATCTGCACTGCCATGCTTGTTGCAGCACTGTTAACAATAGTGAAGATTTGGAAGCAACCTGTGCCCATCAACAGATGAATACATAAAGAAAATGTGGTACATATACACAATGGAGTACTATTCTGCCATAAAAAAGAATGAGATCCAGTGATTTGCAAGAACATAGATGGAACTGGAGATCATTATGCTATGTGAAGTAAGCTAGCCACAGTAAGATAAATATCACATGTTCTCTTATTTGTAGGATCGAAACATTGAAACAATTGAACTCATGAACACAGAGTGCAGAAGGAGGGTTACCAAAGACTGGGAAGGGTAGTAGGAGACTGGGTGAGTAGAGATGGGGATAGTTTATGGATATATAAAAAAATAGAAAAAAAGAATAAGAACTACCATTTAATAGCATAATAGGGTAACTATAGTCAATAGTAACTTAATTGTACATTTTAAAATTACTTAAAGGGCATAATTCGATTGTTTGTAACTCAAAGGATAAATGCTTGAAGGAATGGACACTGTATTTTCCATGATATACCTATGTCACAATGTATGTCTGTATTAAAACATCTCATGTACCCCATAAATATATATGCCTACATGCCTCCAAAAATAAAATATAAAAGTAAAATGAGAAAGGAAAATGCAGACACAACAATCAAGACCATCAAAATACAAAGAATCATCAGAGGCTATTATGAACAACTATACTCCAACAAATTTGAAAACCTAGAAGAAATAGATAAATTCCTGGACGCATACAACCTACCAAGATTAAACCAGAAGAAATGGAAAACCTCAGCAAACCAATAATAAACAAAACTGAAGCCATAATGAAAAAGTCACCCATCAAAGGACCTGATGCCTTTACTGCTGAATTTTACCAAATACTAAAAGAATAATTAATAGCAATTCTAGTTGAACTCTTTTAAAAAATGAAGAAAGAATACTTCCCCACTCATTCTATGAGGCCAGCATTACCCTGATACCAAAGCCAAAAAAGGACACCATAAAAACAAGAAAACTACAGGTCAATATTCATAATGAACATAGATATAAAAATCTCAACAAAATATCAGCAAGTCAAATTTAAGTAAGTATTAAAAAGATCACTCATTGTGACTAAGTGGGATTTATCTCAGAGATGCGACAATAGTTCAACATAAGCAAATCAATAAACATGATACATCACATTAACTGAAAACAAAAGCCATATGAGCATTTTAATAGATGCTGAAAAGAGATTCAATAAAACTCAAAAAATCTTTATTATAAAAACCTTCAACAAACTGGGTTAGAAGAATATCTCAAAATAATAAAGGCCGCACATGACAATCTCATAGTTAACATTGTAATTAATGGAAGAAAATTGATAATTTGTGCTCTAAGATCTGGAACAGGACAAGGGTGCCTGCTTTCATACCTTTTTCAACATAATACTGGCAGTCCTAACCAGAGCTTGAATCTGGCTATTTCCTTGTGACCTGTGTTCCAGATCATGTATTTTCTTTTCAACAATGTCTTGTTTAATCTGCAGGCAATTTATGCCTTGCATTTTTAAATCACTGTTATCATATTTTTCAGTTCTAGAATTTACATTGGGAATTTCCTAATTGCTTCCACTTCTCTGCCTAATTTTCAGATTCAAGCTCTGGTTAGGACTGTCTTACACAATTAATGAAGGAAAAATTTTTAAGATATCTTAATCTTTGCCATACTACTTCCTCATTTCTTTAATTCAAGAGGCTTAATGATGATAATAGATTATTCTTTTTTTTTTTTTTTTTTTTTTTGAGACGGAGTCTCACTCTGTCGCCCACGCTGGAGTGCAGTGGCGCAATCTCGGCTCACTGCAAGCTCTGCCTCCAGGGTTCAACCATTCTCCTGCCTCAGCCTCCCGAGTAGCTGGGACTACAGGTGCTCGCCACCATGCCCAGCTAATTTTTTTGTGTGATTTTAGTATAGACGGGGTTCCACTGTGTTAGCCAGGATGGTCTCAATCTCCTGACCTTGTGATCCACCTGCCTCAGCCTCCCAAAGTGCTGGGATTACAGTTGTGAGCCACCACGCCCGGCCGCTTATGATTATTCTAAAAATATCCTAGATTTTTTAAGTGTCTAAATTCCAAAGTGTTGGAACTGAATTAAAGAAACTGAAGAAATGTTATTACTAGCTTCTTAAGAAGTTTCTCCTCTCTGAAAATAGAGAAATTTTCTTAATTAAGTAGGCCTATAGTTTTGTGTATATTTTTAAATGCTAAGCTTAGCAGTAGTAGTACGATCTAAAATTAGTTTGAATTAAGATAAAATGTCTTAGTATCATAAACAGTTACAATCCAAATTAATGAAAATGATTTTCAATTAAATGACTTTCTTTCCAGTAAGTTCAGAAAAAATTTAATATTTCATGATTCTGCCACATTTAAAGAAACTGTTACTTTCCATGTGGTTTTCAAAACAATTTATCATTTTATCATGATAAATTTATCAATTGATTATTTTATCAATTTATCATTTTATCAATAATTATATAGTTTATTATAATCTGTTTTATTGGAAAACCTCTGTTAAAATTTTCATTATTAATATAATGAAAAATACCTAAATTAAAAATGACAGACTGAAGGACAGTATGAAAGAATAAACTAGATATAATTTGCATAAATTAAACTGCTTGTATACATTAAATATACTTGCTAACTTAGACAAGTCAAATAGTAACTTATGTTTTTCCCTTTTCTGTCATTCAGCATTGATTCAAACCATTCAATATCATTTTGTGTAAGCAGTTGAAGGAATTTAGCAATACAAAACAAATTCTTAGCTTTCTTCATGATGAAATTATGAACAAACAAAGCCATTTTAAAAGAATGAGTTCGGCGGATCAAAAGGCTCATCGTTATTTAGATCGGCACGGCAGCAGCTTTTGACGGATCGATCGACGGCAGCGGCACGGCACCGTTTTCGGTGCGTTGGTGGTGGGTTGGTTTGCAGGACGTTGGTTGGTGGTTGGTGGTTGGTTGGTGGTGGATGGTTGGTTGGGTGGTTGGTTGGTTGGTTGGTCGTTGATGGTGGAGGAGGAAGGAGAAAGGAGAGAAAGATGGATGGGAAGAAGGAAGGAAAGGAAGGAGGAAAAGAAAAGAGGAAGAAGAAAGGAGGCAAAACGGGTAAATACTGATAGATAAAGTAACATTAGCATCATTTTAATGCTAAGATGCCAAAGGCATTCGTCTTTGGAAACTTCAGTTAAAGATTTTAAATGGATTGAACTGTTTCAAATTATGAAAGTCTTTCGGGTCGCTCGAAAGGGTCGTTAAAGATTGATTGATGATAAAGTCAAATAGTTAATCGGTAAAATTGGATTCCTAAAGTCGTGTTCAGGATCCGTCCAGGAAAAAAACAAAGCACCCTGAAACTTGTGTAATTGGGAAGTAGTACCTGGTAGAAAATTATGCAATCATTAAACCCATGCTCACATAGCAGTATCTCGAATTAGTAGTAAAAAATGCTCAAAAGAATACATAATGACAAAAATTTTCATGATATAATAACCAACGTAAAAAATCAAAGTATATAACTATTTTATAAGATTTCAATCTTAATATAATGGTGAAAATGTATTCTTTGACTACTCAACATCCATCCAGTATTAGGGAAATTTTCTACCTTTTAACTCCTGGTGAGAGGCAAGAGTGACCTTCAAAATTTAGGAGCCAATACTCCTTTTCCCAAGTTCCTTCACAGTTAAGGCATAGACATGGAAATTACTCTATGCTATTGTCGAAGACTGGCTCGAGAGCTACTGTCCAAAGAGGTAAAAGTCAGGGAGTATTGTGTTTGGCAGCAGCAAGGAAGAGTTCCTCCTACTGAAAATGTTCTGGGTTTGGGCTATTTTCCCTGGCTGCTTAGTAAACCTGACTCTCCTGACTTCTCCAAAATTCTCTAAACTACCCAATATTTACTTAATAAATTAGTTTCCTATTTAATTCAAACAGAATCAGCTTCTATTGCTTACAATTAAGAACCCTGACTTAGAGTGATATTTACCAAATTGTTAAGGATAATTTATCCAAAAGGTTTTTGAGTTATTTTGGATTTCTTCTTTATACTCAAGTTCACTGTCTGTGTAAATGTAGGTTATTTTATAATTAGAATAAGAAATATTGTTTTTCAAATCAGAGCATTCTTTGGTATTTAGTGAATTTAGTGGAATATGATTTATGTAGCCAGTGGTGTGGTAGAGCTGACTGGTATCAGATCACAAGAGCCAAGTGTACATATCTCTTCCCAACTTAACTTTCTGTGATGGTATGTTAGGAGTTTGAAATCAGACATGGTGGTAGTACTTACATGATAGAAATTGGCATGGCTTTCTTTTTTCCCTAGAGACCTTTTTAAAAAAATATCCAGGCCTTTTTGACCCTCACAGAGCTAGTTGTTAAACATTTATCAGCACACTATTGTATTTAGCCTGAAATATCTTTCAACTCTTATTCTATCACCAAATTCCTTAAAAGTTATAAGATAGTTTTGTTTTGTTTTTTTGTTTTTTGTTTTTTTTTTTTTTGCCAGACTCTTTTGTTGCTATAAGCTCAGTGACTCTCATGATGTTTCACTTCTGAAAAGTCCTGATCAAAATGGCTTAATCCTTTACTACACAATGTATGGCCCATAAAATAGTATCAGAATCACCTACAAATGAATTCAAAATGTAAAGTATTGGGCTCTAACCCAGTAACACTGAATCCAAATCTTCATTTTAGCAAGATCCTCAAGCGATTCATATTTATATTAATATTTGAGAAACAGTAACTCCAACAATCATGGTTTTTCTTACATAGCCAGAAGTAAGGAGAAAGATGAGAACAGTACTAATTTATTGACTCAAGAATGTTAAGGTCTTGGGATACCTTGTCTACAACTCTTTTGGTCTTCCCTTCAAGGTAACACATGAACCACAGAAACTCTAAGCATCTCTAAGCAATTGTCACATATCCAAGAGGAAAAGGATTTCTTCATGTATCTGTATTGTTTTATCACAACTCCAAGATATTGGCCCTCAGCTTCTTTTGGCCAGAATTGAATCACACGCACATTTCCAAGAGCAGGCTAGAAAATCAAGTATCTGGCATTATCATTCCATGTTATGGCAGGAAGGTGAGTCCCGCCGGCAATATTAAAGAGAAAGAAAAATTGCTAAGTAGAGGTTACCACAGTATCTGCCAAATGAAATGACCTTTTCATTTCCTACACCATAGATAGAATGCTACCAGTCCCTTCATACATATATCCATGGAAAATATTATTAATCAATCACTTCACTCCTCCCTATGGAGCCTGGAAGCAATTACCCATAATTAATTTCAACACAATAACCCTGAACATAAACTGAGTTAGAAAAAGCAGAAGCAGAGTTATTATCAATTAAGAACTTGTATAGTGCTTCTTTCTATTCACCCTATCAGCATATCTCATTCAGTGTCTAATATACATACTATTCTAAGCATCTCTAAGCAATTGTCACATATCCAACACAAAAGGTTTTTTTCATATATCTCCATCTTTTTATCACAGCCTCCAAGATACTGACCTTCAGTTTCTTTTGGCTATAATTGAATCTATGCACTGGGGGAAAATCATTTGCTTGATTTATCATGGTTTAATTTATATACATATGAGAAAAGCATATTAATTATTTTATATTTGTTATTACAAAAAAAATCCATTATTCTTATAAAATAGAAAATACCTGGGATTCTTAATTTTCAAGATCAAAAAGAGATATGACAATTTACCTTTAAATTTGCACAACAAATTAACCTGATGTTAAAACAGAAGTGCAGTCATAAACTAGAGGAGGTATGATGTAAAAATATTTTTGAATACTTAACCTAGACTATGAAAAACAGTCTCAGAGACTGTTATACCTTACTGTGGAAGTGTAATAATGTTCATGTTATTGGAGTCTCAGGGAAGAAGAGAAAAATGAGCTGAAAGAGTTAACAAAGAATTAATGATTAAAAATTTCCGAAATTTTGCAAAAGACCCAAATCTACAGTTTTAAGAAGGTGAATGAGTAGAATTAAAAAAAAAAAAAAAAAAGACAAGAAAATAAATCTGGCGAGAGGCAGTGGCTCTCACACCTGTAATCCAAGCACTTTGGAAGGCGAAGGCAGGTTGAATCACTTGAGCCCAGGAGACTGGGCAACAGAGCAAAACTGTATCTCTACATAAAAATACAGAAGTGAGCCGGGTGTGGTGACATGTGCCTGTATTCCCGGCTACTTGGGAGGCTGAGGCAGGAGAATTGCTCAAACCCAGGAGGCAGAGGTTGCAGTGAGCCAAGATGGTGCCACCGCACTGCAGCCTGGGCCACAGAGCAAGACTCTGTCAAAAAGAAAAAAAGAAAAAGAAAAAAGAAAAAGAAAGAAAAGAAAAAAAGAAAAGAAAGAAATTCACATCATGCTACATCATATTGAAACTTGCAAAAAAAAAGGAAAAAAAAAATCTTGAAGGCAAGGTGAGAGAAATGTCTTACACAACAAAAAATAATAATTAAGGCCAGGAGCGGTGGCTCACGCCTGTAATCCCAGCACTTTGGGAGGCTGAGACCAGCGGATCACGAGGTCAGGAAATCGAGACCATCCTGGCTAACACGGTGAAACCCTGTCTCTCCTAAAAATACAAAAAAACAAAAAAATTAGCCAGGCATAGTGGCGGGTGCCTGTAGTCCCAGCTACTCAGGAGGCTGAGGCAGGAGAATGGCGTGAATCCCAGAGGCAGAGTTTGCAGTGAGCTGAGATTGCACCACTGCACTCCAGCCTGGGGGACAGAGCGAGACTGTCTCAAATAATAGTAATAATAATAATAATAATTAAAAAGACAGGCAATTTTCATCAGAAACCATGGAGGCCAGATGAAAGTAACATAATATTTTTCAAGAGCTTAAAGAAAAGAATTGTCAAACCAGAATCCTATATCCAGTGAATACAGTACATCCAGTGAATGATGGAGAAATCTAGACATTCTTAGATGAAGAAAAACCAAGAAAATTTGTCCTCAGCAGACCTTAATTAAAAGAATGAGTAAAAGAAGTTTTCTAAACAGAGAGAAAATAATAACAGAATTTTGGAACATCAGCAAGGAATAAAAAATCAAAAGAGTAAAAATTATGAGTAAATATATTTCCCTTCTCCTACTGAGTTTCCTAAATTATGTTTGGCAGTTGAAGCAAAATTACAACACTGTCTGATGTGGTTTCAATTAATATACATTAATATTTATAAGATTCTATTAAAAATGAGAAAGTAAAGTGACAGAAAGGGAGATAAGATATCTACAATTCACTATAATCTGTAAAACGATACAATAGATAGTGATAACTTATGTATATATGGTATAATAATTGAAAATAATTGGAAGAGCTATAGAAAGAGATACACTGAAATACACTATAGATATCTAGAAATGGAACTGTTCAAATAACCCAGAAGAAGTCAGAAAAAAAATAAAACAGAGGAATGAAAAACAAAGAGAAATAGAACACCAAAATTAAAATGACAGACTGAAGCCTAACATATAATTACATACATAAATGGCCTTTGTATATCAATTAAAAGACAGAGATTGGCAGAGTGAATTGAAAAACATAACCAGCTGTATGTTATCTATAAGAAACTCACTTTAACATAAAGATACTGGCAAGTTGAAAGTAAAAAGACGGAAAAGGATATATCACGCAAACATTATTTATATGAAAGCAAGAATAGCTACACTAATATTAAATAAAGTAGATTTCAAAGCAAATTATCAGAGATGTTATGGTAAAAGAGGCAGTATAACAAGAAGACAAGCAATCCTGCATTTGGATGCTCCAAACAGAGCTGCAAAATAGGTAAAGAAACACTGACATAACTAAAAACAGGAATAGACAAATCAATAATTATAGATGGAAACTTCAACACCCCTCTCAGAAATTAATGGAAGTAGGCAGAAAAACAATAATGTAGAAGAATTGAACAATGCCATCAACCGTAAGAATATAATTGACATTTATAGAACACTCCACACAAAAGCATTCTTTTCAAATGTCCACAGAACATATATCAAGATAGACAAAATCCTAGGCCTTAACATGCTTAAAATAATTGAACTCATATAGAGTGTGCACTCCAGCCACAATGTAATCAAACTAGAAATCAGTATGAAAAGAAGATACCCAAAATCTTAGAAACAAAATAATATACTTCTAATAACCACATGAGAAAGAGGAAGTCTCAAGGGAAATTTTAAAATTACGTTGAATTGAATGAAAAGGAAAAATGCAACATATTAAACTTTATGAGACACAGCTAAAGCAATGCTGAGAAGAAAATATACAGCACTAAATGCCTACTGGATTACTCCGATCTGAACTCAAATCACGTAGGACTTTAATCGTTGAACAAATGAACCCTAATTCTAAACAAAATCAGAAAAGAGAAAACATCTTAAATTAACACTCTAAGTTCCTGCCTCCAAACATGAAAGAATGAAAAAAAAGCAGAAGGAAGGCAATAATGAAGAGCAGAGAACACTGAAATTAAAAACAGAAAAAAAGAAAATCAAAGAAAGAGAGTTGGTTGTTTAAAAATAACAATAAAATTAATCTCCAACAAGACTGACAAAAAGAAAAGACAGAAATTACCATAATCATGAATGAAAAAGGTGCATTATTACAGACTTGGATACATCAAAAGGGTAATAATGAAATACTGTGAACAACTCTAACTCATAAATTTGACAAATTTGTTAAAATAGACCAATTATTTAAAAAACACAGACTCTACAACTTACCCAATTAAAAAAACAGACAATTTGAATAGTTCCAAAATAATTAATGAAATAGAATTAATAAGTTTAAAGCTCCGCCTAAAAAAGAAATCTCCAGGACAAGATGATTTTGGAGAATTCTATGAACTGCTTAGGTAATTAACACCAATTCTACATAATCTCTTCCAGAAAATAGAATAGAGGGGAACATTTCACAATTCATTTTATGAAGCTAGCATTTCCCTGATACCAAAATCAGACAAAATGCAAAGTAACAACAAACAATAGAACAACATCACTCATGAATATAGATGCAAAACTCCTTAGCAAAACACAGGAAATATAATTCAGCAATATATTTTTAAAAATTACTTACCATGATCAAATGAGATTTACTTGAGCTGGTTCATTACTAAAGAATCAGTTACTGTAGTCTACCACACTAACAGGCTAAAGAAGAAAAATAATAAATAAATTGAAGCAGAAAAGTATTTGACAAAATCCATCACTCATTCATGGTTAAAAACTTTCACATTCCTCAGTTTGACAAATAATATCAACATAAAACTTACAGTGCCATTATATTATACTTAATCATGAAAGACTGAATGCTTTCCCCCTAAGACTGGGAACAAAGCAGGGATGCCTGATTCCACTATTTCCTATTCAACATAGTGCTGGAAGTTTCAGCCAGTGTAATAAAGAAATAAAAGGATGTGAAAGACACATAGATCAGTAAACAAGAAAAACAAAAACTCTCCCTTTTTGCAGATGACATGACTGCCTGCATAGGAAGCCCCAAGAAATCTATCCAAAAAATGTAGAATAAAATAATTTAGAAGTTTACAGAATACAAGATAAACACTAAAAATTGATTACATTTCTGTTCTGTATAATAGCAATGATTACATGGATGCTAAAATTAAGCATACAACATAATTTAAAATTAGTCAAAACATGAAATACTTAGGTGTAAATCCAACAAGACATGTATAGGACATGTAAAAACTACAAAATGCTGATAAAATAAATCAAAGATCTAAACAAATATAAAGACATACATTGTTCATGAATTGGAAGGCACTATCGAAAATATGTCAGTTCTCTCCAAATTGACATAAAGTTTTCACACAATTCCTAACAAAGTAACAGCAAGATTTTCTGTAGATGTAGACAAGATAATTATAAAATTTTATATAGAAAAGAACTCAAATAGCTAAAATGAGGGACTGAAATATAGATCAATGGACTAGAATAGAGAACACAGAAACAGACCTACACAAATATGCCCTCTTTAATGGAGAAAGAATAGCCGTTCCAAAGTGTTAGAGCAACTGGATATGCACAGGGAAAAAAGTGAAACTTAAGTCTTACACCTAAGAAAGAAATTAACTCAAAATGGATCACTGACTTAATCGTAAAATGTACAACTATAAAACTTGAATTAAAAAATAGAAGAAAATTTGAGAGCTAGGGATCAGCAGAGTTTTTAGCTTTGACACCAAAAGCACTACTCATAGAAGAAATTCTGATAAATTGAACTTCAAACTAAGTATTTTTGATCTGCAAAAAGCCCTATAAAGGAATGAAAATGAAAACTATAGATAGGGAGAGAATATTAGCAAACCACATATCCAACAAAAGAACAATATGAGAATGTAAAATGACTCCCGGAGTTGCTTCCAAGATGGCCAAATAGGAACACTCTGGTCTGCAGCTCCCAGAAAGATCGACACAGAAGACGGGTGACTCCTGCATTTCCAACTGAGGTACTTGGCTCATCTCATTGGGACAGGTTGGACAGTGGGTGCAGCCCACAGAGGGCAAGCTGAAGCAGGGCAGGGTATCACCTCAACCAGGAAGCACAGGGAGCTGAGTGATTTCTCTTTCCTAGCCAAGGGAAGCCATGACAGACTGTACCCGGAGAAATTGTATACTCCTGACTAAATACTGTGCTTTTCCAACAGTCTTAGCAACCTGCAGACCAGGAGATACCCTCCTGTGCCTGGCTCAGTGGGTTCCATGTCCACAGAGCCTTGCTTACTGAGATCGACCTGTGATGCCACAGCTTGATGGGGGGAGGGGTATCTGCCATTGCTGAGGCTTGAGTACCTCACAGTGTAAACAAAGAGGTCAGGAAGCATGAACTGGATGGAGCCCACTGCAGCTCAGCAAGGCCCACTGCCTCTATAGATTCCACCTCAGAGGGCAGGGCATAGAACAAAAGGCAGCAGACAGCTTCTTCAGACTTAAATGTCCCTTTCTGATGGCTCTGAAGAGTGCAGTGGTTCTCTTAGCATGGCATTCGAGTTCCGAGAACAGACAGACTGTCTCCTCAAGTGGGTCCCTGACCCCTGTGTAGACTGACTGGGAAAAACCTCCCAGTAGGGGCTGACAGACACCTCAAACAGGCGGGTGCCACTCTGGGACGAAGCTTCTGGAGGAAGGATCAGGCAGCAGCATTTGCTGTTCTGCAACCTCCACTGGTGACACCCAGGCAAACAGGGTCTGGAGTGGACCTCCAGCAAATGCTAACAGACCTGCAACTGATAGGTCTGACTGTTAGAAGGAAAACTAACAAACAGAAAGGAATAGCATCAACATCAACAAAAAGGACATCCATAACAGAACCCCATCTGTAGGTCGCCAACATCAAAGCCCAAAGGTAGATAAAACCACAAATATGGGGAGAAACCAGAGCAGAAAAGCTGAACATTCCAAAAAACAGAGCACCCCTTCTCCTCCAAAGGATCCCTGCTCCTCACCAGCAAGGGAACAAAACTGGACAGAGAATGAGTTTGACGAGTTGACAGAAGTAGGCTTCAGAAGGTCGGTAATAACAAATTTCTCCAAGCTAAAGGAGCGTGTTTTAACCCATCACAAGGAAACTAAATACCTTGGGAAAAGGTTAGACGAATGGCTAACTAGAATAAACAGTGTAGGGAAAACCTTAAATGACCTGATGGAGCTGAAAGTCATGACACGTGAACTTCATGATGCAGGCATAAGCTTCAATAGCTGACTCGATCAAGTGGAAGAAAGGATATCAGTGACTGAAGATGAAATTAATGAAATAAAGTGAGAACACAAGATTAGAGAAAAAAGAGTGAAAAAAAAAAAAAAACCAACAAAGCTTCCAAGAAATATGGGACTATGTGAAAAGACCAAATACACATTTCACTGGTGTATCAGTAAGTGGCAGGGAGAATGGAACCAAGTTAGAAAACACTCTTCAGGATATTATCCAGGAGAACTTCCCCAACCTAGCAAGGCAGGCCAACATTCAAATTCAGGAAATACAGAGGACATCAGAAAGATACTCCTCAAGAAGAGCAACTCCAAGACACATAATTATCAGATTCACCAAGGTTGAAGTGAAGGAAAAAATGTTAAGGACAGCCAGAGAGAAAGGTCGTGTTACCCACAAAGGGAAGCCCATCAGACTAACAGAAGATCTCTCGGCAGAAGTCCTACAAGTAAGAAGAGAGTGGGGGCCAATAGTCAACATTCTTAGAGAAAAGAATTTTCAATTCAGAATCTCATAACCAGCCAAACTAAGCTTCATAAGTGAAAGAGAAATAAAACTCCTTACAGACAAGCAAATGCTGAGAGATTTTGTCACCATCAGGCCTGCCTTACAAGAGCTCCTGAAGGAAGTGCTAAACATGGAGAGGAACAACTGGTACCAGCTACTGCAAAAACATGCCAAATGGTAAAGACCACTGATGCTATGAAGAAACTGCATCAATTAATTGGCAAAATAACCAGCTAACATCATGACAGGCTCAAGTTCAAACATAAAAACATTAACATTAACTTTAAACGTAAATTGGCTACATGCCCCAATTAAAAGACACAGACTGGCAAATTGGATAAAGAGTCAAGACTCATCAGTGTGCTGTATTCAGGAGACTCATCTCACATGCAAAGACACACATAGGCTCAAAATAAAGGGATGAAGGAAGATCTACCAAGCAAATGGAAAGCAAAACAAAGCAGGGGTTGCAATCCTAGACTCTGATAAAACAGATTTTAAACCAACAAAGATCAAAAGAGACAAAGAAGGTCACCACATAATGGTAAAGGGATCAATTCACCAAGAAGAGCTAACTATCCTAAATATATATGCACCCAATACAGGAACACCCAGATTCATACAGGAAATCCTTAGAGACATACAAAGAGCCTTCGACTCCCACACATGATAATCACAGACTTTAATACCCCACTGTCAGTATTAGACAGATCAATGAGACAGAAGGTTAACAAGGATCTCCAGCAGTTGAACTCAGCTCTGGACTAAGAGGACCTAATAGACATCCAGAGAACTCTACATTCCAAATCAAGAGAATATACATTCTTAGCACCACATCACACTTATTCTAAAACTGACGACATAATAGGTAGCAAAACATTCCTCAGCAAATGTAAAAGAACAGAAATCACAACAAACTGTCTCTCAGAACACAATGCAATAAAATTAGAATGCAGGATTAAGAAACTCACTCAAAACCACACAACTACATGGAAACTGAACAACATGCTCCTGAATGACTACTGGGTAAATAACGAAATGAAGGCAGAAATAAAGATGTTCTTTGAAACCAGTGAGAACAAAGACACAATGTACCAGAATCTCTGGGACACATTTAAAGCAGTGTGTAGAGGGAAATTTATAGCACCAAATGCCCACAGGAGAGAGCAGGAAAAATCTAAAATAAACACCCTAAGATCACAATTAAAATAACTAGAGAAGCAAGAACAAACAAATTCAAAAGCTAACAGAAGGTAAGAAATAACTAAGATCAGAGCAGAACCAAAGCAGAACTGAAGGAGATAGAGACAAAAAAAATCCTTCAAAAAAATCAATGAATCCAGGAGACGGTTTTTTTCAAAAGATCAACAAAATAGACCACTAGCAAGACTAATGAGAAAGAGAAGAATCAAATAGACTCAATAAAAAATGATAAAGGGGATATCACCACCGACCCCACAAAATACAAACTACCATCAGAGCCATCAGAGAATACTATAAATACCTCTATGCAAATAAACTAGAAAATCTAGAAGAAATGGATACATTCCTGGACACATACACCCTCCCAAGACTAAACCAGGAAGAAGCTGAATCTCTGAATAGACAATAACAGGTTCTGAAATTGAGGCAATAATTAATAGCCTACCAACCAAAAAAAGTCCAGGACCAGAGGGATTCACAGCCAAATTCTACCAGAGGTACAAAGAGGAGCTCGTACCATTCCTTCTGAAACTATTTCAATCAATAGAAAAAGAGGGAATCCTCCCTAACTCATTTTATAGGGCTAGCGTCATCCTGATACCAAACCCTGGTAGACACACACACAAAAAAGAGAATTTTAGGCCAATATCCCTGATGAACATCAATACAAAAATCCTCAATAAAATGCTGGCAAACCAAATCCAGCAGCATATCAAAAAACTTATCCGATCAAGGCTGCTTCATCCCTGGGGTGCAAGGCTGGTTCAACATATGCAAATCAATAAACATAATCCATCACATAAACAGAATCAATGACAAAAACCACATGATTATCTCAATAGATACAAAGAAGTCCTTTGACAAAATTCAACAGCCCTTCATGCTAAAAGCTCTCAATAAACTAGGTATTGATGGAACATATCCCAAAACAATAAGAGCTATTTATGACAAACCCACAGCCAATATCATACTGAATGGGCAAAAAGTAGAAGCACTCCCTTTGAAAACCAGAAAAACACAAGGATGCCCTCTTTCACCACTCCTATTGGAAGTATTGGCTAGGGCATTCAGGCAAGAGAAAGAAATAAAGGGTATTCAATTAGGAAAAGAGGAAGTCAAATTGTCCGTTTGCAGATGATATGATTGTATATTTAGAAAACCCCATCGTCTCAGCCCAAAATCTCCTTAAGCTGATAAGCAACTTCAGCAAAGTCTCAGGATACAAAATCAATGTGCAAAAATCACAAACATTCTTATACACTAATAATAGACAGAGAGTCAAATCATGAGTGAACTCCCACCCACAATTACTACAAAAACAATAAAATACCTAGGAATCCAACTTAAAAGGGATGTGAAGGACCTCTTTAAGGAGAACTACAAACCACTTCTCAGTGAAATAAAAGAGGACACAAACAAATGGAAGAACATTCCATGCTCATGGATAGGAAGAATCAATATCGTAAAAATGGCCATACTGCCCAAAGTAATTTATAGATTCAATGCCATCCCCATCAAGCTAACGACTTTCTTCACAGAATTGGAAAAAACTGCTTTAAAGTTCATGTGGAACCAAAAAAGAGTCCGCATAGCCAAGACAATCCTAAGCAAAAAGAACAAAGCTGGAGGCATCATGCTACCTGACTTCAAACTATACTACAAGGCTACAGTAACCAAAACAGCATGGTACTGGTACCAAAACAGTCATATAGACCAATGGAACAGAACAGAGGCCTCAGAAATAACACCACACATCTACAACCACCTGATCTTTGACAAATGTGACAAAACAAGAAATGGGGAAAGGATTCTCTATTTAATAAATGGTGCTGGGAATACTGACTAGCTATATGTAGCAAGCTAAAACTGGATCCCGTCTTTACACCATATGCAAAAATTAACTCAAGGTGGATTAAAGACTTAAATGTAAGACTTAACACCATAAAAACCCTAGAAGAAAACCCAGACAATACCATTCAGGATATAGGCTTGGGCAAAGACTTCATGACTAAAACACCAAAAGCAATAGCAACAAAAGCCAAAATTGACAAATGGGATCTTATTAAACTAAAGAGCTTCTGCACAGCAAAAGAAACTACCATCAGAGTGAACAGGCAACCTACAGAATGGGAGAAAATCTTTACAATCTACCCATCTGACAAAGGGCTAATATCCAGAATCTACAAAGAACTTAAATTTACAAGAAAAAAACAAACAACCCTATCAAAAAGTAGACAAAGGATATGAACAAACACTTCTCATATGCAGCCAACAGACATATGAAAAAATGCTCATCATCACTGGTCATTACAGAAATGCAAATCAAAACCACAATGAGGTACCATCTCACACCAGTTAGAATGGCAATCATTAAAAGTCAGTAAACAACAGATGCTGGAGAGGATGTGGAGAAATAGGAACACTTTTAAACTGTTGGTGGGTCTGTAAACTAGTTCAACCATTGTGAAAGACAGTGTGACGATTCCTTAAGGATCTATAACTAGAAATACCATTTGACCCAGCTATCTTATTACTGGGTATATACCCAAAGGATTATAAATCATGCTGCTATAGAGACACATGGACACATGTTTATTGCAGCACTATTCACAATAGCAAAGACTTGGAATCAACCCAAATGTCCATCAATGATAGATGGGATTAAGAAAATGTGGCTCATATGCACCATGGAATACTATGCAACCATAAAAAAGGATGAGTTCATGTCCTTTGCAGGGACATGGATGAAGCTGAAAACCATCATTCTAAGCAAACTATCACAAGGACAGAAAACCAAACACCGCATGTTCTCACTCATAGTTGGGAATTGAACAATGAGAACACATGGACACACAGGGTGGGGAACATCATACACCACGTCCTATGGGGGATGGAAGACTGTGGGAGGGATAGCATTAGGTGAAATACCTAATGTAAATGATGAGTTGATGGGTGCAGCACACCAACATGGCACATGCATACTTATGTAACAAACCTGCACATTGTACACATGTACCCGAGAACTTGAAGTATATAAAAAAAAAATGAACTCACAAAACTTAGTTTAAAAAATAAACAATCAAATTAGAAATGGGCAAAAGAGCTAAACAGACATTTCATTGAAGATGATATTCTTATGGGAAATGACCACATGAAAATATATTCAATATCATAATTCATTAGGGAAATGCAAATTAAAGTCACGAGTTATCACTACACACCTATCAGAATCACTAAAATAAAAACCAATGAAAACATCCAATATTGGCAAAGATGTGGAGAAATTAAATGTTATATATTGCTGGTGGTAATACAAAATGGTATGACCATTCTGGAAAATACTTTGTTATTTCTTTAAAAGTTAAATATGCAATTACCTTATAAACCCTATAATCTATCTCAAAGAAATGAAAGCTGAAGTCTGCACGAAAACTTATGCACAGGAGTTTATAGGGACTTTATGCATAAGAGATAAATACTCGAAAGAACCCACCTATCTTAAAAGGATGAATGGTTACACTGTTGTACATGCATACCATAGAATACTACTTGGCAATCAAAAAGAATGGCCTTTTGATTCATGCAAGAACCTTTGTGAATCTCCAGAAAACGATGCTGAGTCAAAAAAAAAAAAAAGCCAGTCCCAATAGGCTACATAGTCTATGATTCTACTTATATGACATCTTCAAACTCAAAATTATAAAAACAGAGAACAGATTAAAGGTTGTCAAAGATTATGGATGGAGGGGAGGGAGATGGGTTTTGATATAAAAGGGTGACAAGAGAAATCCTTATGGTAATGAAAATGTTACGCATCTTGAATGTATCAATGTACATACACTGGTTGCAATACTGAACTGTGATTTTGCAAGATGCTAATATTGGCAGAAGCTAAGTAAAGACATCATGGAATCTCTGTATTATTTCTTATGACTGCATGTGAATCTACAATTATCTCAAAAATAGTTTGGTTTAAAAAAAGAATAAGAATAGAATATTATGAATAATTGGCTAGGCGCATTGGCTCATGGCTGTAATCCTAGCACTTTGGGAGGTCAAGGCAGATGGATCACCTGAGGTCAGGCGTTCGAGACCAGCCTGACCAACATGGCAAAACCCGTGTCTACTAAACACACACACACACAGACACACACAAAAATAGCTGGGTGTGGTGGTGTGCTTCTATAGTCCCAGCTACTTGGAAGGCTGAGACAAGAGAGTTACTTAAACCTGGAAGGCGAGGTTGCAGTGAGCCAAGATCATGCCACTGCACTGTAGCCTGGGCAACAGAGTGAGATTCCATCTCAGAAAACATATGTATGAAAAATTTTATGACAATAAATTTGACAATTAAATAAAATGCACAAACTTCCCAGAAGACACATAATAAAATTCACTGAAGAAGAAATACATAACCTCAATAACTCTATAACTATTGAAGAAATTGAATTTGTCTTTTATTTTTTCAAAGACATCTCCAGACCTAGACTGCTTCAGAGGGGAACTCTCTCAGTCTTTAAGGAAGAAATAATACTAATTCAACACAGTCTCTGAGGAAATTAAAGAGAAGAAAATATTTTCCAATTCATTCTATAAAGCCAGCATTTATACTGATCACAAAACTAGAGAAAACCATTATAAGAAAAGAAAACTATAGACAAATATTTCTCATGAATCTAAATGCACTTTTTTTTTTTTTTTCTTGAGACTGAGTCTCACTCTGTTGCCCAGGCTGGAGTGCAATGGCACAATGTCAGCTCACTGCAACCTCCGCCTCCCGGGTTCAAGCGATTCTCCTGTCTCAGCCTCCTGAGTTGCTGGGATTACAGGTGCCCGCCACTACACCCGGCTAATTTTTGGTGTTTTTAGTAGAGACAGGGTTTCACCATGTTGTTCAAGCTGGTCTCAAATGCAAAAATTCTTAACACAAATTTTAGCTAACCCAATCTAGCAGTATATATACATAATACAGCATGACCAATTGAGAATTATCCTGGAAATGCAATACTTGTTCAGCATTTAAGAATTAATCATATAAAAAGAAGAACCATATGATCACCTCAACAGATGGAGAAAAAGCATTTGAAAAAAAATCCAACATTTATTTGTGAAGAAAAGAAAGGAGAAGAAAATTCTCAGCAAGCTAGGATCCTCAATACAATAAAGGAGATCTGAGAAAATCTAAAACTGACATCATACTTCTTGGTAAAGCTTAGATGATATCCCCGTAAGCTTACTCTGACCTTTTCTATTCAACATTGCACTGGAGCAATAAAATTAAAAATAAATAAATAAGTAAAAACTAAAGTAACCCAGATTGGAAAACAAATAAAACTGTGTTTATCTGTGTAGAAAATCTGACAAAATGTACATAATTACTAGATATAATAAATCAATTAATAAGTTTGCAGGATAAAGACCAACATACAATAAAACTATATATTTCTACATATTTGTAATAACTAAAATTTAATATTTTTAAAATAATAATTATGATCATGCCAAATATTATAAACCATTATTTTAACATCAAATTAAAATATCTTTCTCTTTGAAATACATACTTAAGAAAATAAAAAGATGAGCCATGAACTGGAAAAAATTATTTCAAAACATACATCTGACAAGGGGCTTATACGGAAAGAAAATATAAAGAATTCTTACCGTGTAATTAGAAGACAATTACAAAATGGTCACAAGACTTAAGCAGAGAGTTCATGAAAGAATATATACAAATGTAAAAGAAGCATATGAAAAGATGCTCAATATTACTAGCTATCAGGAAAATGTAAATTAAAAATCACAATGACATATCACTACCTCTTCACTGATGTGGCTATAATTTTTAAAGATTGATCACATCAAGCACTGTTGAGACTGGAGCCACTGGAATCCTTGCGCATTGTTAGTAAGAAGGAAAAATGATACTGCCACTCTAGGAAATACTAGGGTAGTACCTTACAAAATTTTACATACATTTATCATAGACCCAGCAATCCCACTCCTGGATATTCATTCAAGACAAATGAAAACACTCAAAGATGTACACAAATGTTCAATGCAACATTAATCATAATAGCCAAAAACTGGAAACCATCCAAATGCCTAAGTAAATGTATAAGCAATATGAAATATATCCATATACTACTACTACTTAGCAATAAAAAATACTAATGTTCAAAATAACATAGATGAATCACAAAACCATCATGCTAAATCAAACAAGTCTGACTCGACAGACTACATACTATATAATTCCATGTATATGAAACTCTAGAAGAGGAAAAACTGAAGTAGCAGGAAGCAGATCAGTGGCTGTCTAAGGCCAAAGGTCAGGGGAGGGGATCAATTGCAGAAGTATAGGAGCAAACTTTTCAGAGGGATTTTGGTGCTGGTTGCACAACTCTGTACCACTAAGAAAATTCAGCCAACTGTTGATTTAAAACAGCTAAGTTTTAATGTATGTAAATTATACCTCAATTAAGCTGAGATAGATGATAGAAAGGGAGAGAGACACAGACAGATAGATTGGGAAAGCCAGCAGCACTCCCCCCAATGTGGTCTTCAGACTGCCATAAATTACCAGTTGTAGTGGCCTGTTCAAATCTGAGGACTTTTGCAATCCCTTTCCTTGTAATTCTCCATAACTATGGCACCTACTTTGCACATCCAGCTATGAGTGGTATCTATTCTCAAAAAAAAAAAAAAAAAAAAAAAAAAACTTGCAAACTGCAACTTTTCAAGGGTATTTTACTGAATTCCATTAGGATCAGAGGAATCCTGATTTCTAACTGATGGCAAAAGTACCATCAACTGACAGTGTTCAAATAACAGTGTTAAAAAAATATTAACTTGCTTATTCACTTAAGAGTCCTATTGAAGCATAATCATTTTATTATTCTAGTACCTTTGTTGAAATCATAAAAATATAGAATACTTTCCATAGATGGGCCTCGAATGTGCATCTGGTTTCTTTCTTTGTTTTTTTCTTGTTTTCTTTTTTAAGTCTTTGATGAAATTTGGAACCACTGACTCACAGTTCCGTTGCCAAGGCTGATTTTCTTTTTATTCTCTTCATTCTTGTGAGTCTTAGAAATGATTTAATTTCCATGTATATTGCCTTTTACAATATTTTAGATGATTTGTCTAATATTTTGACAGCCATTCTTATGAAGTATTATATTTAACCTATCTGAAAATCTCCTGAGAGAAGAAAATTGAGATTTACTTTACTTTCTAAATGACTGATTTAAGGTCAGCATAATTATATGTAAATAGTAAATTGCAATTATTAACAAAATTTTCAAAAAAGCAAATATAGATAAAAATAAACAGCAAAATTGTTAGCCACCTATATTGCAAAAAAGAATACATGGTCCAATAATTAGTTATTATGAAATATTCTATCATAACAGAGTTTACAAGAGAAATAAAATGTGGATTTCAATCCTCAAGAAGCTTGCAATCTCAATGATGATATGAAGCATAACCATATAAAACATTTAGTCAACATTTAGTGTAATACTTCATTTTACACCATGCAATTTTAATATTCTTTATATAAATCCATTTGGAGAAAAATGTATTCTTTCCAGAACTTCTTTGAAATGAGTTTTTTTCACCTAGACCAATCTGCTAAAACTTGCATAGAAAAATATATGTATAGAAAGTATTTATAAAAGAATTATTCCCTTGTGATATAAGAAAACATTATACCAAAGGTAGTATAAGATGAATAATAGTGAAATTTCTTTTATTATAAATCCTTCCAAATTTAAATAAAAGAAAATGATCCTGGCATAGTTGCTTATGCCTCTAATCCCAGTGCTGTGGGAGCCCAAGGCAGGAGGATCAACTGAGGCCAGGAGAGTGATGCCAGAAGTGTGAAGCCAGTCTGGGCAATATAGTGAGACCCTGACTCTACAAAAAATTTAAAAGTTAGCCAGTGTGTGGCATATGCTTATAGTCCTAGTTAGTCAGGAGGCTGAGATAGGATCATTACTTGAGCCCGGGAGTTCAAGGTGACAGTGACCTATGATCACGCCACTGCACTCTAGCCTGGCTGATAGACCTTATCGCACATAAAAAAAGAAAGAAATTATAAATTTCAGAATTTCTTAAAACTATTTGAAAAATCCACGTGTGTGTGTGTGTGTGTGTGTGTGTAAGGATGTAATATTATATTTTCTAATTATGATTTTAGGCTGTAAAATGACTCATTAAGTAAGTCTGTTTTCTTCCCCCAAAGAACATACAAAATAAAAATACCCGTGGTCTAATTGCAGCTCTCACAAATCACTGGCAGTGATTTGAAGAGATTTTGTACATGAGACCTGCTTTCTAGATAGGATATAAACAGAATTTTTAAAGATCTGTGACTGACTGCACATGATTGGAGGCTCTGAAGTTCAACTCTGGGGAAAAAAAATGGATAGGAGGGGAAAACGTCAAGGAATAGATCGAAAACTAATAACAGTAAGAAAGAAGCATACTTACCACACAGATTGAAAATGTTCTATTTATGTGAATTTCACCAGATTATTAAAAAAATAAGGTAACATGTCTCACTCATTTTGTATACTTAGCACTGAACATGGCACCTGGTGCCTAACAGTAATGAATAGATGGGTTAATGAATGTATCTCTTTCTCTCTCTCTCTTACACACACACACACACACACACACACACACACACACACACACACACGACTACAGAATCCAGAATAGAACAAGGAAACAGGAAACATGTGGTGGTACATAGGGAAATAAAATATATTTTCAGTTATCTTTTGTTAGAATTTTCAAGTTTCAAAAGTGTTTTATAATAGAACAAGAAGGCCTTTATTTTTGAAGACATAAAGTAAAACATTCAGAAACTAGCAAGTTCCTGGTTTTATAGAAATATAATTAATGGTTGAAATAGTTTGAAAAGGGGTCACATTAATATTTTTTATAAATTCAGGTGCTAGTATGTTAGCCCTGAAGAGGCTTGTGCTCTTGAATGACTGAGTCCTGCCAGTGGGATGCACGTGAAAGTGAAATGTGGCCAGGCCTGGCCCATAAGAGTCTCTCACAGGCATGCCCTCTGCCCCCTGGGACTGTTCCTCCTAGCTTTTTTCCTCTTCTGGCTAACTAGGACTTAGATGACTACATTCCTTGGAAGTCACGTTTCAAAGATGGCAGAGCCTGCTCAGCTTTGATTACTGATTGATCCCATGGAGAAATTTCTGTCCCCGCCAACCAGAAGCACCACCACAAACAGTTATGTGAGCAAGAACTAGATGTCTACTGTGTTTGAGACACACACATTTTGCATTCTATTGAAAAAAACACCTTGCATTAGCATAATATACCACTCTTTAAATATACCTTGAATATCTGCCTGGAGTCATTCATTTAACCTTTCATTTGACAGCACATTTTTCAGCTCCTAATCACTATAGGCACAAAGGATAGGGAAACCAGTAAAACATACTTTTTACCCAAATCCTCAAACTAGTTGGAAAAGAAAACAAGCAGACAAATAATTTTGCTACAAGTTATCGAAGAGTGCAAGCACACAGAAGAAACCATATCAGATTGGGGTGAGGGAGATGATGGGTCAAGAAAAGCTTCCTTGAGAAGGCGATATGTAAGCTACATTTTGAAGGAGAGTAAGAGTTAACAAAGTGGAGAAAGAGGGGCAAGGCATTGTAGGCCAAGGGTCCAGCAGGTTTGGTAGCAGGGTGGGCTTGTGGAACTACTAGTCATTAGGAAACCTTGGGACCTGGGGTATGGAAAGGGGAGTCCCTGAAGAGGGAGAGAAGGCAACATTCAGAGTGTGTGGAGAATCCACAGTTGCTGCAATGTCAATAGTTTATGTCTGACGTAGCAAAATGTGAGGTGTGGCAGTTCTTGGAAGCTTTTGGTGCTGACTATAAATAAGTTACCTTGAAAAGGGAAGGGTCCCATATTTTACCATATTTTTTAAGGTATCAGGCTACAAACTCAAATGATTTCCTATATACCTTCTTGTCTGTCAGGACTAAAATATAACAAACAATATAAAGGTTCTCTGCAATAACAGTTAAGTTTTTTTAGCTTTCTGTTTGTTTGCTTTTTAATATTTGAATAACATATTGGAGCAAATTATTTTGATCTCTACCTTCATTTGCTAAAAGGAGGAAGTAAAATAAATAAATAAATAAATAAATAAATAAATAAATAAATAAATAGCTTTGCTACCAAATTGATTCCATTGGTAGATATGTGGATACCAACAAATCAATGTTAAAAATATGTGAATATCATATGCAGTGAACAGTGAATACACAGTAAGTAGCATAATAAACATTTACAAACCAGAGGAATGTGTATGTTTACTTTACTTTAATTATTTGGTGTCCCAGGAGATAATATAAACAGGATGCAACACACTAAATGCCTATAGTCAACAGACAAAATAATTATCAATATTTAGAAAGAATCAAACTGCCCTAATTTCTCATTAATATGACATATTGAAAGTCATGAACATTCTTGGTGATGTCACAATTATGAGAGATCAAGAATGAGTCTGTACTGAAATGATTTTTGTTAATTTTTCTATGATCAATCAACCCTAAAAATTTCCAGTATTACTGGTGTTTTAAAAACTCCAAGGAGGACAGCATCACCAACATGGCAAAATAGGAAGCTCCTGACTCTTCCTCCACCTACAAATCCATCACACAAACATTTATCCATGGATCAGTTCCTTCTGAGAGGGTCAGAAAGCAGTCAGGAGATTCCTACCCACCAGGCAACTGAGAAAACATCCACATTGAATGGATAGAAAAAGCTGAAGCACACTGGGGCACAGACTCACCTTGGGCACTGAGTCATAAAACTGGGAAAGAAATCTCCAACACACCGTTCCTCCCTATAAAGAGTAGGGTCTAAACCTCACATATAGGAACCCAACCCTAAGTTTCCCCACATTTTGACTCCTCATTCACCAGCTACAGAGGTGGAGAGGAGTAAACACACGTGTGTCTCTCTAGAAATCATAGGAAAAAAATTAAAGACCGGAAGTTTTATATGAGCTGCAAGCACTTTCAGAGACTTCATCCTCCTAGAAGTGTCACAAAGGGGCTTACAAAACACATCCCCCCAATTCCCCTGGAAGAGGTTTATGAAACATCTCTCCAGCGGCTACCTGGCAATCTGACTTCTAATTAACTTGTATTGGGGAGTTAAAGGGAAGTAAACAATTAACCTGCCACCAGACTGGGGGGAATTTGCACTCATATCAAGAGCCTAAACTTTTACAACATCCACCTAAGGGACTGCATCTAAATCTCCTAGCCCTCGGAACAGAAGGAACTGGCACACATATGTCTCTCTATATCTTAGGATAAATGCAGCATTTTTAAATGATGTGCAAGCTCCTCCAAGGATGTTATCCCCTAGGAAACAGTGCAGAGAAGGAACTTTAAAAATGTAACTCACTGTTTAACCCCATAAGGGGTTTAGAACACACACCAAGAGCCCCAATTGTTAAAGCTACATCCAAAATGACTTCATCCTAAACGTCATAGCTCTGAGAACAGAAGTGAATAAGCATATATATAGACAGACACAGAGAGAGAGAGAGAGAGAGTCTCCCTTCATCTCAGAACAAATAAGTGGTTTTAAACAGGCATCCATACACTTTCAGGGGCTCTACCCTCTTGGTGTAGTAAAAAAAAAAAAAAAACAAAAAAACAACGAGGCAGGAATGTGTACTTTTCACTTTCTGCCTGGAAGAAGCTTATGAAACATACACCATGTGGCTACTTGACAGCCTGGTTTCTAATGAACTTGTATAGTGGAGGTAAAGGGACAAATACACAATAGCTCCTTGGTAGCTACAGCTGGAGCTCAGCACTTAGAACCCCTAACTCCCCAGCTTGCCCCAGAGATAAATCCAGGCCTATTCACACTTTTTTTTTTCTGGAAGGCATTAGGCCATTCACTGACAACCACAACTTCATAGCTCCCACCTAATAGACTGTCTCCTAATGGCTTAGCCCTGGAAGTCAAGGGGGCTTTATGACCCTGAATAACCCAAGATCACAAAAAAATAAACAGGTGGCCAAATAATGGGCCCACTTCCAGAAGCTATCCTTTCTGGGTCAGAAGGTACAGGAATTTGCCAGAGGTATTCTTTCCAGTTTAGTCCAGAAAGAATGGGATATAGATACTCATATTCAACCTTCCTGCAAACATAGAACTAAAATTCACATTTAACGCCTGAACTTTTCCAGCTACATCTAGAGTCTGGCTCCTATTATACTAATCTCAGGTTACTGACAAGATATGGCACATCCTAAGCTCTAGGGGGCCACTAAAACCATATATAGAAGACTGGCAAGTGTCAAGATTTGGGAGGCACCTTAAAATCTCTGGCTGGATGGACTGGTGAAAACCTCTCCTACACAAATATAGTCTAACAAGCTAAAAAGAGGTAGTTATCTTATCTAATGCACAGAAATCAACATAGAGAATCAAATAAAATGAAAATATATTTTAAATGAAAGAACAAGATAAATCTCCAGGAACTGACCCAAATGAAGTGGAGTTTTATGATTTACCTGAGAGAAAACTCAAAATAATGGACATGAAGATGATCACAGAGGTAAAGACAGCAGTGCAAGAAAAAACCGAGAACTTTCAACAAATAGAGAGTATTTTTTGAAAATACAAAACAGAAATCATGAATTTGAAGAATGCTATAACCAAACTAAAAAATTCAATAGAGGGGATAAATGATGGACTAGATCAAGCAGAAAAAAAGATTAGTGAACTTGAAGGTAGAGCACAGGAAATTATCCAATCTGAGGAGCAAAATAAATAAATAAATAAATAAAATGAAAAAGTGAAGATAGCTTAAAAGATTTATGAGACACCATCAAGCAGAACAAATTACACAGTATTAGAATGCCAAAAGGACGAACAACAAAGAAAGGGATAAAAAACATATTCAAAAAAATAATGGCAGAAAACTTCCCAAGTCTGGGAAAGAAATTAGAAAGCCAGTTCCAAGACGCCAGTAAGACATCAAATAAGATGAATCCAAAGAGATCCACACCATGACATGTCATAGTCAAACTGTCAACAGTTAAAGAAAAACAGAATGTTAAAAGCTTCAAGGAAAAGTCAAATTGCCACATATTGAGGAACCTTCATAAGACTATCAGCAGATTTCTTAGCAGGAACGTGGGAAGTTCAGAAGGCAGTGGGATGATATATTCAAAGTATTAAAAGAAAAAGGCTGCCAACCAAGAACCCTGTCTTTGTCAGCAACCATCTTTCAAAAACAAAACAAAGGAGTGATAAAGACTTTCTCAGACAAATGAAAGCTGAGAAAGTTTATCACCACTTGAACTGTATTACAAGAAAATGTGAAAGGAAGTTATTCAAGCTAAAAGAAGAAGATATTAATTAGTAATAAAAACATACAAAAGTATAAAACTCACGAGTAAAAGGAATTACGTCATCAACTTCAAAACACTCTAATACAGTAATGGTGGTGGGTAAATCAAGTATATCTCTAGCATAAAGCTCAAAATGCAAAACTATTAAAACAATGAAAGCTATAACTGCTAAGGAATACATATTATTTTAAAATATGAAGTGTGACATCAAAAACATAAAATGCAGGAGGAGGGGCAATAAAAATGGAGAGTTTGTGCATGTACTCCAAATTAAGCTGTTATCAGCTTAAGTTAATGTGTTATAAGTATAAAATGTTTTATATATGTCTCAGGATAACCACAAATGAAAAGCCTATAACATATATTTTTAAAAGAGATAAAAAGAATAGAATCATAGCACAGCACTACAGAAAGCCATCAAACCACAAAAGAAGAAAATAAGAGAGGAAGAAGGAATTAAGGATCTATAAAACAACTAGGAAACAAGGAACAAATATGGCGGGAGTAAGTCATACCTATCAAAATGACCTTGAATGTAAATTGATTAAATTATCTCATGAAAATACATACAGTTACTTAGCCAGGCGTGGTGGCTCATGACTGTAATCCTAGCACTTTGGGAGGTTGAGGCAGGTAGATCTCTTGAGCCTAGCGGTTCAAGACAAGCCTGGGCTGCATGGCAAAAATGTGTCTCTGTAAAAAAATAAAAAAAATTAGCCAGGCATAGTGGTACACACTGGTAGTCGTAGCTACTTGGGAGGCTGAGGTGGGAGAATCACCTGAGCTCAGGAAGTCGAGGCAGCAGTGAGCTGCGATCATACCACTGTACTCCAGCCTGGGCAACAGAATGAGACTCTGCCTCAAAAAAAGAAAAAATATATATACGCACACACAGAATATATATAATATATACATTATATATCTCCCAGGAAGCTTCCTCTGAGGCTGCTAAGTGGAAATAAGTGACTGCTACCCACTGCACTGCAGTAGCCTGGGCAAAATGGTAAGGAACAGGACTCTGCCTCAAAAAGAAAATATAGCAGTAGTGCACACAAGGCACAATATATTAAGGTTATATAAGAATATATATTTTATACATATAATATATGTTGGTTATACATATATTTTAGAAAGATAATATATACATAATATATATTTTATATATAATATATACATAATATATATTTTATATATAATATATAAGTAATAACACTGTATGTATATACATATATGCATCTGTGTATGTGTATACATGTGTATATGTATATACATATAACTGTGTGTATATAACATACATATGTACACACAGTGTGTATATAACACACATACGTACACACAGTTATTACATGGATGAAAAAGCAAGACGAAGCTATATACTGCTTATAAGGGACTTAGCCGTAAGAACACACATAGATTGAAAGTCAAGAAGTGGAAAAAAGATACTTTATACAAATTGAAACCAAAATCAAGTGGGAGTAGCTATACTTATGTCAGATAAATTGGACCTTAAATCACAAACTGTAAAAAGAGACATAGAAGTTCTCTTTATTTAAATTATAATGTTATATAATAATAAAGGGCTCAATTTAGCAAGAGGATATAACAATTATAAATATATATGCATACAATACCAAAGTACAAAAATATATAAAGTAAATAATAATAGATCTATAGGAAGAGATAGGCTGCAATACAATAATAGAAGACTTCAATACCCTATTTTCAGCAATGGGACAGATCATCCAGACATAAAATCAACAAAGAAACACTGGAGTCAAACTACACTTCAGATCAAATAAAACTAACTGACATTTACAAAACATTTTATCAAACAGCTGCAGAATTCATATTTTCTCATCATCACATGAAGCATTCTCCAAGATAGACCATATATTAGAACACAAAGCAGCCTCAAAATAATTTTTAAAATTGAAATTATATCAACTATCTTTCTGATTACAATGGAATAAAATGAGAAATCAATAACAAGAGAAACTATGAGAACTGTACAAATACATGTAAATTAAACAACATGGTCCTAAATAACAAATGAATCAAAGGAGAACTTTAAAAAAATGATAAAATTTTTTGAAAACAAGAAAAAAGCAAGCAAAACATACTAAAACCTATGGGATGCAGCAAAAGCAGTACAGAGGGAAGTTTATAGCAACAAATGACTGCATCAAAAAAGTACAAAGCCTTCAAACCTAATAATGTACTTCAAGGAACTAGAAAATCAAGTGAAAAACAACCCCAAAATTAATAAAAGGAAAAAAAAATAAAGATCAGAGCAGAAATACATGAAATGAAAACTAAATAAATGCAAAATATCCACAAAACAAAAAGTTGTTTTTTAAAAAAGGTAAACAAATAGACAAATCTTTCGCTAGGCTAAGATAAAAAGAGAGAAGACCCAAATAAATAAAATCAGAAATGAAAAGGGAGATATTACAACTGATAACCAGAAAAATACAAAAGATCATGAGAGACTATCATGAAAACTATATGCCAACAAATTGGAAAACCAAGAAGATATGGATAAATTCTTAGACAAATACAACCTACAAGATGGAACCATGAAGAAATAGAAAACCTGAACAGACCAATGATTAGTAATAAGATTAAATCGTAATCAAAAATCTCCCAACAAAGAATAGTCTAGGACTGAATTCACTGCTGAATTGTTGAAACTTTTAAAGAAGAGCTAATACAAATTCTTCTCAGGGCAGGCATAGTGGCTCATGCCTGTAATCCCAGCACTTTGGGAGGCCAAGGCGGGCGGATCATGAGGTCAGGAGATCCAGACCATCTTGGCTAACACGGTGAAACCCCGTCTTTATTAAAAATACGAAAAAATTTAGCCGGGATGTGGTGGTCAATGCCTGTAGTCCCAGCTACTCAGGAGGCTGAGGCAGGAGAATGGTGTGAACCCGGGAGGCGGAGCTTGCAGTGAGCCGAGATAGTGCCACTGCACTCCAGCCTGGGCGACTGAGCGAGACTCTATCTAAAAAAAAAAAAAAAAAAAAATTCTTTTCAAGTTTTCCAAAAATTGAAGAGGAGGGAATTTTTCCAAACTTATTCTATGAGACCAGTATCACCCTGATTCTAAAAGCACATAAGAACACACACAAAAAAAGAAAAAATCATAATAACCATAGGCCAATACTCCTGATGAACACAAATGGCAAAAATTCTAAACAAAATACTGAAAGCAAACTGAATCCAACAACACATCTAAAAGATTACACATTGTGATCAAGTGGGATGATTATCCCAGTGATGAAAGAATGTTTCAACATACGCAAATCAATAAACAACACATCAACAGAATGGACAGAAAACATATGATTATTTCAGTTTCATCAAAACATATTTGATAAAATTCAACATCCCTTCGTGATAAAAAAAAAAAAAAGTCTCAACTAATCAGGTATAGGAAGAATGTACCTCAACTCAATAAAGGCCAAACATGACAATCCCACAGCTAACGTCATACTAAACAGGAAATGTTGAAAGCCTTTCTTCTAAGATCTGGAACAAAACGAAGACGCCCACTTTCATTGCTTTTATTCAAAATAGTACTGGAAGTCCTAGCCAGCGCAATTATGTGAGAGAAATAAATTAAGGGCATACAAATTGGAAAAGAGAAAATCAAATTGTCCCTTTTTGCAGATAACATAATCTTATATTTAGAAAAGCCGAAAGACTCTACCAAAACACTCTTAGAACTGATAAACAAATTTAGTAAAATTTCAGGATACAAAACCTACAAAATCGGTAGCATTTCTATATGTCAAGAGTGAACAATCTAAAAAAGAAAACAATCCCTTTACAATAGCTACAAAAATAAATAATTAAAATACCTAGCAATATATTTAACCAATGAAGTGAATGACCGCTACACTGAAAACTTTAAAAGATTGATGAAAGAAATTGAAGAGGACACACACAAAAATATGGAATGGTATATCATGCTCATGAATTAGAAGTATTAATATTGTTAAAATGATCATACTATCCAAAGTGGCTGACATTCTTCACAAAAAAACACACAAAAAAAATCCATCCTAAAAGTTATATGGAAACAAAAAAAGACTGAATCATCAAAGCAATCCTGAGAAGAAAGAACACAGCTGGAGACATCACACTACAATTTCAAAGCTATTGTAACCAAATCTGTATGGTACTGAGATAAAAACAGATACATAGACCAGTGAAACAGAATAGATAATCCGGAAATTAATCCACATATTTACAGACAACTCATTTTCAACAAAGATGCCAAGAATGTACAATAGGAAAAAGACAGACTATTCAATAAATGGTGTTGGGAAAAATGGATAAGCATATGCAGAAGAAGGAAACTAGACCTCTATCTCCTACCACATACAAAAATCAAAATGGATTAAGACTTACATGTAAGACCTAAAACTATGAAATTACTAGGAGAAAACATAAGGGAAATGCTCATCACATTGGTCTGGGCAAGAATTTTTTTTGAATAGGACCGGAAAAGTGCAAGCAACAAAAACACACACAGACAAATGAGATTACATCAAACTGAAACGTTTCTACACAGCGAAGGAAACAATCAACAGAGTGAAGAGACAACCTACACAATGGACTAAAATGTTTGCAAACTATCCATCTGACAAGAAATTAATACCTACAATATTTAAAGAACTCAAACAACTCTAAAGCAAATACAAATAATCCAACTAAAACTCGACAAATGATCAGAATAGTTTTTAAATGAAGACACACACATGGCCAACAAGTATATGAAAAATGTTCAATATCACTAATCTTGGAAATTCAAATGAAAACCACAATGAGATATCACCTCACCCCCGTTAGAGTAACTATGATCAAAAAGACAAAAGCTGGCAAAGATGTGAAGAAATGAGAATTCATATACTGTTTGTGTGAATGTAAATTAGCAAGACATAATGGAAAACAGTACAGAGATTCCCAAAAAAAAACTAAAATAGAAATACCATATGATCCAGGAATCCCACAATTGAGTATATATGCAAAGGAAAGGACATCATTATGTAGAAGAGATATCTGAACTTTCATGTTTATCACACTAGTCACAATAGTCAAGATTTGGAAGCAACCTAATTGTCCATCAACAGATTAATGGATGAAAAAATGTGGTATATATATACACAATAGAAAATTATTTAGCCATAAAAAATTAAATATCTCCATTTGCAGCAACATGGATGAGCCTAGAGAACATTTGCGTTAAGTGAAATAAGTCAGGCACAGAAAAATAAATACCACATGTTCTTACATGTGGAAACTTTAAAAAGTTGATCTCATAGAAGTAGAGAGTAGCATACGGGTTACCAGAGGCTGAAAGGGGTGAGGGAGATAAGAAGAGGTAGATTAATAGGGACAAAATTACAATTAAATAGTAGGAATGAGTCTAGTGTTCTATACCACAGCAAGGTGACTATAGTTTATTGTAAAAATAACTAGAAATGATAATTGATTGAGGTAATGAATATACAAATTACCCTGATTTGATTATTACACATTGGATACATGCATGAAACTATCACATACATCACATAAATATGTACAGTTATCTCATGTTGACTTTTAACAAAACAGTTCTTTAAGGGTCTGTTACTGCTGCTTCTGTTCGTCTTTGGTATTGGCCCTTGTCCTCTCATTTCTGCCTTTGCTTCAATATCCAGTTAGTTTCATTGGAAGCAGAATGACAGACAACCATCACCGATAGGTCTTGAAATTGATGCAACACACATAGAGGCCTTGTCCAAGAATAAATAAAGACCATATTTAATAAAATAAATATTTTTAAAGAAAGGGAAGGAGGAAAGACAAGAAATCTCATTTCCTATTGCTAACTTTTGAAGAGCTTTCAGATTCATTAGGCTGGATGGAACTAGTTTAGAAAAGAACAAAAAAAATAAAATAAAACTGGAGATATCGAGCTTATAACAAAACAATCTGCCAAGAAAGTCTTTCAAATTCATTAGAGGGAAAGCCGCCCTTCATCCTTCAAGATGCAAAATGTGGTCTTCTCTAAGGGACAGCTGTAACCCACATGTCTTTTGCTAATCACGCATAGCCTCAAAAAAAAAAAAAAAAAAAAAAAAACTGAATCTTTTTCCTTGATTTTGTCATGGCTTCCTGGCCACCACCTGCTGTGTTACAGAGGCTCACCCCAGGAATTCTGTGGCCCTATTTCATTCCTTAATAAATTTTTTCTCAAGCCCAGAGATTAAAGAGTCCCTTTTCTTAGTATATGCAGAATGGGAGGTGGGGGGCTCTGCAGCTGCTGCAGCGGCTGCACTTCATGTCTACAATGAAAAAATGAAAGCAGCTGTAGACCTCTTAGAGGTCTCTTGGCACAGAGTACAAACAGGTCACCCTGGAAAGTGAAAGCTCTCATTAGGTTAAAATGTTCTGTGTTCCCCATTTGATGCTCACTCACGTTCCACATGCTGCTGTGCTCCACAGTATTAAAACACACACACACGCAATGGTTGTGTTCACAGGCAGAAAAGCAAGGAGGAAAGAAAAAAATTCCCATTAAGTTTCCAAAAATCAACCATTTAGACAATAGAAAAAATACAATATTTTATTTTATTTTACCTAGCTGGATGTCTCTATTCCAGAAAGGTATAGTGAACAATTCTACTAATATGGAAATCAATCCATAGACAGTTCTAGGACTGTCACTACCCTAAGAGTGACCTAAATATTACTTCAATCCATAAACTGAATTGTTATGATATTAAGACAAGCTGTAATGGACCAGGAAATGTACGACACTAAGAAATTCTGAATGTTCTTCTTTGAGCTACCATTATGACTTTCAGAATATAATTTAAATTCTTCATGCTAGGTCTATAAAATAAAAGAGTGGTCATGCTCAGTGGTGTCTACAATTTCATTATATGCACATTTTTCCATTTTTACTCAACATTTTGTAAATAATCAAGCAGAATAAGCATAATAAAATGTAAAATTTAAGCCATTTAAACATAACTAAACTTAACTTTCACTGAAGCTCTTGACTGAGTATCAGGTTTCACACATCTAAGAATGTAAAGACCTAGGGATGACATGGAATTCACATACTATACTAGATTCCTGATTAATTGCATATGGAAATAAAGGTTAGATAAAATAACAAAATTACGCAGAATTCCAAGGTCTCATTCATTTATAATGCCAAAGAGCAAGGAAGAAAATCCAATTTCCAAGTAAGAAAAGCTAAAAGAATGAAGGAGAGAAGGAGAAATAACAGCAGGAGAAAGAGGAGGAAAAATAAAACAAATAATTGAGGTTAAAAATAAGTTAAACTGCCATGTCATTTAAATAGTTTTCAAAGTATAGTCCCTGAACCAGCATCATCTAGTAGTTCACTAGAAATGCACATCTTCAGACCTCACTCCAGACCTGCAAATCAGAAACCCTGGTTGAAGAGCCAGAAATGTGTGTTTTAACACAACCTCCAGATAATTCTAAGGCACACTTAACTTTTAAGAATTTCTAATCTAGAAAAAAAAAGATTGGATTAAATTAATGAGTGGTAGGTGACTGAACAAGCACATAGAATAGGATAAGGAAACGTTCAGGAATGTGAGGAGGATACAAGAAAATAATTGTTTTATTTTTAAATATACTAACTAAATTTATATCCATGAAAACAAAGTCTTTTGAACTTGTTAGAACAAGAGCATGGAGACAGAAGAGCTGAAGGGACTCTGATCTCCCAAGAGCTTGAATGCCAGGACTACCTGGGGGCCTTTTTCTAAGCTAGACATGCCTCTCTTCTCCATTGAAAATTTCTTCCATATTGAGCCATTCTATTTATTGGAGCATTTTTATATTCTTTAGATGAGCTGGGGTGGAAAAATTTCTGAAAAGCACTAGAATAAGATATAGTAGCAATAATAACATAAAAATAGTTGCAAATTATTGGGTATTTTTTCATACCAGTACTGCACTGAGAACCTGACAATTTTTAGCATTAATACTCATGACAATCTTTCAAGTTGAGCATTATCCTCATTTGTAAGATAGTAAACTATAAATCAAAGAGGTAAGTAATTATGCAACACTGCATACTTAGTAGCTGGTATAGCTCGAATTTGAACACAAGATTTTACGAACCCACCCCACAACCCATGTCCTTTTCTCAGAAACAGTGTTTGTGATTCAGCAGAGCACTTATGACTGGAGGTATAAAATTGGTCATCAGTGATACATTGTCAATACAGTCATGTGTCGCTTAACAACAGGTATATTTTCTTAAAAATGCATTGTTAGGTAATTTCATTTTGTGAACATCATAGAGTGTACTTAGACACACCTAGATGCTGTAGCCTCCTATATACCTAAGCAACATGATACAGTCTATTGCTCCTAGGCTACAAACCTGCACAGCATGTTACTTTTCTGAATACTGTAGGCAATTGTAACAGAATGGTAAAAAATTATATATCTAAACATAGGGGAGGCAATGCATTATGCTATGATTTTATGACATTACAACAGCTACATCACTAAGCAACAGGAATTTTCCAGCTTCATTATAATTTCATAGAATCACCATCATGTAATCAGTTCATCATTGACCAAAACATTTTCATGTGGTACATGACTATAGTTGAAGCCTCTGCAGAATGCAAAAATTCTCGCTAAGAGATGAGAACTAAGGTTGGAAGTCTGAGGAATGCCAACATTTAAGGGTTGAATTTAGGTTAATCAACCTTCTTAGTTTGCCCAGGAATGAGGGATTTCCTCAGACAGGGGTTTTTGGTGCTAAACTTGAGACAATCCTTGGCAAACTGGGATAGTTGGTACCTACAGGTGGTGGAGAAAAGAGAACACAAAAAAATGAGAAGGAGCAATTAGAGAGCCAAAGCATGGAGCATGGTCACAAAGACCGGACAGCACAGAACATCCATAATAGTTAGTGCTCATGTTTCAAAGGCAAGATTAGAGGAAGACTGTAGTTAGTGTGTTTGCTAAGGACTGGGGAGACATAAGCACATTTTTAAACTGGGAAGAGAGACAATAAAGAAAACAGTTCAAGATGCTGGAGATGGAGATTCATGACTATAGCTAAATAACAGAAGAGATAAACATGAAAGAAATTGCATACCTTTTATTAAAATGTGGAATACATCGCAAATATGTCTAGGGTACAAAAAATAGTGAACAATCATGGTGTGTCTGTTATGGGCCAGACTCTGTGACTAGTACATTTATATATGTTGTCACATTAAACTCCATTGAAAAGCCAACTGATTACTCTCAAAGAATTATTTAGTAACAATTAGAAGTAAATATATTTCTTGAGAATTACAAATAGATCAGAGAAATTTACTGTACTACAAATATTATGACGTTTCAAATGTTTCTTCACATTAATTGGCAAAATTGTCTTTGATTTTTTGCCATGTTCATACAAATAATCATAAGTGGAGTTCTGAAAATTGGGCAGTTAGCCCTTCTTACTCAGTGTTCAAGGTCTAGAAGACTTAATCGTATTTGTAAGTGGTTAGCATCCCTTTCTTCTTAATCCACCTCAGTTTAAAGCTAAACAGATTCAAGAAAAGTGAACTTAAAAACTTTATCTGTGGTCTTCTAGATTTCACATTCTCCAAATGAAAGAGAGAGAGAGAGAGAGAGGAAAGAGGGCGGAAGGGAGGAAGGGAGGAAGGGAAGGAAGGGAAGGAAGGGAAGGAAGGGAGAAAAGTAAAGAAAGAAAACAGTCACTAAATATAAACATTTAGAAGTATCTTGCTTTCCATGAAGTTATTTGGTCAAGTACTAAGACTTGATGCTATCTAAGGTCAGTTTATGATTTATAGTCAAGTTTAAAATGATACTATTTTACTGTATAAAGCAGTAGCTATAACTTCAGGACAATGTCTTAGAGTTATAAATAATCTACAAATGCTTACTAAAAATGAACTCAAATAGAAGATTCCATAAAGTAAACAAAGAACTCAGTACAATTTCCGACATAAAGCAGGGGCTAAATAAGGTTTAGTTTCCTTCAAAGTAGGGATGTCCAGGTAAGTTTATGGAGTTTTTCTAAAATACAATCAATAATTTATCTCTGCTCCTAAATTCATCAAAAAGTTAACTCATTTACAATGAAAAAAGTCTATACTAATTTATTTTGGAAGTGTTTTTTCCATTTATATTTATTCGTATACCAGCATACCTCATTCTGCCAGACTAATAGCTTCAAATCTTAAAACATTTAAATATTTTAATTTAAATTTAAAATTTAAAGACTTTTCACGATGGTTGATTAGAAGCAGCTAGTGTGCACCACCCTCACAGAGAGAAACAGAAGGGGCAAATAAATACAACACCTTCAACTGAAACATCTAGGTCCACACATTGGAATTCATCAAGAAAACAACTTAACCCACGAGGAATAGAGAAAAGCAAGGCAGGACAACCACCCACCCAGAAATGACACAGAGCCAAAGGAACCTCCCCACCCAGGGAAGCAGTGAGTGAGTGAGCAACCCATGCTTCTTTCATAGATCTTTGCAGCCCTCAGGTCAGGCAATCTCCTTGTAAACCCACTCCACCAGGGGCCACAGTCCAACATACAGAACTACATGAAGTCTTGGCAGAGCAGCCACTCAGGCACATATGGAGCCCCAGGAGCTTTAGATATCTGAGCTTCCCAGCAATAGCAGCTGCAACTCCAGCAAAGTAGGATGTTAGACCCCCACACATATCCCTAGAAAAGGGTCTGAATGCATGGGACTGAGCAGCAACAGTCGGTAGGCCCCATTTGCACAGCACCTCACAAAATAAGACCCACTAGCTTGGAACTCCAGCCAGCCACTGGTAGCAGTGTTACACCTCCCTGAGGTAGAGCCTTGAGAGGTAGGGGCAGGCTGCCATCTTTGCTTTAGTGCTGGCGTAGCCATTATTGCCTTCACCGCAGCTGCCCTGTGGAAGAGCAGCAAGGCTGCTTTTTTTGTGTGGGTCCCTAACCTTGCTTCTCTTCACTGGGAAGGACCTCCAGACTGGGGCCACCAGTCACTCTCGCTGGTGTTTTCCAGCTGGAAGTGGTTCCAAGCCTCCTGGGATGGAGCTCCCAGGGGGAGGGATGGTCTGCCATTGTTCCAGTTTCACAGTCTTAGCCATTGTTGTCTTTGGGTTCCAAGGAGTCTGAGGCAACTAGTGATTGAAGCAGTCCACTAGCACAGTGCAGCAGCTCTAGAAGAAGCAGGTAGGCTGCTTTTTCACACTGGTCCTGGATCCTGTGTCTCCTGACTGGGCATAATCTCCCAGCTGAGGTCTACAACCACCTCCACTGGTGTGGAGGCAGTTTTGCTAGCAACAGGTTCATACCTCCTTGGGACAGAGCTCCCAGATAGAGGGCAAGCCACCATTTTTGCTGTTTTACAGCCTTCACTGTTGATACCTTGAGGTGCCAGAAAATCCAAGATGACTAGGGACTGAAGTGGACCCCCAGCAAACTTCAGCAGCCCTATGGAAAAGTGGCCAGACTGTTTATTACATGGGTCCCCAATCCCATATCTCCTCACTGGGTGGGTTCTCTTGGTTTGGGCCTCCAACTATCCACAGCAGGGACTATCAAGCAAGTAGCAGCTCTGCAACTCCCTGAGACACAGCTCCCAGTAGGGGGGTTGGGTGCCACCTTTGCTGTCTCACAGTCCTTGCCCATGCTGTCTCCAGGCTCTGGAAAGTCCACAGGGACCAGAGGCTGGTTTGGACTGCCAGCATAGAGCACCCACCTTGCAGAAAAGTAACCAGACAAATTCTTCATGCAGTCCTGGTTCTCACTTCTCCTCACTTGGTTGGGTGGCCCAACCTGGGACTCCAGTATCACCACCCTGCCCCTACCTGGCCACTTTAATCAGAGGCAGCCCAGCAGTTAAAAGAACACCCACACACAGAGATGAGAAAGAAACAATGCAGTTACTCTGGCAACTCAAATCTTCAGAGTCTTACAGCCTCCAAAAGACCACACTAGTTCTACAAGCAAGCTTCTTGACCAAGCTGTGTTGGCTGAAATGACAGAAATAGAATTCAGAATATGGATAGGAATTAAGATCATCAAGATTCAGAACAGCAAAACCCAATCCAAGGAAACTAAGAATCACAATAAAAAAAATATAGGAGCTGACAGATGAAATATCCAGTAAAAAATTGCCTAACTGGTCTAATAGAGGTGAAAACCACACTACAAGAATTTCACAATGCAATCACAAAATACAAACAGCAGAATAGACCAAGCTGAGGAAAGAATCCCAAAACTTGAAAACTGGCTCTCTGAAATAAGACAGACAAAAATAAAGCAAAAGAATGAAAAGGAATAAACAAAATTTCTGAAATAAATGGAATTATGTAAAGAGGCCATATCTACGAATCACCGGCATCTCTGAAAGGAATGGGGAAAAAGCAAACAACTTGGAAAACGTATTTCAGAATATTGCTCATGAAAACTTCCCCATCTCACTGCAGAGGCAAACAGTCAACTTCAGGAAATACAGAGAACCCCTGCAAGATTTTACCCAAGAAGATCATCCCCAAGACACATAATCATCAGATTTTCCACAGTCAGAATAAAAGACAGAATGGTAAGTGCAACTAGAGAGAAAGGGCAGGTCACCTACAAAGGAAACCCCAATCAGGCTAACAGTGGATATCTCACCAAAAATCCTACAAGCAAGAAGAAATTGGGGGCCTATATTCAACATTCCTAAAGAAAGAAATCTTCAACCAATAATTTTATATCTATCCAAACTAAGCTTTCTCAGCAAAAGAGAAATAACATGCTCTTCAGATAAGCAAATGCTGAGGGAGTTTGTTACCACCAGACCTGCTTTACAAGAGATCCTGAAAGTACCACTAAATATGGAAAAGGAAGACTCTTGCCAGCCAATACAAAAACACACTTAAGTACAAAGACCAGTGACACCATAAAGCAAACACACAAACAAGCTGGCATAATAACTAGCTAACAGCACAATGACAGTTCAAATCTATACATATCAATATGAACCTTGAATGTAAATGGGCAAAATGCCCCCATTTAGAAGGCATAGAGTGGTGAGCTTGATTAAAATGCAAGATCCAATCGTATATGGTCTTCAAGATACCCATCTCACACACAATGACATTCATAGGCTCAAAATAAAGAAATGGAGGAAAATCTACCAAGCAAATTGAAATCAGAAAAAAGCAGGTGTTACAATCCTAACTTCAGACAAACCAGACTTTAAACCAATACAGATCAAAAAAGACAAAGAAAGGCATTACATAATGGTAAAGGGTCCAATTCAACAAGAAGATCTAACTGTCCTAAATATACATGCACCCAGAACAGGAGCGACCAGATTCATTAAGCAAGTTCTTAGAGATCTACAAAGAGACAGACTCCCATTCAATAACAGTGGGAGACTTCATCATTCCACTGATAGTATTAAACAGATCATCAAGGTAGAAAATTAACAAAGATATTCAGGACCTGAACTGAACATTGAACCAAATGGATCTGATGGACCTCTACAGAATTCTCCTCTCAATTAACAACAGGACATAAATTCTTCTCATCACCACATGGCACATACTCTAAAATTGACCACACAATAAAACAAAACAATCTTAAGCAAATGCAAAGGAACCAAAATTATACCAAACATACTCTCAGACCACAGAGCAATAAAAATAGAAATCAACACCAAAAACAAATCACTCAAAACAATGCAATTTCATGGAAATTAAATAACCTGATTGTGAATGACAATTGGGAAAGTAATGAAGTTAAGGTAGAAATAAAAATGTTTCTTGAAACTAATAAGAACAAAGATACAGCAAACAGGAATCAGTGGCACACAGCTAAGGCAATTTTAAGAGGATTATTTATAGCACTAAACACCTACATCAAAAATTCAGAAAGATCTCAAATTAACCTAATGTCACAACTAAAAGAACTAGAGGAGAAAGAGCAAACCAACCCCTTAAGGCTAACAGAAAACAAAATTTCCAAAATCAGAGCTGAACTGAAGAAGATCAAGAAACAAAATACCACTCAAAAGATCAATAAATCCAAGAGTTAGATTTTTGAAAAAAATTAATAGGCTGCTAGCTAGACTAAAAAGAAGAAAAAAGATAGGATACAAATAATCACAGTTAGAAATGACAAAGGGGATGTTATCATTGACTCCACAGAAGTACAGCCAATCATGAGAGATCAGTATCAATACCTTTAGGAAACCTAGAAGAGTCAGAAATAAATAGCCTGATTCGATGATTTTGTGGTTCAGTAAATGAAACCATAAAAAGCCTAGAACTAAACAGATTCACAGTTGAATTGTACCAGATGTACAAAGAAGAGCTGGTACCATTCCTACTGAAATTATGCCCAAAACATTGAGGAGGAGAGACTCCTCCCCAACTCATTCTAGGAGGCCAGCATCATGCTGATACCAAAATTGGGCAGAGACACAACAAATAAAGAAAACTTCAGGCCAGTATTCTTGATGAATATTGATGGAAAAATCCTCAACAAAATACTAGTAAACTGAATTCAGCAGCACGTCAAAAAGCTACTCCACCATGATCAAGTAGGCTTTATCCCTGGGATGGAAAGTTGGTTCAACATATGCAAATCAGTAAACATTATTCATCACATAAATAGAACTAAAGACAAAAACCATCTTATTATCTCAATAGATGCAGAAAAGGCTTTCAATAAAATTCAACATTCCTTCATGTTAAAAACTCTCAACAAACTCAGTACTGAAGGAACATACCGCAAAACAAAAAGAACCATCTATGAGAAACCCACAGCCAATATCATACTGAATGAGCAAAAGCTGGAAGCATTCCACAAGACAAGTATGCCCTCTTTTCAGCCTTCTTAATCAACATAGTGTTGAAAGTCCTGGCCAGGGCAATCAGGCAAGAGAAAGAAAGGGTATCCAAATAGGTAAGAGAGGACGTCCTGTTTGCAGCTGACATGATTCTCTATCTAGAAAACACTATGGTTTAGCCCAAAAGTTTCTTAAGCTGATAAACAACTTCAGCAAAATTTCAGGAGACAAAAATCAACATACAAAAACCACTAGCATTTCTGTACACAAACAACAGCTAAACCAAGAGCCAAATCAGGAATACATCCCATTCACAATTGCCACATAAAGAATAAAATACCCAGGAATACAGCTAACCAGGAATACAGGGAGGTGAAAGATCTCTACAATGAGAATTACAAAACACTGCTCAAAAAAATCAGGTAACACAAACAAATGGAAAAAAAAAAAAAACATTCTATCCTCATGGATAGGAAGAATAAATATCATCAAAATGGTCACACCATCCAAAGCAGTTAACAGATTTAATGTTATTCCTATCAAACCACCAATGACATTCTTCCCAAGAAAGGGAAAAAAACTATTTTAAAATTAATTTGGAAGCAAAAAAGAGCCCAAATAACCAAGGCAACCCTAATCAACAAAAAACAAAGCTGGAGGTATAATTTTACCTAACTTCAGACTATATTAAAGGGCTACAGTAACCAAAAGAGGGTACTGTTACAAAAATAGATGTATAGGTCAATGGAAAAGAAAAAAAAGGTCAGAAATAAGATAGCACACCTACTACTATCTGATCTTTAACAAAGCTGAAAAAACAAGCAATGGGAAAATGACTTCTTATTCTATTCAATAACTGGTGCTGGGATAACTGCCTAGCCAAATGCAGAAGATTGAAACTGGACAGATTCCTTACACCATATAAAAAAATCAACTCCAGATGGGTTAAAGACTTACATTTAAAACCCAAAACTGTAAAAACCTTGGAAGATGACCTAGGCAATACCATTCTAGACATAAGAACTAACAAAGATTTCATGACAAAGATACCAAAAGCAATAACAACAAAAACAAAAAATAGACAAATGGGATCTAATTAAAGAGCTTCTGCACAGCAAAAGAAGGTATCAACAAAGTAAAAAGACAACCTACAGACTAGAAGAATATTCTTGCAAACTATGCATCTGGCAAAGGTCTAATATTCACCATCTATAAGAAAGTTGAACAAATTTGCAAGAAAAAAAACAACCCATCAAAAAGTGGGCAAAGGACATGAACAGACACTTTGCAAAAGAAGACATACATGTAGCCAAAAACATCACTGATCATTAGAGAAATGCAAATGAAAACCACCATGAGATACCATCTCACACCAGCTAGGATGGCCATTATTAAAAAGTCAAAAAATAAGAGATGCTGTTAAATTGCAGAGAAAAGAGAATACTTATACACTGTAGGTGGGAGTGTAAATTAGTTCAACCACTTTGGAAGACAGTGTAACAATTCCTCAAAGACCTAAAGAGAGAAATACCACTCAACCCAGCAATCCTATTACTTGATACATACCCAAAGGATTGTAAATCATTCTATCAAAAAGACCCGTTCACACATATGTTCATTGCAGCTCTATTCACAATAGCAAAGACATGGAATCAACCTAAATGCCCATTAACGGCAATTTGGATAAAGAAAATGTGGTACGTACACACCATGAAATACCATACAGCTATAACAAAGAACAAGGTCATGTTATTTGCAGGAACATGGATGGAACTGGATTCTATTATCCATAACAAACTAATGCAGGAACAAAAAACCACATACCACATGTCCTCACTTATAAGTGGGAGCTAAATGATGAGAACACATTGACCCATAGAGGGGAACAACATACACTGGGGCCTACTTGAGGTTGAAAGGTGGGAGGAAGGAGAGGATTAGAAAAAATATTGAGTACTAGACTTAGTATCTGGGTGACAGAATAATCCGTCCAACAAACCTTCATGACAAGAGTTAATCTGTATAAGAAACCTGCACATGTTCCCATGAACCTAAAACAAAAGTTTAAAAAAAAAAAACCCTACAGAAAATATTTCCAGTGATAGGAGTTGAGAGGGGAAAGAACAGAGATGATAAAAGAGTGCAAGTGGGTTAAATACAATAAAGTGGGTTTAAAAATAATAAAAGTAACAAAAATAAACTTTAATTTAAAATTAAATATTACAATATCTAAAGATTGTTTTGTCAATACCATCAGTTTTGAAAACCATTAAAACTACATAGAATAAAAATCATATTTGTTTAAAGCAGTTTGTGTACATGTCAGATGTTTATAAAGCTTAGGGATTGTTAATACATATTTTTATAATGACAATGGTAGTGATGTCAACACTAAATAATGCCTTGTGGCTGGGCGTGGTGGCTCATTCCTGTAATCCCAGCACTTTGGGAGGCCGAGACGGGTGGATCACTTGAGGTCAGGAGTTCGAGACCAGCCTGACCAACATGGAGAAACCCCGTCTCTACTAAAAATACAAAAAATAAGCCAAATGTGATGACACATGCCTGTAATCCCAGCTACTCAGGAGGCTGAGGCAGGAGAATCACTTGAACCTGGGAAGCGGAGGTTGCAGTGAGCTGAGATTGTGCCATTGCACTCCAGCCTGGGCAACAAGAGCAAAACTCCGTCTCAAAAAAAAAAAAAAGTCTTGTTATAATAATCATACTGCTAAATCAATATGTATTATGTTATTTCTATGTTCTTCTTAATACAATAGTTCAAAAGAGCAGAATGTTCTGTACCCAAGAATTCCACAATATTTCTCCACTGGATTGTATGAGAAGTGAAGATTTTAAAACCACACAGAACTACAAAGGTCAAGTATTTGAATCAACTGATTACTTCACCAGTAAAATCAAAAAACAAATTTGAAATTTTCTTACACACTAATTTGACTGATTTAATATTCTAAAGGTAAAAACTCAAGATTTTTTACCATTTCAGATCAAAACTAGCATCACTTTGTTTCCTATGAAAACCAAGTTGTTTTACTTGATATGGTATACACAACAATATAGTTATAATTATAGTTAAAATGCTATTATTCATAATAAAAATATGAAATCAGAGAAACTGCTGATTCTGGACATTTCAGTCTTACTTTTAGTGGTGTGAAGTAACCCAGTTAACATTGCAACTGTAAGTCTATAAACCCTAAAAAGTATTGTAACGGTGAATCTACAAATAAAAATAATTATATTTCAATTAAACACTATGAGCAATAAATGACTTAAAGAAACTACAATCCAAGTTTACGAAATCTTTTGAAATATTTCATTTTCTAATAGACCAATAGAATCCAGCATATAGTTTTTCTTCTACAATCACTCACATTCACTTATTCAACAAGAATCACCGCTTGCCAGGCACTATGCTCTGTGCTAAGTGGAATAAATAGGTGAGTAATATCATTAAGAAACCCTGATTGATTGTCATCCCAGAAAATAACAATAATAAAAAAATCATAACCTTTAGAATAAGAAAGGCAACCCTATTAGGAAAGCCATCTGTATTTATAATTAAATGAAGTCTTCAGCTAGGAAAATTTATGGTTAGGAATTTTGCTAAACAAACCTGAAAAATAAGTATTATAATCAGAAGCATGTGTGTTATATTACACTCTGTCCTCCAAAAAAGTGTCACACAACATCACAGCTATAAATTCTCATAGGTATTTTTGTTAGAACACTAAATTATTTTAATATTTTGTAACTGCCATCTGTTATAAATCTTAGAAAATATTCACTGGATAATCTTTTTTCATTAATGAAAGAGTTTCCAAAAGGGTACTAATTCTCAAAATATGAATTATTGAAATATTAGAAAATTTGTTTTAAAAAGTGCCCACTTCCCTACCTTTTCCCCAAAATCTCCAGTGAAAAAACCCTAGAAATCAGTTAATATATCACCGCAGTGGTAGTAAGACTGAGGTGACTAGAGGATATTCACAAAAACAATTTATCTTTTAGTCTTTTATAGAAGGAGGTCTGAATTTTGGAAACATTCTATCACAGCTTCTTTCATTAAATAAAGGAGCTTCTTTTTGTTTTGTTTCATTTTGTTTTTCTCTTTTCAACCTTCTTCTCTTGCCATTTAATTATATCTTATTAGAGAAAGCAATTACTCCTTTTCTTATCCTTGAATCTTTCTTTCTTTAACCATGGTATTCTGGCCCCCTAGTAATCACTCATGAGTTTCTTAAACAAGAGGTAATGGTATAAGATTTGTCGTTTACTTTGTTACCTATTCATTTTCCTTCTCCTTCAGACATATGAAAATGGAAAAACTCCTAAAAAGTCCCTGTCAGTCTATCATTAGGATTGAGTCTGTTGTTTTTATTAGGCCATAAGGTTTTTGTACCCAAATTTGTCAATCCTTTCAAATTTCCTTTAGAGAAATTTTGAGGGGCTCAGCCTTGGTCTGAAATTGTCCCTACATCAGACAGTCTGTCCAGAATTGGTGACGGGCTCTCAGCAACCCACACAGTCAGGAAGAACTTGAGTTCTAATCAATTCACTACCACGATTTCTTTTCACTGTCTCAAGGGTGCCAGTGTTCTGAGATAGCAAAACAGATGCTAATAGATTTAGAATGTGCTTTCATGTGTAGGCTTACCGGCCATCTTCCATCACAGGCTTCCATGATTCTCTGAGGGAGGACAATTCTTTCCTTTGCAGCTGACCTCACTTGAATTCCTAATGTCATAAATCTTAGCTGTCATGTTATTTAAAAATTCTTCATATATATTTATTCCCCTGGGTTTCAGCCATATCACACTTTGAATCTTTGTTCCCCTTCCCTGCTCCCCACCCCTGAATTCATCACGGTCAAGGATTGGGCAATTTTCCTTCTTTCCTTTTCAACCCTCAATTGCATAGGGTTGTTCTACCTTGCCTGACCTTTTCACTGCACTCAACCTTCAAGTACAGCTACCCAGAATGTCTTCAAGGGGTCCTACATCTGTCTGAAATTCTCTTTGTTGACTCAGGCTGGATTAGATCAACTCTGTAGATCCACCTTGCCCCATCCTACTCTAACTTCCTCCAACATTCTCCAGGAAATTGGACCTTTATGAACCTTATCAACCTGCCTCCTTTTCCTTATACCTCAGCTGGTGGCCAGTGAGGGTTATGGCAGCCATAGAAATGCATCTTTCAGAATTCCAACTCTCGGGAATATAATTCATTGACAACCCCAGTTGTGTATTCTGAAATTCATCACCACATATGTGTCTGAAGGCCACATCCTATGGGCTACTCCCAAGCAATCGTTGAACACATCAAAGAAACTAAGGGTGGTTCATTCCTAGAATACCTGAGACTCCATTAATAGATGACTTCCATTTTGAAGCTTTATTAGAACAGCATGTCAGCTTTATTAGAACTGCATCAGAGGAAGACCAAATCTTCCTTCCCTCTCCCCACAGACTTTATGTGGTAGTTTGATGATTCTCACAGCCTCCTTGGCTTCCTCCCTATTTTCTCTCATGGGCATTTCCTCAATAAATCTATTGCATGTCTAATTCCACCTTGGTATCTGCTTCTTGGAGCACCTGACCTAACATATGATAAGAATAAAAGATGGTGAGGGTATTTATTTTCTTGAGTTCCTTCCTGTTGTGCCACAGGTTGACAGGGGCTAAGTTCCTTTCCCCTATGACAACATTTCCTATTGGGTTACCCTCTCTAACAGGTACAAGTCTTGCTGACCTCCAGTAACTACTCAGTCAACTTGTTCTTTCAAACATAGAATTGGAAGCAACACCCTCCTGTTGCCAGTCCTGGGATACTTCATCATCCCTGTTAATTATCTTTAACTTTGCCCATGTTATAGACACTTTCTTGAATTCTTTTCCAACACTCTTTCTTTTTTTGATATATGTTTAAATGTTTAGAAAAGAATTAATGTACAGAACTCATCTATATCTTTTCCTCAGATTCCCCAATGTTTAATATCATAAACAATCACTCTGCATGTGTGTGTAATTATTACTTTTTCTGAATTATTTGAAAGTTTCATGTCAGATGCCCTGTCTAGCAAATTCAGTGTGTGTGTTTTCCTAAAAACAAGGACTAAAGATATTACCTTGAATATCCATAGCATTATTTGAAAATAAGAAAAATTAACATTAATGCAATACTATTATCTTAACTATAGATCTTGCTGAAATTTTCCAGTTGACTTAATAATGTCTTCTATACAAAAATTCTAGTCCAGGGTTGAATTCAGGATCACATATTGCATATTCACCCTCACTGCATGCAGCATCTAATTTTCTCCCAGGATCCTAAAAATTATAATAATTGGTACAAAAATGGGCCCCAGGAAACAGACCTTTAGAATTGGATTATGGAATATGTTTGCTTAAATATTTGATGGGCATATGTATAACTTTCTTCCTTGATGGGGAAGGGGAGAAGATATGACATTCAGTAGCATCATGATCAAATTATCAGTAGTGGCATAAAAGGGAAGAGATAAAATGGATGTGGCATGTAGTTGCTTGGGTGATAATGATGATTATAAAAATTGTGTCATGTAATAGCTTCCTATAATTCTAGAGAACATCACACAAAAAAGGACAAGTTGAAAGCTTCAAATGTACAACACAAGGCCCAAGTAGAAAATCAGAAAGTGCTACAGCAGCTCTAAAAGAATCCCTTACTGTCAGTATCCATACAGAAGGTATGGCTAAGGATCAACTAGAGAACTTGAATGTAAGGATTTAGGAGGTGCAACACCAAATAAATATGTAACCTTGACATGTCTCATGTCAAGGCAAGAGCAGTGGGAAAGAAGCAGAGCTCTAAGACAGGAGATAAGGACATTGGGCAGACAAGACAAAGCTGAGAACTTTGAGTCGCCAAATCTCCCTGAACTTTGTCTACCAGCAGAAGCAGCCCCTCCTCTCCTGGCAGAGAGGAAGCAACCTTCCCCTGGTATCACCAGGAGTAGTTGACTAATAAGACAAAGGCAGTTGCCTATTTCCCCGAGGACCTTTCCTCAACATCCTTCATCATCTCCAGGTCCATAATTAAAGTTGAATCCCACCATAACCCAGTCAGAGAGAAATAAGGCCTGATCCAGAAGTAGACAGCCTATGTACCTAAAAGAAATGCAGGATCTTGGCAACGTGAATCAGCAAGAATTTGAGAAGAATGCACATACATGTATGGATTCTAATATTACATTCATTAAAATGAAGCAAATAAACTGATAGGGTATAATCACAGAGTATTTGAGATTTAACGTATACTGTGTTTCCACAGGCAAATGCCAGTAACAGTAACAGTCTAGTAGGTAGATTAATTGAAGCTTAGACTTATCCATGGCTTATAATCAGTGATACTGAAATGCTAGAACTTAAATCCCTGATATACTATAGAGAAGGTGATGCAGGATGTTTTTTCTCAGCCCCTTCATTGGACTCGCAACAGGGGTGAACATTTACTCAGCCTGCTGTGTGCAAACCCCTTCAGGAGGGAGCACGTGAGGGAGTGAGCGAGTAAGTGTGGGACCCAGTGAGCCATTCCAGGCACTGGCAGGAGCAGGCTCCACATAGAGCACATGGCCAGACCAGGTGTGAGCAAACGAGTATGGAATCCGGCCAGCTGCTCTGGGTGCTGGCAGTAGAAAGCTCCATGTGGGGCTCATGGCCAGACCAGCTGTGAGCAAACAAGTGTGGGATCCAGTTGGCCACTCTGATGACAGGAGCAAGCTCCATGTGGTGGTTCCCAGGTGTGGAATGCCTGCCACCCCAAAGCCCCAGAGGGGGTGTTACAGCCTCCTATAGTTCTGCTGTCTGTAGACAGCTGTGTGTTAACAGCTTAGTTGGCCCCTTGCCTCATCACATGAGATGGCTGCCCTCTGCCAGCAAGTGCAAAGGGTCAGTGTGACAGCCTTTTTGGGTACTCGCAATCGGTGGGTCCTGAGCTCTTCCAGTGTCCAAGAAGAATGAGGTTATGCAGATATCTGAAGGATGGTGAAGGCAGAGAATTTTATTGAGCAGTGGAAATGGCTCTCAGCAGAGACGGGAGCTGGAGAGGGGACAGGAAGGGCAGGTAGTCTCTCCTGAAGTCAGTCTGTCTTCTCTCCAAAGTCCAGATATCTCTTCCCCTAAATCACGCTGTCTCTCTTCCCCAAAGTCCCACTGTCTCTTTTCTACCAACTGAGTCTGCGGACTTTATAGGTTCAGAATGGGGGTGGAGCAGGCCATAGGTAGTTTTGGAAATAGCAACATTCAACTGGTAAAAACACATTATTCAGAAAGAACCAATCAGGAGAGAGCAGGAAAACAGGAATAGAAGTTTTCACTTTGGGCCACTGGTTTCAGGCTACCTTGGCTTGAAGGTGGGGTTTCACCAGGGACCCATCCCTGTCTGCCTAGAATTTTTCTGACTCCTGCCTCTATCAAAAAGAGTTCAAAATCCCATGAAGATTAGAGTACCTGGCTGCATCTATCACACACAGCCTGCCCAGCCATTCCCCTAATCATCATCCGAGGGGGACACATTTTCAGAAGGACATTAAGAAGTATATTGGTGAAGGAGGCAATGACATTCTTAGAAAGCTCTGTGAAGTCTATCTTCTATAGAGTTTAGATGATGGAGAGATATACTGCAAAAGAATCAAGCTCTCTGAGTTTAATGGGGACTGTGGGACCCTGGTAAGGTAGAAGCCAGCTAGAAGTGCCTAACCTTTAGAACTACATCAGCTGTAAAGACAGGGTAGAAATCAGAATGTTTTTGAGAGTGACAGGAGGCAGCCAAATGTCTAGGCAGATAGGAGCAGGTCCCCAGTGAAACCCCACCTCCACGCTGAAGACTGTTTAAAGCCTGAAAGCCAAGCTACAGGTTAAATCCTTGAACCAAATTGAGAACTTGTCTTCCTGTTTGGCATGCTGTTCTCTAATCAATGCCCACTCTTCATCTATTTTACATACACCTACCCTTTCCTATTTGATTTTCTACACTGTCATGCCCACCTTTGAGTGGTATCTTTACTTCAACCTTATTTTCATACTAAAAAACCAATCAGCAAGCACACCTCATTCTGAGTCCATAAAAGATCCTGGACCAAGTTACAGGGAAGGGGCTTTCCAGTCGTCAGGTAAGGGAACCACTCACACCACATCCCCTCTTTGTTGAGAGCTTTCCTTTCGCTTAATAAATTCTCCTCCATTCACTTTCCAGTGTCAGAGCACCTAATTCTTCCTGAAGAACTCAAACCTAGCTGAGCTAAGGAGCAGAAAGACTGCAACATTTTGACCAACACAGATATCTAGGGCAATGGCTAATGATCATGGGGCACCTAGTGATAAAACTGTGGTAGGTGCAGCTTAATATTTATAAACAGGAAAAGTTGACGTCCAGTAGGCAGCAACCTGACTCATCACTCTGATTAGAATTGTCAGGCTCTTACCTGGTTACCAAGCTTATACCAGTTCACAAACCTCTTGAATTCTGGGAACAAGTGCCACAAAGAACCTTGCATACTGGATGTAATGAAAATCAGCATCCCAGCCAATGGCTTTCAATCTTGGCAATAAATGAGACTCACTTAGGGAACTTTTAAAAATATTCATGTTTGGCCCTATCTGCGGACTTTCTGACTGATACACATACCATATGATGAACTGGTGAAAAGAAAAACTAAAAGTGGTTAAAGTTTGAAACAATAAAATGATATCCAAAAGCATCCAAATAAATCAGAAGCATCTAAAACAATATCCATAGAGTTAAATTCTCCAATTTTCTCTACTTTATAAGGAACAATTGGAGTATATCAGTTTGGTAGCAGTTTACAGAAAGGAGAGACATGAAAATGTAAATGAAAGTGTGAAACATTTAACCCAATAGAACAGAACTGAGGAGGAAAGCCAGAAAGGAATTATTGGAATTAATCACATAATTGGTACCTACAATTTTGCATTGAATAACCATGAGTAAAATGATAAAGGAATTTCCAAAAGTAAGTTGCTTAAAAATCCCCCAAAATAGAAGGATAAAATAAAAAATGTATTGGCAATTAATAATAACTTTTGGCTACTAATTGCTACAAATCATAAACCAAGATTGGCATGCTACTTAAGAAACTGAAGATAAAATCATAAAATGCTAAAATTTTAGCAAAATAAAAAATTATCAAAAATATGATCCAAACGAATTCAATATAAATAGAAAAACCCCATGGCTCAGTTTTGAAATTTTATTTGACTTTAAAATATACTTTTTAAAATATTAAATACACTCATGTTAGATAAAAACACCTTATGATTTTAGCCTTTGGTAAGTTCAAGTTTCTCTAAGGCTACTATAAAACAATTGATCAATCAAATTTTGCAGTAATCATTGCAAGCTGTTAATATTCCATAATTTATGTAAACATTTACAACAGTTTAAAAGAAATAAAATTTTAGTAAATTAAAGAGATTTAGTACATTTCGTCAATTAAGTTTCTTTACGTTTATTTTAAGCTAATTGGTTTTTAGCTTATTGACCTAGCACCTGCTGTTCCAAGAGTTTAATACAGAAATTTTATGATCTCTGAAAACCTCAATTTTTCCTCAAACTTATGCTTCTTTAGGCTATGTATATAAGAATAAAAACATCTAAATATGTGGTGGGGCATGGTGGCTCATGCCTGTAATCCCAGCACTTTGGGAGGCCAATGCAGGCGGATCTCCTGAGGTCAGGAGTTTGAGACAAGCCTGGTCAATGTGACGAAATCCTGTCTCTACTAAAAATACAAAAATTACTCAGGCATGGTGGTACATGCCTATAATCCCAGCTACTCGGGAGGCTGAGGCAAGAGAATCGCTTGAACCTGGGAGGTGGAGGATGCAATGAGCCAAAATCATGCCACTGCACTCCAGCCTGGGTGACAGAGCAAGACTTAGTCTCAAAAAATAAATAAATAAATCTAGATATGCCATTGTAACAGCTATTTAACTCAGAAAAACATGTTAATTAATAGCTAAATGTTTAAAAACATATAGAAATTCCACAGACCGACTCAAATATTTACTTTCACAAATCATAAATTCAGTCAAAAGGCTGAATTTCTAAGTTTTGTTGGTGGCAATCACTAACAGAAAATATGTATGAATGGTGATGTAGAAAAGGAGGAGGAAGAGAAGGAAGGCATGGAGTACAAGAGGAGGAGAATAATTTTTATCAAGTTCTGGGATACATGTACAGAATGTGCAGGCTTGTTACATAGGTAAACATGTGACATGGTCATTTGCTGCACCTATCAACCTGTCACCTAGGTATTAAGCCCAGCATGCATTAGCTATTTTTCCTGATGCTCTCCCTCCCCCTGCACCCACCCCACAACAGGTACCAGTGTGTGTTGTTCCCCTCCCTGTGTCTATATGTTCACATTGTTCAGCTTCCACTTATAAGTGAGAACATGTGGTGTTTGGTTTTCTGTTCCTGCATTGGTTTGCTAACGATAATGGCTTCCAACTCCATCCATGTCCCTGCAAAGGATATAATCTCATTCCTTTTTGTAACTGCATAATATTCCTTGGTGTACATGTACCACATTTTCTTTATCCAGTCTATCATTGATGGGCATTTGGGTTAATTCCACAGCTTTGCTATTGTAAATAGTGCTGCAATGAACATATGTGTGCATGTATCTTTATAATGGAATAATTATATTCCTTTGGGTATGTACCCAGTAATGGGATTGCTGGGTCAAATGGTATTTCTGGTTCTAGGTCTTTGAGAAATTGCCACACTGTCTTCCACAATGGAAGAACTAATTTACATTTCCACCAACAGTGTAAAAGCCTTCCTATTTCTCCACAGCCTCACCAAAATATGTTGTTTCTTGACTTTTTAATAATCACCACTCTGACTGGCATGAGATGTTCTCATTGTGGTTTTGTAATTATCAGTGATGTTGAGCTTTTTTTCATGTGTTTGTTGACCGCATGTCTTTCTTTGAGAAGTATCTGTTCATATCCTTTGCCCAAATTTTAATGGGGTTGTTTGCTCTTTTCTTGTAAATTTGTTTAAGTTCCTTGTAGATTCTGGATATTAGACCCTTATCAGGTGGATAGATTGCAAAAATTTTAGGAAGACAATAATTAAATGTGTGTTTTCATAGTGATTGTGTTACACACATTGGGTTATTCCAACAACTCCCTGAGGAATTTAAGGTAGTAATAATCTTGTTTTTCAGGCAGGGAAACCAAAACTGAATAAATTTAAGTTATCAAAGACTAAAGAAAATGGTGAAAGCAAATATAGAATTGAAAACCAGGTAAGATCAAAAGTTTTTCAAAAATACCATTTAGACCTTAAAAATCAATCCCATTGTATATCTTCTAGCATAATAAATAACATTCCTTTTTTATCTTTTTAATTTGAATCAGTGTTGGATATAAAAAATCCTTTTGAGGCTTCCTACAGGATCCTGAACTTTGAGCAATTATTATTAGAGTTGAGCAATTATTATTAGACATTCGGTGTTGCCTATAATTATATATCATGGCCTCTCCTAACTCATTTTTACAAAATTCCAATGGAACACACAACTAAAAAGGATGTGTATGTGGTAGTTTAGCTCAGGAGAAATCTCAACCACGGCTGCTCTGGAGTCAGATGCCAAGTCAGAATCCCAGCTCCATATATGCAGCAAGAGCAAGTGACTTGGCCTCCCTAAGTCCGTTTCCCCATCTCCAAATAGGTAGATAATAATAGCATAAATATCACAGGCTCTTTTGAGAATTGGATGAGTTATCCATATACGCACTTACTATTCTCCTCTTCAGTACATAATAAGCACTAAGAAACTGTTGGCTATATTTTAAAAGGAAAAATGTTCTTGCATTTTTGTCTAGGAGAATGAACACTAAAATTTTCAATTCAGTGTAATTCCAAAAATACACACGGTTAAGAGACAGCGTGTAAAGTTCATTCTGTTCCAAAAACAAGTATGTTAATCTCCAATAACATCCATATCACACTTGGCCCCACTCACACATGGAGCATATAACTCACAACTATATTGGATTATAGGCCATCTTTTGTGTAAGAGTGCCTGTGCATGTGATCACAGACATTCCTTGTCTCTAATCGCATCTGCATTATAGTCTGGACAGTGTCATCAGTGCATAGCTCAGAATTAGTTCCAGATGGAAGCAAAAACATGTACTAGTCTAGTATAGAAAATGCCATAAGAGAAGCACATTTAGTGTGAGTTGAGAGACTGGGGGTTTCTCTGACACTAAACCAAGTTTAGATACTTTACGATATAAGTTTCACAGTTATTTTCAGGTCCACCTTTCCAGTTATTACAAAATAGCTCATTCCTAGGCCTAGTAAAGACAGCATTATTAAAAATAAATAAAGAATAACTCTATGTTTTCCTTATGTTTTCATCAATGGGAGATGAAAAGAAAGTAAAAGGTTCTGACAGTTACCTGTAAAAAGCTCTAAGACTGAGGTTTTAATATAAACATCAATCCATTAGAATTGGATACCAATAAGCAATATATAGCTCAATAATTAAGAAATGTCAAAATATTTTTAAATGTATATTCTGCCAGTGGTTTTAATAACTTTTAGCTGTTTCTTAAGCAATGTGGTAAACTTACTATACTTTACCTCTGCTTTCTAAGTCTATAGAAGAGTACATATCCCAGACTGCTAGTAATTAGGCAGGGCCATGTAACTAGTTCTGACTGGTAGGCTACAAACTGAAGTAGTATGCTTCAGTTCCTGACCAAAGAATTTAATTGCAAGGGCAAGATCCTCTCACTCTCTAACCTTCTCCATGAGTTTCAGAGGGTATAGCTGCAAGGGAGCCTCTGTCAGCCCAGCTACATGTGAAGCAGGGTGTCCCACCAACCCACATGGAGGGCATCACCAATAAGTTATGTTAAGCCACTTAAACTTGATAATTGTTACTGGTGCACAACCCAAACAATCCTGCCTAATATAATCAATATTTTTCTGCCAGATTCCTGAAATAGCTGTGGAATCCTTCTCATTTTACTACTATTAGTGAAAAATGAAATCATCTACGTCCATTCAGCTTGCTGTCATCAATAATATGAAAGTACTCTTGAACTGCCTTCATCAACATGACTTTATTACTCCAGGAAACTTTTGCTCAAGGGAAAAAGGTTGCAAATGAATGTATTAATGAATTTCATTTTAAAACTTCCCAATGATCCATTTAAATTAACATCAAACTGCTCAACTTTCCAATTGATACCGTAAAATCACTATCTACTCTTCAAGACACTCTTTCAAACTCTTGTCTCAAAACCTTTGTGATGCCCATGACTCCTAAACTATCATAGCACAAACTTTACCCAAACGGAATCTATATCAACACAGGTTTGGAGATAAGCATTTTGATTGAATGTGGCACCCAAATGTTGAAACCTATTTGCTATTTCTGATCTAGAAGAGTCAGGAATTTAAGGATTCTGGTATGTCTTAAGACAAAGTGGGGCTAACAATCTTAGGACTGGTTGAAAGTCACAAAGATGTAATTAAAGATCTTGATTGTCTCATCTAGTCTAGCAGAGGATTATTCTCCAGAGATTGTGCAAAATGAGGACTATGTATTGAAAATACTGGGGAGAGCTGATGAAGGCATGCTTACTAAATTCAGGTGAATTTAATAAAAGTTAATATACAGAGCAGAGAGATATCTAGTTCCCTTCCTTGTACCCAATGCTTTGGCTCCCAGAATGCAAGAGCTAGGGTTATAGTCTCAAGGAGTATTAGTGGACTCAACTGCAAGTGCCTACAGAGACTGATACTCAGTTATCCACAATGCAATAAAAAGTTTTTGATCCTATGAATCCCATGAATTTTAGTTCCTCACTATCAAATATGAGTGTACAGAGATCACCAGATATTTGAGGAAAATCTCTAATATGAAAGAAGCAGTGACCCCCCCAACCCAAACAAAAAAATACTCCAAGAAAATAAACACTATGCAAAGCAGAAGAAAATTTAAAAAATAACCTCTGAAAGAAAAAATATTGCATTTGTGGGGAGGTAAGGAGCAGAAGACAATAAAGATAAAACAATATAAAAATAAAAAATATTAAATCTACAAACATAACAGAAGAAAGAAAACATAATTAACAGAAGGACTGAAAAATTAAATTCCACCAGAAAGCAGCATTTAAAAGAACAAGAGATGAACAGTAGGAGAGACGAGATAAACATAAGAGGCTCACTCAGGAATCAATTTGACTAAGTATTACAAAAATAGGTATCAGGGAAAATAAAAGGCAAGAAAGTATCAAATAAATAATAAGGGAATATGTTCCAGAACTACAAATAAGTTTCTAGATTGAAGTATCAGTAACTGCTCAGCACAATGAATGAAAAAAGACCCAGACCAAGGTGCGTCATTGTGAAATTTTTAAACACCACAAGTAAAGGTAAGAGTCTAACAGCTTCTGGAGAGAAACAATAAAGTTCATATACAAAGTACTGATAATAAGAATAGTGTGAGACTTTTCAATAGCATAATCAAGAATTGGAAGACAGTCACAAATATTTAACTTCTGATTATGGAAATTTCAAGTATGTATAAAGAGAATAGTATAAAGAATCTCAATATATCTACCACCCAGCTTCAATAATTATTTACTCATGGCCAACCTTTACTATAAACTATTTCTCCCTCATCCATGAACATTTAGAAGAAAGTCTTAGCAACATATATCATTTGTAATAATTTTACTACATATGCAAAATCAAGAACATCCCATTTAAAACATAACTATACTTTAATCGCACCCTGAGATAATTATTCAAAATTTTTTTTTATCAACCAACTCAGTATTCACATGACCATGATTATCTTTTAACATTTTATTTTCTTTGGGGTTTTTTTTTTGTTTTTTTTTGTTTGTTTGTTTGTTTGTTTTTTTGAGATACTTGCTCTGTCACCCAGGCTGGAGTGCAGAGGCTTGATCTCCGCTCGTTGCAACCTCCACCTCTTGGATTCAAGTGGTTCTCCTGCCTCAGCCTCCAGTCCCAGTCTCGAGTAGCTGGAACTACAGGCACACGCCATCATACCCGGCTAGTTTTCCTATTTTTCGTAGAGACAGGGTTTCACCAAGTTGACCAGGCTGGTCTCAAACTCCTGACCTTAAGCCATCCACCCACCTCGGCCTCCCAAAGTGCTGGGATTACAGGTGTAAGCCATCACACTAGGCGTCTTTTCTTTTCTTTTTCTAATAGTTTGAATCTGGATCTGAGTAAGATACATGCATTGCTGCTGTTAATATGTCTGTGATCTTTTTTAGTCTATAAGTTCCTTCTCCAATTCTCTTTCATTTCTTGCAAAATTTTTGTTGAAGAAATTGAGTTGTTTTTTCCTTTAGTTTCCCACTGCTTAGATTCTGCAGATTATCTCTCTGTAGTATCATATAATGTGTTCCTCTCTCCACTGTACTTCCTACAAGTAATCTGGTAGTTAGATCCTGAGGTTTGAACAGATTTAGGTTAAAGTAGTGTTTTAGGTCAACAACTTCATAAGCTGTGTTCTGCATTTCAATCAGGAGGCACAGGATGATGACGTAAGCAGCCATTGATGATCACTGCCTGAATCCATGCATTCATTGGTGATTGCAAAATGCTACTCTCATTCTGTCTTTCCTTCTTAATTTATTAACTGGGATACTTATACAAACAGAAAGAAATGTCATCTTATCAACTATTTAGTTACCTGGCATAGTTACTACTGGAAAAGCAGAATAAATTCTTGTTTTCCCTTATTTATCTATTTTCAAAATAATGACTTATCTTCCAATGATAATCAATGAAACTTTTGTCTCAAAAGAAGATATTAAGTATGTTTGATGTATTCATCTGCTTCAATCATTGGGGTTATTATTCTTATTGATGCTCAAATTGTCCCATCTTTGGCCAGTTTAAGCCTCAGGGGCCCCTCAGTCCTTCTGACATGATCCAGTAGTTTTGATGGCATTCTTGTTTTTTCATCTAGTATGATTTGCCCAGGTTTATCTATTACATTTTCTGACCCAGACCTGGAATAAGCCATTTCTCCAATGATCATTGTTTTTAGAGGAAATGTTATTTAAGGAACACAGTCTCGTAGTTTCAATAACAGGTTGCTCATTGTTTCTAGACTCTAGTTGACAAAGCTATATGTAATATGTACTTTTCAAGACAAAAAGTAGCATGATATAATATTATCAACAATGCACTATTGATTATTCCAATTAAAATGCAATATATGGGTCTTTGACTTAGCCCTGTGAATCTTACATCTGTCCTTTCTCTCATAACAATAGCAACAACTTTATTTGCAAGGACGCCAATATAATTATTATCTGCTTGATTATATGCATGCAAAACTATCCAAGAATAGCAATCCTAGCACTAGCATTAACAATATGAGTAGTATAACAGTTTAAGATATTTTGCAGTTCTTTTGTTCACAGAACTAGGAATATATAGTCAAATTACTGTGTTGTAAAGTAATTTACGATAGTTTATCTTTCTAAGGGTAGGCTGCCAAACTGCCCTGGCATCATTGGAATTTCCTATGGCCCTCTTGCACTCAATTTAAGATTGACAATTCTCTCCCAGTTTCAGCTACTGTCCATAGAATTGCCTACGAAGCTCTCCAGTGAGTACCTAATTGTGATAGCAGTTTTCTACAGTTCTTTGGATCCTCAAAGTCTTACTGTCATCTCTCTTCTTCCTCTTAAACTGCTTCTGTTACCACATGGGTTCTGTAGCTAGTGATGGTTTTTTTCCTATGCACTATGCACTCATATTTTGGCCAGTCATTACTGGACTTCTTTGTCATCTGGACTTCTGAAGTCCAGTCATTACTGGACTTCTTTGACATCTAGTTTTGTTGTAGAGGTTGCTCATTGTATTTTATTCTAGTTTTCCATCCTAGTTGTTCTGTTTGTTTTATGAGAAAATTCAGTGAAATTTTTAAACTGCACAGTTACCTCCATCTTCCAAAACTCCTTGAATAAATTTCATTGACTAATCTTTCTCTTCAAAACATTGAGTGACAAATAATTTTCAATTTACAATATTGTATCCGGTCAACTTAGCAATCAAGAATAAGGAAAGAATGCAGACAGATTCACATTTGCCAAATCTTAAAAACAATTACCTTGTAGGTACCCTTTCTCAGAAAACTGCTGAAAGATGTGTTTAAATAAAATGAACAAGAGTACAGAAGGAAGAATACATATAACTTAGGAAACAAGAGTTCTTGCCTGGGATACTAGCAAAGAAAATCAGGAGAAATGTTCCAGGATGCTATCGGGCCCTAGAGAGCAATCAGGCCAATGTGGAACAGGATTTAAAGTTCCCAGAGGAAATTCTTCAGAAATAAAGACACTGATAGATTATCTAATGTGTTCAAGCCTATGAAACACAATGTTGAAAGATTTTACAATTTTATCGGAATATTTGGCAAGTGTAGCAGAAACTTCTAAGTATCCCACAATATTCATTCTCATATTAGAAAAGTAAATGCTTATCTACTTTAATAAGTAGTCAATATATAGTACTTAAAATTGATAAATAGTAAAAGGCAATAGAAGTGCATTATTCCAAAATATGTAAATACCAGGAGAAACTGCTAAAAGAGCTGAAAGTATTCACTGATAGAGTAATTAGATGATGGGTGAAGTCCAGTGAGAGCTACTGCTTTTTGTTATAAACCTTCAAGCACCATTTGATTTTTAAACTCTGTGAATTTATATCTTTGATAAAAAATTAAGTAATTTGTAGTTGCTATACTGGGACAGGTGGTTTACCTGGCTTAGATGCAGCAAGATGCATTTTAATTAAAAGTAAAATGTCATCTAGCTGATGAGGATAGAGACACAAATATTAGTTCATCACATTCTCTGTAATGACACAGCATCTAGAACATAGTTGACTTCATTGAATACTTGTGTTTAACTATCAAAAAGATACCTCCTCTTCTATCACTTCAGAAAAATAATATATATAACATTCTTTAAAACTCCACAGGGGAAACTGCATAAATATCTTCCTGATGAACTTAGTGTCTTCCACATTACCCTGTAAGACAATTATGTTTGGGCTGGGATTGTGTTTGGTTTATTTCCAGTTTTATCTTTAGCTCAGTGTAGGGTACATCAGAGTTGCTCAATTAGTATTTAATAATTGAAGAAAACCATTTCGGAATCTTCTTCCTATAATCTATAGGCAATTTTTACTTTTCATTGGGACATTTCCTTCCTTATTGACACTCTCAAATAAATCCTGGGTAGGATTTGGGCAAGGGAAGAAGACATTCAAAAAAGAAAGACTGACAATTTCCAAAACAAAGAAATGGGAAAGAGCACAACATTTGACAAGGCTAAAGGAAAAGGGAAAACAAGGCATCAGTACTGACCCAGCCTCATATACTTTCAAGCCACCCAGGATAATAACCTGAAGCTCAGAGAGTTCATTAAATTCACCAGTCCTCCAGTGTCCATAGCAATGGACTAGTAATTTTTCATTATATAAATACATAGATTAAAATAAATATATTTACATATACATAATTCCACAAAAATGAACCACGTAATTGGTCTTCAGATGACTGTGGTTAACTAATGACATGAAGCTGGTTTTACATCATTTTATATTATGCTTTTTCAAAGAGTGGTTTTAAGACTAATCTTTTTCTGAAGCTTATTCAAGGCCTAGAAAACTTTAGGGAAAAAAGGAATAATATATAAACTCAGGAATAAATGGATCAATAAATCAGGGATGTCATGATGTGCTTCTGGTGGAATGCTAGATTGGAGACTAGTTATTTAGAAATCACAGAGCTTGTTTAGGAAATGGGAAGTTTGGACAAGTTCTCACGAGTTCAGTATCCCTTTTCTGCCCAGAAACATGCAAGCAACGCACCCTCCCTTGGCCACAAGCATTCATATGACAAGTAGAGGTCTCACTTATCCACTCTTACCAGTAACATTTTATAAGGGCTGCTTAAATAAAATGGCATGTTCACACACAAGTTTTCTTTTAACAAAATAGGACTTAGTGTTTTGTATTTGGAAAGCAATTTCCAGGCTCTCAAAACTTTTTTTTTTTTTTTTTAATTTATTTATTATTATTATACTTTAAGTTGTAGGGTACATGTGCATAACATGCAGGTTTGTTACATATGTATACTTGTGCCATGTTGGTCTGCTGCACCCATCAACTCGTCATTTACATCAGGTATAACTCCCAATGCAATCCCTCCCCCCTCCCCCCTCCCCATGATAGGCCCCGGTGTGTGATGTTCCCCTTCCTGAGTCCAAGTGATCTCATTGTTCAGTTCCCACCTATGAGTGAGAACATGCGGTGTTTGGTTTCTATCACAAGAACAGAAAATCAAAACTTTTTTAAAGTGTCGAGCGCTTGGTGGCTCACGCCCTGTAATCCCAGCACTTTGGGAGACCAAGGTGGGTGGATCCTGAGTCAGGACTCTCCAGACCATCCACAAGCTAACGGTGAAAAACCCGTCTCTACTGAAAATACAAAAAATTAGCCAGGCGTGGTGGCGGCGCCTGTGGTCCCAGCTACTGGGAGGAGGCTGAGACAGGAGAATGCGTGAACCAGAGACTTACAGTGAGCCAGATGTCCCACTGCACTCCAGCATGGGCAACAGAGCAAGAATCCGTCTCAAAAAAAAAAAAAAAAAGGTTTAAACCAGTTCCCATAATGCAGAACCAAAAATGAAATTATTATTAATTTTTGAGGAACAGGGTTGAAATTATACAAAAGGAGAATTCTTAAATCTATATATAACTTATCTAACTCACCAGAAAATTGCAAGTTTTTTAATGTTAAAATTATCAATTTCTCAGTGTTAAAGATGACACTACTTTATCTTTGAAATGGGATTTTCTGATAGTATTAGCTATTTCTTGGAATTACATTCTTTAAAATTCCCTTTCAGCGAATCTAATATTGTCTGTTACAGTTTTACATGATGTAATAATTGATTAAATAATCTTGAAAAACGTATATAGGAATTTTAAGTAGAAAGTAAGAACTGAAAGGGAGCCTGCAACATTTTAGTTCCTTGTTCAATCTTACTCCTTTTCTAGAAAGTGGAAAGACTTGAGCCACGAAGTCAGAGACCTAGACTCAAATCCTGCCGCCAACCAGACATGTCACTCAGTTTATTTGCTCTAAATCTCAGCTCCTCGTCTATAAAAATGGAAGAATAGTATCTCTTATATAGCTGATATGATTAATAAGGAAGACAATACACAAAATTTCCCATTAAGCATTAGATTGTGTAATCAATGAGTGCTTGATACTACTTCAATTCTAGCTCCAAATGATATCTAAAATCACTTTTGGCATGGTCTTGTTTTCAATTTCTCTACCCCTTTCCCCAAACATCTCTAATGCCCTGCTCAATCTTTCTTCCTATAATCTTCACCCTGCTATGCTGTTATTTTACTTTAGGTTGCTCTTAAGAAAAATATTTTCCTTATTTTTACTGACACTTAAAGGGAAAGATTATTAAAAGTAGCAGGTTACAGTAAATGCCTCTTAAGGTTATTATCCCTCTTAGATTTAATTACAATACGGATACTGTCTTTCTTTCATGCAAAGATGGTCCTACTGGCAGTAGGATCAATGAGTGGTCATAACCTGTGATTATGTAAGATAGATATTATTCTTTCAATTTTTACAGATGAGGAGCTGAGATTTAGAGAGAGCAAATAAACCAAGTGACAAAGATCAATGCATGACCTGCAGTCCTTTTCACGATTATAGCTTATAGAAATCAGCCTGTTTTTAAACTCCAGAAAAATCTACTTAATCCATTTACTACTTTACAATACCAAAAACATGTTCTGAATCAGTGGAGTGATTCGTGTATGTGAATCTGTGGTTGTTTTGTGTTGTTTGTTTGTTTTAACACTCCTCTGTATATTGAGCTTCTTACCCAAAACAAAATAAGATTCAGATGTAGAGAAAGAGCACACTTTTGTTAGGTTTGGTTTGGTTTTGATTTCGACTTTTTGGTTTTTTTTTGGGGGGGGGAATTTATTTTTTCGGTATGTATTTCAGTATATATTTTTTTACCATGAGAAAAGAGATAAGCTTTCAGTTATTCCTCTACAGACAATTCTCTACTACTAAGAGCTCAGACTGGGGAAAAAAATTAGGAGAGATAGTCTTTCAACAGAGAAAACTGCACATCCCAAGAGTTGTGGTTAGCAGCTGCCCCAGAAAAACTGGACCTTGGAAGAGGTCTATTTACTGCGAGCTGTAGAGTTGAAAGAGAAGTAAGGGAATTTCTCAATGTCAAGCAACAAGAAAAACAGACACTACCCACAATTTTGAGTATTTGCTACGACAACCAAGTTTTGTACTGGCAGCAGCACTTCCCCCCACCCTTTGGGGAATAATCAAGTGAAGTCCCTGATGAGAGATGTGAAAGGAAAGGATTTATCACAGAGGCCCTGGGGAGGAAGAAGCTTTAATCTGAAAGTCTAGATCCTCTCTTGAAGAGGGACTGTGCCAAAGATAGATATGAATGCAGGTAAGTATATGGGTTGAGAAAGGAGAAGGAAGTGCAGCTAAGAAAGATGCCACCAGACAGCCTCTACTGCAGAAATGCCCTATAGGTTTGTACACACGTAGAACAAAATGTATCTAAGAGGGTTTGATTCTGAAGAGTGACTGCGTTTGTTTTCATTACAGAGCTGTTAATGCATGTTTTGGCAGTGCTCTCAGAGCTCCCGTTCTCTCTGCCAGTATAAGCTATGAACTGCAGCAATGCCCTAGGCCAGTGTGCACTCTAGCACACTACCTGCAAGTGAGGGAATCCACAGTGGACCATGGTTAGTCCACTTGGACCTCTCTGCTATTTATTTTGTCATCTGAGGAACCATGTTGATCTATAGTAACTGATTAAAAGATGTGGATGTGGTAATGCTGGATCCAAGTAAAGAAGAGCATCAGCAATATTAAAACTCCAATTTCATGGCATCTCAAAGTACCTTCAAAGATCTAATAAAGATCAAAGGGTATCTAGCAACTGGTGGGAATTCTTTGGTATTGTAAAGAGCATTGGCTGAGGCCTGGGGTTATGGATTGAAAACTGCATGAATGGCTGCAGTAAGAAACTGATCAGAGGCTCATCCTAACTCCAGGGCATGTGCAAGGACCACGTATTGAGAAAGAACAACTATGTGTACTGTGCTGAGAAAGCAGCCTCTAAACTTTGCAAAAACACCCCCGTAGAGCCTTGGCTCAGCTCCTGCTGCTCCATTCCCAGGAAGGCATTCCCTCACCTCCCCTACTCTCCCTGTCCAAATGTCTTCTCCACACACAGAGACAGCTAAATTAGGAGATTTACTTCTAATATTTGGTCCCATATCACACTGATAGACACCTGCTTCTATACACTTCCATAAGAGAATGAGTCATCCTCTACCAAGTAGCCAGAGAACTGGCTGCACAGGGATATAGCAGAGGCTGACTCAGTTTGGGAACTGCAAATGCATGTACATATCTCTGCATATCTGTTCAACACAGTTCTCATTCTACTGGGGAGGTGGGTGAATGAGAAGCAGAGGAGGAAAGAGAAAGGAAAGAGGAAAGAGGAAGGGAGAGGGAGAGACCAGGGGAGCGAGAAAGACCAGGTGGAAAAAAAAACAGATAATAACATTCTCAACAGATTTTTGGCCCTTTTTTAATCAAACAATTTATATGATGTTTCATGCTCCTAAGCCATTTTATGTCTATTACTTTCACATGTGGATATCTGTAGATAACTGAATATGCTTTCAAATATCTAATGCAAATTTTAACCAAATATGTCTACAATTATCCTATTGTATATCATATTGACTAGTTTTATAACTGTGAGTTTGAGTTTTCATAGGTTTCTTCACCACTATTATCCTGGTTAATCAAGAATCAAACTCACCTTATGTTAAAGAAAATAAGTATTTTAAATGACTCCCTGGTTTTTCCATTGTGTACTGGATTTCTTAAGTCAAGGAACAATGTTTCCTTCAAATGTCCTTTTTTCTCTGTCTCCTGTGGTATCTATGTGGCTTCTTTTACTATCTGTAGAGTGAGAGGAAGAATTGGGGGGTGGTGCCCATTTCATAAGGTACAACACCTTTCAAAATGAAACCCAGTACTGGCTATTCGCGTTTCTAACCTCTTTTGATTTTTCTATGAAATTGTCTTAATGATGGAAGTATTTTCAAAGTAGGAGCCACCCAAACACAGCTCAACAAGAATAACAGAAAGACTTCAATCTTTCTTGGCTTCAGCTTATCACAGAAGCCAAAAGAATTTATCACAGAAGAGTTTAACCAACCTTTATAACAAGCTATGTTTGAACTAAATATTAAACCAGAGGGTACAGTCAGGGGAAGTTTAAGTGCCTTTGAAATTATTTTAAAACTCAATGAGAAAATGTATACATACATCCTCATTTTCCTTTTTAAAGTCTAGGTTTATGCATATTATCTTGGCATAATAATTCATAGTGCCTCTTGTCATTTCCCAATGTTCCAAATAAACTCGAAACTTCAGAGGTTTAAAATAGTAGTTATACCAGTCATTTCAAAAGCACATCTTTGGTGTTAAAATGGGAAATGCACCTGGAAGGAACCTCATTGTCCTTATGTTCAAATAAATACCTTTCATCTTTCCACCTGAGATATTGTTCAGGCTACGAACCAGGGGGCAGACTGCATCAGAGTGCCTTGGAGTGCACATGAACTTTCTTAGAATATACTGTTATTTTTCCCCTTGTGAGACGTACACTCTCCCTTTTCCACTCTGCATATTGCCAAAGGTATCACAAGCTCTTGTGGCTTCACTTTTCACAGGCACTTTCACTGGACATAAAATCTGGATTGATAGGGTTGGGGTTTTTTTTTCGTTCTTTGTTTTCAGTACTTTAACTATGTAGCTTCATTATCTGGAGGCCTCCCTTTTTTCTTTATGTATATTACCATCAGTAATTACATGCATCATTATTCCCTATATGTAATGTGTCCATTTTCTCAAGTTGCCCTCAAGATCTTCTCTATATTTTTTAATCCCCACAGTTTGACTATGATATTACTGGGTGTGGCTTTATTTACATTTATCCTTGCACTAATACTTAGAGTTTTCTGAGAGTCTTGGATTTTCAAGTTCAAGTTTTTCACTAACTGGGGAAATTTTTTAGACATAATGTTTTCAAATATTCCTTCTTTCCAATTCTATCTTTCTCTTTTCTTTCTGGAACTTTAATTACATGGATTTTTAGACTACTTGATATTTTCCCACAGGTCACTAAGGCTGGTAATGTGTTTTTTTCATTTTTTTCCTGTTTTATTGATCTCTCTTCATGTTAACTGACTCCTTCTTTTGCAACTTCTTATCTGATATTAAGCATATCCAGCTCAAATTTTTCAGATAACATATTTTCAACTTTAAAGTTTCCATTTGGTTCTCTTTTAAAGTGTCCATTACTCTTCTGAGATTCCTCATCTGTTCATTCACTACAACATATTTTTCTTCCAGCCCATTAAAATACTTACTTAGTTAAAAAGTAGTGGTCTGGTAATTCAAATATCTGAGTGATTTTGTGGTTGATTTCTATTTACTGATTTTTATCTTATCTGTGAGTCACATTTTCTTGTGTCTTTACATGTCAAGTAATTTTTATTCTGTACTGATCATTATGATTATGTATTTTAATATTCTGAATTTTGTTACCGTTTTCAATAAAGTATTGATTTTCTTTTTCTTTTTAGCAGTTGGTTAACTGGGTTGGACTCAAACTTCAAACTCTGGCTCCCCTGTGAGCAGCTGAAATTTCCGCTCAGTTCTGCTTTCTTCCAGATCTGCTTAATTTCCCCATAAATGCATAGTTCAGGGATCAATCAAGGACTTAAATAGGGTTTACATGCTGACGTGGGGGCCTCCACCTCAACTAGCTCCGGCTTTCCAAGAATCTTCTTCTTTTCATCTACCTTGGCAATACTGAACTCTATCTTCTGATTTCTTAAGTCAGTAAGACTACAAGTTCTACTTGAGTTCCAGCCACCCCAAGTCACTCTGAATGAAGAATGCCCTCAAGAAGAAAATTCATAAACGTGAAATTTACTCAGTGAAGTTTCCCTTTTCAGGAGTCTACACTCCTCCAGTTTCTGCCTGCTTTTAGTCAGTCTACAGTGCCTTCAAATAGTAGTTCTTTTTTATCTAGAATGTATTATTCTTTTCTGTGAGATGGTCAATCCAGCACTAGCTACTCTACTTACTACTAGAAGCAAAACTTCCCAATTATGTTTTAAGATAAACTAAGACCTAAATCATACTTGAGTAGAAAACAGTAATAAGAAAGGCCCCTACTTTCTATTGAAAAATATTTAAAATCTATGCACTTATTCTATGAAGTCAAGATTTTTAAAAAGTAATTATTCTATTGCATGTTTAAATTACCATCTTTCCTTTAAAAATATTCAGAAATTCAATTGCAATAACATTTACTCTCACTTCAAATGCTTATTCTAAGACAATCCTGGATTAGAGAGCAGCAAAAGAGTTTCAAAAGTGAGTCCTTTTCTGAGAAAACAGAGTCAGAGATTTCTTCTTCCTTGCCTCTGCATAAATCAGGAAATTGTAAGGCTAGAGTAGTTTAACAACTTGGTTTTCAATCCTCAGCACTTGGTTGTGGACAACTAAGACACAGATATAGATGTGGATATAGATAAATAAATGTTTGTAGGTATCTTAATAAAAAAAATTTAGCAAACAATCCCAACTTATGACTCTTCAATTTTAGGTCAAGGACAAATTGGACTACTAAAATTAAAAAGGCCCCACATTGAGGAGAATCAACAGAAAGCATTCATTAAATTAAAAAAATTTGATATTCTGTACTTTTTTTTCAAATTACAAAGATAAGTGAGAGGTTTTAGAGATACTATTTAATGACAATTGTGGATCAAATCTTCTGTTTACAAAAGTTTTATTTTCTGTCTCCTGGCCAGACTTACAGTTTAGTCACTTAATGAATGAAACTCTCAAATAAGATTTTCATGAACTAAAGGGCTGCGTCGTTAACAAACAAACAACAACAACAAAAAAAAAAAAAACTAAGAAAAAAAGAACTGAATTAGGCACAAATCTCCTATTTTTATTCTTTGCTATACTGTGATGCACATAATAACTACATTGGCTGAGAATCGAAGACTTGTCTTTAATTTTTTTATGCAAAGGTGAGAATGCCATTCATTCAGGCATCAATCTTGATTAGGCTTCTTAATTTTTACTAAAGGACCATATTCTACCTTTGGACTGGTCGTTAATTATAAACATCTGTTCTTAATAAGTAACCTAACTGTTCTAGATAATAAGCAGTAAACACATCTTTGAAATTTCAGCTGCCCATGCTTACTTAACTTGGAGAAAATAATATTTATAGCTGTTAAAAGTAACATGACCACAGTAACTATCATGTCATATTTTAGTATCTCATACCATTCTTCACCTGGAGAAATAGCTGATTCCAAGACTAGGGTAGGGATGGTACAAGGTGAGTTTGAGATATGTTCTTGTGACAGGAAGCAAGAAGCTTTCAAAGATTAGTGGGGTTGATCAAAAACTAATAAAAGGGGACATCCAGAAGCTAATATAAGGGAACAAAAGTAATAATGGTTCTAATTAAATGAGCCACATGAATTTCCTGGGACTTCATGGATACAATATAATAGAAAGAGAACACCAGAAAATTTAGCTGCTAATATTTGAGGTATTTATTAAGCCAAATTCATATTTTGAAAATTGATTAAATGAAAAATTAAATATTTATCCTGATTTTTCAATAAAAACTGTACTTCAAGATAACTAAATAGGTGACTTAAATTTATGTTTCTATATTCCAGGAGAATGCTAGCAAATAAATATCACATAACAGAAAGCATATTAATTAAAGATTATCGATTATAATTAAGACCATTAGGTGAACAGTTGGTGGAGAACTGACATATATGTAGTGAAAAAGTAACACTCCATTGATTACTATCATGATTCAGTTAGAAGACACATTTGTACAAAGGGGGGACCAGGCTTTTATCACTCTAATTCATGGGTCAGTCTGAACATTACTAAGAATGGGGCAACCATATATAATGTGTCTCCTGATTTAATGCAATATGATGAACACATATTAATTAGGAAATACAGATGATTTTCCACAAGAGAGAAACCCGATAAAATAGAAAATGAAATATATTGCAGGACAAATAGCAGTCTCTTCAGCAAGTCAAAGTCATGATAAAAAGCATTGTTCTACAGAAAACCAAACACCACATGTTCTCACTCATAGGTGGGAACTGAACAATGAGATCACTTGGACTCAGGAAGGGGAACATCACACACCGGGGCCTATCATAAGGAGCGGGGAAGGGGGAGGGATTGCATTAGGAGTTATACCTGATGTAAATGACGAGTTGATGGGTGCTGACGAGTTGATGGGTGCAGCACACCAACATGGCACAAGTATACATATGTAACAAACCTGCACGTTATGCACATGTACCCTAGAACTTAAAGTATAATAATAATAATAATAATGAAGCACTGTTCTAGATGGACAAATGCTTAACCAACATGAGATTCAATACATAGACCTGGATAGGATTCCAGTTTCAATAAACCAGTTATATAAAGAACATTTGGGAAACAATTGGGGCATATGGAGTATGGACTGGTTATTAGCTGAGACAAAATTTATTGACATGAAAAGTAAATATTTTAACCAATAATTTAACCAGAAAAAGCAACTTACAAAATAGCATGCATAATGTGACTTTTTTTGCAAAACACATACTATGTTTATTTTTTTCTGGGTAGGGATAAAATGGTTTCTTTTTTTCTTCTTTTTATTTATAGGTATCTGTTGATTTTCTATAATATACATATACTGCTTTTATAATAGCAAAATGTTATTTTTAATTGGAAAATGTTTATGTTCTAAAAATGTGCAGTCCCATTCCTGTATGCTATCACTACTTGTTCTAACTTTTCCCTTGAAACAGCCTTGTTATCTCAGAGCTAAATATCTAGGTCAAATTATTTATGCTCACCCCCAACACTGGCAACAGAACTGCTTTCACTGAATTATAAGGCTGTATCGTGCATTCAGCTTACTCCAAAGATGATGCTCAAACATTAGAATGTATAACTGTATAATTGTGTATTCATTACAGTTTTCCAGAGAAACAGAACCAATAGTACATATATGGATATATAAAAGGCAATCTATTATGGGAATTGGCTCATGTGATTACAAAGACCAAGAAGTCCCACTGAATACTGTCTGCAAGCTGGAGAACCAGGAAAGTCGTTGGTGTAATTCAGACTGAGAATGAAGGCCTGAAAACCAGTATTACTGGTGGTATAATTCTTAGTTCAGGGTCAAAGGCCTGAGAAACTGTTGGGGGATGGAGGAAAGGTGGAAAGGTGCAAAGTTGCCCTTCTTGAACCTTTTTGCTCTATCTGGGCCCTCAGTGGATTGGATTATGCCTGCTCACATTGGTGAGGGCATATCTTCTTCACTCAGTGTACTGATTCAAATGCTGTTCTCTTCCAGTAACCTCACAGACACACCCAGAAATAATTTTTTATCAACTATCTGGGTATCCCTCAATACCGTCAAGTTGATATATAAGATTAACTATCACAAACTGTATCAACTATGAAAGTATCATTAGGGACATTTTTAAGCTGTTTATGAATACCCATGGAAGAAAAATTCAAGTTTTGGTATCAGAAATATCTGTGTTTCTCATGAATCTCTAATTGATTTCTATCTTATGGACATTGACTATTAAAATTATCTTTTAATTTTTCTTCAGCCTCTAGCAAACTTAGAGCCAAATTCTCAGCCACTTTTAGCTACTCTATAGAGTGGTGTGTTATACATTTCTGGGCATCAGTCTTACTACTGCTTTATTAATTCCTTGCTGTACTTTTCACTTTGCCCAGATTTGTTCAAATATTTATGTTTTTTGAGCTGCATATGTTCATTTTAGTTGTGTTTTACAGAATGAGCCGAGGTGTTGATTAAGGCTGACAAAAAATCTAAGAAATATTCTAGCTAAATCACTCTGACTCAATAACCTCAGTCCTATTCCTCATCCAATCTGGTCAAGAGAAAATTACTTCCTTGGCCTACATCATGTCAGCTCCCTATGGGAATGTATTCAAAACTATATTGTCAATTGATTCCCTAAACACGATTGAAAGCCAACATTGTGGAAACTCAGCCATATGAAGACATTTTCTGCACGATTGGTAAAGTTGCTGTTGAAGACACTGCCTGTTATGTTCTTCAATAACAAAGGCAGAGAATTCAACATTTTCTTTTCATCGCTACCTAGGGAGTTTCTACGAGAGTCTACTTCAGAAAAAAAGTTTCCGTCAACTAGAAACGGCTTTTCTCTTGCCAGGAATCATAATACATACATCACCAAAGTTGGATCTAAAGATAAGTGCTTCAGTCCAGTTTCACAAGTCTCAATGTAAACATTCTCTATCATCAGTTTCAACATTGCCACAGAGCAATTTTGGCAGCCTGAGAACATGATCTGGGAATCAAACTAAATTTTTAAAAGAACTATTTTAAAAGAACTATGTGGAAAGTTTTACCTTTGCAATAAATGCAGACTTCAAAATGATCATCATACAATGAAACCATAGTACTAAGAGAAATGGTGAATACAACAAAAACTGATTTATAAACCCGTAGCTGAAACTTGGAAGCTGAATGTAACCGGTTGGGTAAATAATGGAGAATGAGGTAATGAAGTTTCTTATTCAGTATGCAAAAACAAAAAAAATTTAATAAAGCTACTCACATAAAAATCTTGAAATATCAGGAACTCATAAAATGGAAAAAGACAAAATATAAGTGGTCACTTAATAAACTATTAAGACATACTACCAAATAAACTTTCTTTGTAATCACTATGTGAAAGGTTTAAATTAAATTAATGATGAAGAACCAGTGGGCTTTGGGGATTCCAAGACGTGAGCTTGAATGTTGGCTCTGTCATTTACTAACTTTGTGAGCCTGAGAAAATTCTTTAGCCTCTTTTAGCCCAATTTCAGCATCTGGCATGTGGTGTTGATAATTCTCCTACCAGGTAGAGTTATTAGAGTGATTATGTTTCTCTCTTTTTTTGTTTTTTCATTTTTATTTTATTTTATGTTATTTTTGAGACAGGGTCTCACTCTGTCACCCCGGCTGGAATGCAGTGGCATAATCTCAGCTCACTGCCACCTTTACCTTCCAGGCTCAAGTGATTCTCCCACCTCAGCCTCCCCAGTAGCTAGGACTATAGGTGTGTGCCACCAAACTCATCTAATTTTTCTTTTTTGTATTTTTGGTAGAGACTGGGTTTCTCCATGTTGCCCCGGTTGGTCTCGAACTCCTGAGCTGAGGTGATCCACCCACCTCAGCCTTCCAAAGTGCTGGGATTACAGGCATGAGCCACCACAACTCTTAAATGACAAAATGCATGAAAATGAAAATGGTTTAGTCAAATGTATGAAATGTAGTGTGTATTTCATAAATGGTACTGTGTAGTGGCTATAATGTTCACTAAAACATCACTGAATTTCTAACATCATTACATTTCAGAGTATTTTCTCTGTGAAACTGAAACTTCTTCCCTTTGATAACTAGGCCATAACAGAATACTGTATATATATTTGAAAATCATGAAAACAAGCAAAAACTAGTCATAAAGGCAAGAACCAGCAGAATTGAATATTGCAGGAAATAAATAACTGCTTGAGAGAAAATGTCATAAAAACACCTAGAAGCAATATTTGAAGGGAAACAAGTGGCAAATATAATCATGAAGACACGGCAGACATTTAGCAGTTACTTTGATAGTACAAGGTTGTTTCTTAAGTGTTTGAAAGATATGCAGGATTCTATAGTACTACATTAACTGTCTGCATAATTTAAAACATTCCTCTAAAATGGAAGTTATGGGACAAGATTTTCTATTCTTATTCTGTGTGTTACTTTTATTCTAACTTCTAACTGGCAAGCACACCATTGCCAACACACACACACACACACACACACACACACACAGAGTAGAGAGTTCTGTATCACGACAGTTCAGCAAGATACTCTGAGCTGATGGCAAAATTACCTAATCTAAGAAACACTACAATAGTTTTAATATCTCAGACGTAGTTACAGTCAAATTTTCTAGATTGTTAAGGACTACAGGAAGCATTGGCAGGCCCCTCCAGCTTCAAAGATAATCTTTTGGTGAATAGATGAAGACAGTGACATTTAGTGACAGCATAAAGACTGAGACGAAGAGGTTCAAAAGTTAATCAAGAATTCTGCATTCTGCTTTGAACATGTTAATTTGGAGATCCTACTAGTCATCCATGTGGAGTTCGTAAGTGGGCAGCCACACGAGTCCAAATCTTAGTGGGTAGGTCTGGACAGGAGATATAAATTTTAGAGTTTTCAGGATATAATAACAGCTAACCTTTATTGAGTGCTTAGTACAAGCCACACACTGTTAACATAGTCCTCCTCACCATACTCTATAACTAAAGTACCATAATTATCCTCATTATATAAAGAAACAGAAACAGGGAGGTCAAGTAATCTGCAAAAGGTCACACAGCTAGCAAGTGGTGGAACCAAGACTTGTGTGCAGATAGTCTGGCTCCCGAGTCCATGCTTTTGTCCTCCATTTTATATGAGTCTTTACAGACTCAGGACTTCAGGAGATGATCTAAGATTAAGATCTGAATTCACAAGAATTTAGCCCAGAAGCATTCCCCAGTATAAAGGATGGGTAGAAGAGAACCTAGAGTGAAACCAAGGAGCAGTGGGGTCATATAAGTAAAACAGAAAAAAAAAATACTTCAAGAAGGGGAAAATGGTTCCACTGGGTTGAATGCTACTGTTAGGTTAAGATGAATATCAAAGGCCATTGGATTTGGCTACATGAAGATGTTGACATCATCAAGAGTGACCTTGGTCTCTGCAGAGGTGTGGGATCTGATACTAGATAACAAAGAGGTGGAAGGGAATAGGAGGTGAGGAAGTGGGGACAGTAATTACAGAATGCTATTTTAGAAGTTTTATTATAAATGGGAACAGAGAGAGGGTATTTGGAGGAAGTTGTTTTTGAAACTTTTCATTATTTGGTTGGTGATATTGATCCAATGGAAGGGTGGATAATAGGATTGGTCCTAGGAGAAAAAAGGAAAGAGGAGGCAAGGAACAAGTGGGATTGGCTCTTGTTCTCCATCATCCTGAAGCAGCTGGATTGATTTGCAGGGCTGAAGCAAAGTTCTCCAGAAGGCCGTGTATGCTCTGAGTCAGTGTCCAATATATGGTACTGTTTCTCCCATAGCCAGGATTCATAGGTTCAGGAATCAAGCAGTGGAAGGGGAAGTGCCACCACTCACCATCGCCTCTGGTGATCCACTAGCAAAAATTTTGCTTCCTGTTCCCGCGACATTATGTTTTAATGTCCTAGAGGTCTTAGTTCCAGAGGGAGGAATGCTGCCACCAGGAGACACAACAATGATTCCATTAAACTAGAAGTTAAGTTTGCCACCTGGACACTTTGGGCTCCTCCTACCTTGAAGTCAACAGGCTTAGAAGGGAGTTACAGTGTTAGCTGGGGTGACTGACCTGGACTATCAAGATGAAATCAGTCTACTACTCCACAACAGAGGTTAAGGAAGAGTGCGCATGGAATACAGGAGATTCATTAGGGTGTCTCTTAGTATTACCATCTGTGATTAAGGTCAATGGGAAACTATAACAGCCCAGTCCAGGCAGGACTACAAATGACCCAGACCCTTCCGGAATGAAGGTTTGGGTCACTCAACCAGGAAAAAAACCACAACCTGCTCAGGTGCTTGCTGAAGTCAAAGGGAATACAGAATGGATACTGGAAGAAGGTAGTCATCAATACCAGCTATGACCAGGTAACCAGCTGCAGATGCGAGGACTGTATTTGTCATGAGTATTTCCTCCTTCTTTTGTTAAAAAACATGTTTTTGCATTGATACACTTGTACTAAGAAAATATCTTCATTTTATTTCCTTTTCCTTTATCATGTGAAGTAAGATTTATTGACTTCATATCAGCATGTAAGTATTATTAACTTTACGGAATAGTATTTGGTTTGGGATTGGTGTGTTTCTCGTTGTAGAAAGGATATCTGTATGTTAGGTGTAATTATGACTTTATTCTTGTTTTTATTTGAAGAGTATGTATGATCTCAGGAGATGTGTATGGGTTCAAGTTGACAAGGGGTGGATTTGTGATGGTTAATATTGAGTGTGAACTTGACTGGATTGAAGGACACCAAGTATTGATCCTGGGTGTGTCTGTGAGGGTGCTGCCAAAAGAGATTAACATTTGAGTCAGTGGACAGGAGAAGGTAAATCCACCCTTAATCTGGTGGGCCCAATCTAATCAGCTGCTAGCGAATATAAAGCAGGGAGAAAAAAGTGAAAAGGAGAGACTGGCCTAGCCTCCCAGCCTACATCTTTCTCCCATGCTGGATGCTTCTTGCCCTTGAATATTGGACTCCAAGTTCTTCAATTTGGGGACTCAGACTGGTTCTCCTTTCTCCTCAGCTTGCAGACAGCCTATTGTGGGACCTTGTGATCATGTAAGTTAACACTTTATTTATATAAATATTTATTTATATATATATATATCCTATTAATTCTGTCCCTCTAAGAGAACCCTAATACAGCTGTGATCAAAGGATAATTACTTCCTTCATGGAAATAGAAAGGAAGAAAGAATGGGCACAGATGCACTAGAGAAAAATGATTTGGTGGTAGGAAGATAGAGTTTCCAAGTTAATATGTGTTGTCTCAATTAAGTGTGAGCTGAAATTATCAGCTGAGAGAGTGAAAGGGTGTGGAGTATAGGAAAAAAGAAAGTATAACAAATCATCACCTTCAGTGGGAAGACAAGCTTAACAGAGAACAGGACTGATTACTGGGCAGTGATCAGGGCCAGCTTGAAGTCTATAATAATGAATTCTCATGATTTTTTTTTCTGTAAATTGTACAACTGAAAATCTCAGTTTCTTTGCTCTAGTGCAAGCAGGGGAAAATGAGAATGATGACAATGGTAGCAATACTCATTGAGGCCTTAATTTATGCCACTCTCCTAAATGTTTTAAATATAATGAATTTTAAATAATCATGGATGGGGAAGTTGCAAATCTAATATTAATCACGGAGAAGAGTTGAACAATGCATACCATCAAGGGACTATAATTGCAGATCAGCAGTGAGAAGGCAGGGCATGATATCAGCAAATAATAACTTCAAAGGAGCTAGAAGGAACAGCTTGGAGACAGCCATGGAACACTGGAAAATAAGGGAAGCATTGTCCCACATCTTGACCCTGGGATACATGACTAGGGAATGCAATGTCCTCAAGGACAGCTAGGTTTTTATCTGGCTAATAGGTAGAAAGAGCATTCAGAGGAGATGTTGAGGAAACGGTGGGGTTTGCTGGACACAGGTGGAGCACTCCAGAAGGTACATACACAACTTTAGAAAAAAAGGGAATGAAAGAAGATTGAATCCAATTTGATTATGGTCAGAGTACCATGGGAAGGAAAGTCTGGGTGATAATGTTTGGGAAGGATGTTTAGACCTTTGAGGGTAACCACATCAAATGTGTGTGAAGCACAATGGAGCTAGTTCTGAAAGTATGTCAGAAGACTGGCAGAACTAAGTTCTAAGCATGCTAATAGGGAATTCTCAGCCTGATGGCTATATCATAAGTCAGAATTCAATCAGAAAAATAAGGAACATTTTAGGTGTTTTGAGCACAAAGGAATTTAATTCAGGGAATTAGAGAATTTTAAAAATCATGGGAAGACATGGAAAATGAAGAAACTGCAGGGAGATAGCCCTGATGATTTCAACTGCCTATAGAAAGAAAGGGATGATTCTCAAGACACAAAACTTCAAGTTAGCTATTACTTCCCCAGTAGAAATAGTGCCTTTCTTCTGCATATGGCTAGCCAGTTATTGTAGTGCCATTTATTAAACAGTTCTTTCCCCATTGCTTATTTTTATTGCTTTTGTCAAAGATTAGACGGTTTTACGTGTGCAGGGTTTATTTGGAGGTTCTCTATTCTGTTCCACTGGTCTATATGTCTGTTTTTGTACCAGTACCATGTTGTTCCAATTACTGTAGCCTTAAATATTGTTTGAAGTCAGGTAATGTGATGCCTCCAGCTTTGTTCTTTTTGCTTAGGATTGCCTTGGCTATTCAGGCTCTTTTTTGGTTCCAACTGAAATATAGAATAGATTTTCCTGATCTGTGAAAAATGATGTTGGTATTTTGATAGGGTTAGCATTGAAAATATACATTGCTTTGGGCCATATGGCCATTTTAACTATATGCATTCTTCTAATCCATGAGCATGGAATATTTTTCCATTTATTTGTGTCATTTCTGATTTTTTTCCACAGTGTTTTGTAGTTCTCCTTGTAGAGACCTTTTAACCTCTTTACCCTAATTAAACTAAAGAACTTCTGCCCAGCAAAGAAATTACCAACAGACTAAACAGACAGCCCACATAATGGAAGAAAATATTCGCAAACTGTATCTGACAAAGATCTAATATTCAAAATCTACAAGGAACTTAAATCAAGCAAAAAATTAAAAATCCAATTAAATGGGCAAAGGACATGAACAGATATTTCTCAAAAGAAGACATACATGTGGCCAAAAAACATGAAAAAATGCTCAGCATCACTAAACATTAGAGAAATGCAAATCAAAAACCACAATAAGATACCTTCTCACACCAGTCAGAATGGCTACTATAAAAAGACAAAACATAAGAGATGCTGGTGATGCTGCAGAGAAAAGGGAATGCTTATACACTATTGATGGAAATGCAAACTAATTCAACTGCTGTGGAAAGCAGATTGGAGATTTCTCAAAGGATTTCAAATAGACCTGCCATTTGACCTAGCAATCCCACTACTGGGTATATACCCAAAGGAAAATAATTCACTGTGTCAAAAAGACACATGCACCCATATGTCCACTGCAGCACTACTCACAATAGCAAAGACACAGAACCAACTTAAGTGCCCATCAACAGTGAACTGGACAAAGAAAATGTTGTACATATATGGAGTATAATGCAGCCATAAAAAAGAGTGGTGGAGCTAGATGCCATTATCTTAAGCAATCTAACAGCAAACCAAAGAACAGAAAACCAAATAACACATGATCTCACTTACAAGTGGGAGCTAAACTTTGAGTACACATGAACGTAAAGACTGGAATAATAGACGCTGGGATCGCTAGATGGGGGAAGGAAGGAGGGGGTAATGAGCTGAAGAACCACCTGTTGGATGCTATGCCTACTGCCTGGGTGATGGAATTGTTGGGACCCCAAGCCTCAGTATTACACAGTTTACACACGTAACAAACCTGCATGTGTACCCTTTAATCTATAAGAAAAGTTGAAATCAGAAAAAAAAAGAAATGGTGCCTTTGCTTCTCCCTGACTCCCAAATCTCATGTCCGTACCTCTCACTGACAGAATTTATATGGAAACCTTGCTAACAGGGATTTTGGAAAATGTATTTCCAGGTTTCCAGTTCCAGTATACAGAGAAGTGAAACGGGAAATAATGCTGACTTACCAAAAAATGAGACTGGGCGCAGTGGCTCACACCTGTAATCCCATCACTTAGGGAGGCCAAGGCAGATGGATCACAAGGTCAGGAGTTTGAGACCAGCCTAGCCAACATGGTGAAACCCCGTCTATACTAAAAAACACAAAAATTAGCTGGGCATGGTGGCACGCACCTGTAGTCCCAGCTACTCCGGAGGCTAAGGTAAGAGAATCACTTTAGCCTGGGAGGTGGAGGTTGCAGTAAGCTGTGGTCATGCCACTGTACTCCAGCCTGGGGGACAGAGCGAGATTTTGTCTCAAAAAAAAAAAAAAGATACCCCACGTAACATGCTATGATTCATTGATTCATTCATTCTCTCTCCCGTCTCTCTCCTCTTCCTCCCTGAAGTCATAGGGAAATTTGTCTGGCTTGGCCATCACCTTCACCTTTGCATCTCTACATTTCCATCTAAACAATAACAAACTTTTGTTTGTTACCACACCCTATTCTGGCATTGTATTTACTCAAGACTCTATCTCACATGCTGGCCTTTACACTTTCTATTCTCTCTGACTTCCTCCTCCAACTCAGCACCCTCTTCCTGTGCTTATTCCTAGGGTTTCTTCAGGTATCAACTTGCTATTACTTATTTCTGAGACCTTTCCCTTGTGTCCTCTCAAGCAGTTTCAATGCCCCAGTCCTACACTTCCATAATACTTTCCCCATTAGAATTCATATTACAACTTTATTTAGGTTGCTTGTTATCTCTTTCCTGCACAAACTCTGGGACTGTGTTAAGAAAGAGACCATATCTTTCTTGTTCCTTTCTGTGACCTCAGTGTCTTTTATACTCTAAGTCCTTAACAATTATTTTTGAAATGAAAGAAGACAGGGAGAGAAAAAAAAAAAGGAAGAAAAGAAGGAGAGTTATGAGACTTCCATTTTATTTCTTAATTGGAGTTTCATTGATGTAATATGGTCTGTTTTAAAAACTCACACATCTGGAATACATCATTTACCGCGTTTGTAAGGAATTTCTGATATATTTATTTATATTGCTTTTGTTTATATTTCCATTGAGGTGAAACTAAACTATAAGAAAATACACTGCCTATAACAAGAAAAATTGGCACCTATTTTACCCTTTTAAAATAATTTCAAAGACTAGTGAACCCTTAAAAGTTGATATTTCCAATTGGGACAAAGGGTGAAAGTATTACCCCATCCTGAGTCTCTCCTATATGACCCCATTGCCCTCCCACCAAAAAATATCAAATTATCAAACATAACAAACCTCCTTTGTTTCAGTCCCAAGTTTAAGTTTTCCAAGAAGAAGCTTTTAAGAATTCATATTAAAATTTTCTGAGACTATGTATTAGTCAGCTCAGGCTGCCATAACAAACTACAGCAATCCCCTCTAATCCCCTCTAAGTTTTGCTTTCCACAATTTCTGTTACCTGCAGTAATGGCTGTCTGAAAATTGATGAGCATAGTACAACGAGGTATTTTAAGAGAGACACAGAGAAAAAAGATATATTCACATACATTTTATTTATTTATTTATTTGTTGAGACAGAGTCTCGCTCTGTCACCAAGGCTGGAGTGCAGTGGCATGATCTTGGCTCACTGCAACCTCTACCTCCTGGGTTCATGCCATTCTCCTGCCTCAGCCTCCAGAGTAGCTAGGACTACAGGTGCCCGCAACCATACCAGGCTAATTTTTCTGTATTTTTAGTAGAGATGGGGTTTCACCATGTTAGCCAGGATTGTCTCGACCTCCTGACCTTGTGATCTGACTGCCTCAGCCTCCCAAAGTGCTGGGATTACAGGCGTGAGTCACTGCACCCAGCCCATTCACATACATTTTATTATAGTATATTGAAATAATTTTTCTATTTTGTTATTATTGTTATTCATCTCTTACAGTAATCTATAAATTAAACTTCATCATAGGTACCCATGTATAGGAAAAAGCATAGCATATAGAGGGTTTGGCACTATCCATGGTTTTAGTCATCTACTGGAGGTCTTGAAACATATTCCCCATGGATAAGTGGAGACTATTGTATCATAGACCGTGTGGCTTAAACAGCAGAAGTTTATTTATTTATTTATTTTTACCATTCTGGAGAGTGGACATTCAAGATCAGGGTGCCAGTACGGTCAGGTTCTGGTGAGGGTTCCCTTCCTGGTCTATAGATGGCCACCTGCTCAGTATATCCTAAAATAGGCTTTCCTCGGTGCCTGTCAGCCCTTGCTCTCTCCTTCTTGTAAGGTCACCAATCCCATCATGAGGGCCTCACCCTCAGGATCTCATCTAACCTAATTACCCCTGAAAGGCCCCATCTCCAAATACATCACACTGGCGCTTAGGTGTTCAATATGAATTTTGAGAGAACACAATTGGGTCCCTAGCAAACCAATTTATTATCCTTCTAGGGACCTTATAAAAAAAACAGAACAATCTGTATTTGTTCTGTCCAATACAATAGCTACTAACACCATGTAGCTATTTAAAATTAAACTTAAATTTTTTAAAATTAATGAAATTTAAGATTCATTTCCTCCATGTCAGTAGCAACATTTCAAGTGCCCAACAGTCACATGTACCAGGGGATCTCATATTTGGCAGCACAGATACAGAACATTATCGTCACTGAAACTTCTATTAAACAGTGGTGGTCTAGATCAATCGTTTAACACTAAGGAATCTCTCAAGGTAAGAATTTTAGACATGTACATAAGTAAGAAATCTATTGAGGGATAGGCTGAGTACTGGTTTCTCTACTTCTTCTGTTCCACCCTTTAACAAAAAGGTGGGTTGTTATTACACATACTAGGAAATGCAACTCAACCTGACAATTAAGGATTTCATTTACTCACACAAAATGGAAATTCAAAGAGAATTCTGGTATGGTTTATCAGGGCGTTTGCTCCATTTTTCTCTAAATCTTTCAAAGTCTTCTATTAACATTTTAAACCTGAGCCTAGTTTCCCTCCATGATTACAAACGGCTGCAGTAGTTCCAGGCCTCACATCTGTACCCCACATCATTCAGAGAAAGAGATTCTCTTTTCATCCTACCTTAGAAGGGAAGTTCTTTATTTCACCCTGCTTGGCTCAATATTTAAAAATAATCATTTCCAGGTAAGTAACAAGAATTGATAGTCTTAAAACTAGTCACTGATTCAGTCATCATGGCAGCTGTGTCAGGTTAGGCTGATTTGCTCACGCCTGTGAGGACTCACTCTGGGGACTGAGATGAAGTCAACCCCCTGCTTCCCCCCAAAACTGCTCAGTTACTATGCAATAGAGGAAGGTAGTTCTGCAAAAGAAACTGTGCGCTGTTGGAAAGGGGAAGAATGGTGTATCAGTCTGTTTTCACACTGCTATAAAGAAATATTCAAGAATGGGTAACTTATAAAAGAAAGAAGTTTAATTGACTCACAGTTCCACATGACTGGAGAGGCCTCAGGAAATTTACAGTCATGGTGGAAAGTGGGGAAGCAAGGACTTTCTTCACATGGCGGCAGGAGAAAGATGAGCAAGTAGGGGAAATGCCAGATGCCTATATAACTGTCAGATATCATGAGAACTTACTATCACGAGAACGGCATGGGGAAATTGCCCCCATGAAATAATCATATCCCACAAATTCCCTCCCTCAACACGTGGGGATTATGGGGATAACAGTTCAAGATGAGATTTGGGTGGGGACACAGAGCCAACCCATATCATATGGATACTGAGCAGGCACCCAGCCTTGTGTGTGCCCCTATACACATCCTCAGCAGTCAAAGGACTGGCTCTGGATACAAGTAGCTACTCATAGTAGAGATTAAGCAGTCTGTTAACTCCTAACCCAGACGACTACAGTTTCCCAATGTTGTGCTCTGATTCCACAATTCTTTTTGCCACCTATTCCAGCCAAGAGCCAGAACTGATTCATTTTAAGCTTTCCTCATTATTGTTTTGGGATTTATATGTGCTTTCCTTATATTTCTTAAGATGTCTCTTATTGTATAAGGGGCTTTAAAATCGAGCAATAAAAGAGAGAAGGAGGTTTCAAAATAAATAATCTGAAGTCAATAGCTTTCTGAAATACAAACAACAATCAGAAAATATTATGGAATAAAGGATATATTCAGGACAATAAGAAAACTGCAAATCCAAACTCTATCATTTAAGTACCCTATGCCCCTAAGTAATTCATTTAAATCATCTACACAACAGTAAAACAGGATCTGTAAATAATAATTACTAGGATTAATAACATAATATAAATTTTTAAAGTGCCTGATTACAGTGATCATAAAATAAATATTATGATGATAAAATAATGATGATTATGTCAGATAAATACCTTGAAATCATTTTAACAATAGATGAGTTAGACCTATATGAAGAAACTATAGTTTCCCAATTAACATAAGAAAAAATGTCAATAAATGGTAAATCATACCATAATACTAAATGGAAAAACTATTTACAATCAAGACTGTATTCCAAATCCATGTAAGAAAGAATAGACTATTTAACAAATGTTCTTGGCATAACTGGCTAACTAGGAAGAAATACATTTATATGCTTCAATATTACCCTATACAAAACTAAGTTCTGAATAAGTGAAATGTTTTAATGTATAAACTATAAAATTCTCTAAGAAAATAGGAGTAAAATGTATATAATTTGGGGGCAGGGAAGGCCATTCCAAGAGTGGCAGCAACATTTGAAAATTTAAAGAAAAAGACTAACAGACTTTAAAGATAATTTACTGATGCAGAGTGGCGGCTACCTGGCTTCAAAATCTAGCACCACCAACACTATAGTTTCTTCATATAGGTTTGACTCACCTGTTGTTAAAATGATTTCAAGGCATTTATCTCACATAATCATCATTTTATCATCATAATATTTATTTTATGATCACTGTGATCATAGACAAGCAGGTTTTCTCTTGTGAAAGTTTCTTATCTTTTCTCTGCATCAGTGTCCTCTTCTGCTGAACGCCTATTTATATTGGACATTTGTTTCTACCCTCCTCTGTGTTCTGCTCTACACACATATATTTGTTGCAGGAGCAAGAAGTCTAATACTACATTTCCCAGACTTCCTAATAACCAGGATTTGTGATGCAATCTTGATTCTGCCAGTGCGATATACGGCCACAAGATTTGGAAGACAAAACACAAGGTAGATGTCATTCTTTTGTGGCTGGAACAATTAACTAGCAATTTCCAACACATGAGTTTTTGTAGTGGTCAGAGTTCACATTCCAGAATGTAGTCACGATCTCCTGGTCACTAGACGTTTTAGTATGGGAATGGTGATATCAGAAGTAGCAGCAGCTTCCTAACCTGTGGATTTCCTCTATCTAAATCTGACCTTAAAACTAATAGCTTGATGGTGACTCTCATGACTTCTATTCCTCCACCCTTCCAGTGATATTTGTAAGAACTCAGTTCCCTCTACTAAATATTTTTCTCTTTGAAATTCCTGGAATGTTTTCTATTTCCTGGGCTGAACCCTAACTGATACAAACATCTAGTTATTCTTTTACTTCAAAAATAATTACAAAAGATTATAGGGAAATCAACACAAATTTTCATAAAGTAGACATACTAAGTAAAAGCTAACTTTCAACAGGAAATTGATCAATCAAGCATAAAATACATAGAACACAACGCAGCCATTAAAACGGTAAAATATTCATACAGTTAGTTCATAATTAAATTATATTGTGTGAATAACCTTATATACAAATGCTATAAATTCAAAATGAGTATAAATGTATATAGTAAAATATAAGGAAAAAATCTTGTCCACATTTATCTTTCAGTTACCTGATTATCCTCTCCAGAGGCAATCCAGGTAGCCAAAATTTTCTTTATATTTCAAGAGATATTCTATTCCTATACAAATACATGTAAGTACATTCAAATATATATATTGCTTTTCTCACTATATAATGTTTCTCATAATAGGTACATTTGCCTTATTCTTTTTAATGACAACATAAGATTTTATTGTTCTTATGTACTACTTATTTTACTGATAAATAATAATTGTACATATTCATGTGGTACATAGTGATGTATTGATACACATAATGCATAGTGATGAAATCAGGGTAATTAGCAAAACCATCATCTCAAACATTTATCAATTCTTCATACTGGGAGCAGTCAATATCTTCCTCCTAGCTATTTGATACTATATATTATTGACTATAGTCACTCTATAGTGCTGCAGAACAGCAGAACTTATTCCTCCTATATAGCTGTAATTTTATATCCTTTAGAAAACCTCTCCCTATTACTCCCTTCCCCCTATCCTTCCCAGCCTCTAGTATCCTCTCTCTTCTACTTTTTACTTCTATGAGATCAACATTTTTAGTTTCCACATTTGAGTGAGACCATGCAGTTTTCAACTTTCTGTTCCTGGCTTATTTTACTTAACATAGTGTCCTCTATTAACATCCATGTTGCCACAAATGACAGGATTTCATTCTTTTTATGATTGAATAGTATTCCCTTTAATATATAAACCACACTTTCCATTCACCTGCTGTTGGACACCTAGATTGATTCCATATCTTGGCTATTGCAAATAGCACTACAATAAACACAAGAGTGCAGATGTCTAATCAACATACTAATTTCCTTTCATTTGCATAAACTCTCAGTAGTGGAATTTCTGCATCATATGGTAGTTCTATCTGAGTCTGTTGGAGAATCTCCATATTATTCTTCATAGTGGCTATACTACTTTATGTTCCCACCAACAGTGTATGGGTTCTCTTTCCTCTCCATCTTAGTAGCCATCATAACTGTGGTGAGATGATACTTCATTTCTGATTTGCATGTCTCAGAAGATTAGCAATGCTGAGAATTTTTATATATTTGTTGGACAATTGTATATCTTATTTGGAGAAATGTCTGTTCAGATCATTTGTCCTTTTTTAATCCGATTTTTTTATTTTTTATTATTATTATTATTATTTTTGCTGTTGAGATGTTTCCATTCCTTGTATATTCTGGATATTTATTCCTCTCAAATGAGTAGTTTACAAATTTTTTTCCACTCTATAGGTAGTCTTTTCTCACTCTATTGATTATTTTGCTGTGCAGCTTTTCAGTTTGATATAATCCCAGTGGTTTTACTTTTGTTGCCAGTGTTTTTAAACTCTTATTCATAAAATCTTATCCCAGACCAATGTCTTGAAGCATTTCCTCTACATTTTCTTCTAATGGTTTTATTGTACAGTGTGAGAGGTGGGGGTCCAGTTTCATTCTTCTGCATATGGATATCCAATTTCCCTGGCACCATTTACTGAAGAAAGTCTCCTTTCCCCAGTGAGTGGTCTTGGCACCTTTGTCAAGAGTAAATTGGCTATAGATAGGTGGGTTAATTTCTGGGTTCCCTATTCTGTTTCATTGTTTTATGTGTCTGTTTTTATGCCAGTACCATGCTGTTTTAGTTAATACAGCTTTGTGATACATTCTGAAATCTAACAGTGTGATGCCTTCTGCTCTGTTCTTTCTGCTCAGGATTTCTTTGGCTATTGGGGTCTTATGTGTTTCCATACACATTTTAAGATTTTTTTCTATTTCTGTGAAGAATGTCATTGGTATTTTGACAGGGATTACATTAAATCTGTAGATTTATTTGGGGAGTATTGTCATTTTAACAATATTAATTCTTCTCATCTATGAACATGTGATTTATTTCCATTTGTTTGTATCTTCTTCAATTTATTTCATCAGGGTTTTGCAGTTTTCATTGTAAAAGCTTTTCATCTCCTTGGTAAAATTTATTCCTCAGTTGTTTGTGTGTGTGTGTGGCTGTCATAAATGGGATTGCCTTCTTGGTTTCTTGTTTTGGCTGTTATTTATTTACAATACTGATTTTGTGTAAGTGCTGTATCAGAAAAAATCATGCTGATTTTGGATATTGATTTGGTATTCTGCTGTAACTTGACTGCATTTGTTTATCTTTTCTAAGAGTTTATTTTGGTAGAGTCTTCAGGTTTTTCTATATATAAAATCCTATTATCTGCAAACACAGACATTTTGACTTTCTGATTTGGATGTCTTTTATTTCTTTTTCTTGCCTAATTGTTCTGGCTAGGACTTCCAGTGCTATGTCGAATATAAGCAATGAAAGTGGGCATCCTTGTTGTGTTCCAGTCCTTAGAAGAAAAGCTTTCAGCTTTTCCCCATTCAGATATTTGCTATGGGTTTGTGGTATATTTTTATTTTGGCTCTAATCTTCATTATTCTTTCCTTCTACTATTTTAGGGTTTGGTTTCTAGTTCTTTGAAGTGCATCATTAGGTTGTTTATTTGAAATCTTTCTAGTTTTTTGATGTAAGCATTTATTGCTATAAACTTGCCTCTTAATACTGCTTTTGCTGTGTCTCATAGGTTCGGTATGCTGTGTTTCTTTTCTCATTCATTTCAAATATTTTATTTCATTCTTAATTTCTTCCATCACCCATCGGTTTTTAAGAAGGTGTTTAATTTCCATGTATTTGTATAGTTTCAAATGTTCCTTTTTTACTGATGTCAGTTTTATTTCATTACATGAAACACGATGTGTGAATGAGTATGTATGAAAAATAAATGTCTAGAGATTTAAAACTATGTAAAAATGTTATACTCACCTTTACTTTTGAGAAATACATTACGTCCAAAAGTCCCATGAGTCAAAGATATTTATTTTACTTACAAGTTAGTCTGCCAGCGTTATGAGTGTGTATGTCTGCACATGCATATGCGTATGCATATGTATATATATATGTACTGACAGAAACACTAGACATCTGGACCAGAGAACAAATCATATATTACTCACAGCAAAAAGAGCAGCAAGAGTAATATCTTGCATGAGTTCCCCATGCCCCAGTTCCTCACAGGGCAATGCAATGAGCACACGGTATCGACCTATATGTGTGGCAGAGTTTGCACCACAGAACAAGATCCCTGAAATTATGAGACTAATGATTTATATAGGGTAGCTGGTATATCTGCTCCTCTCTCTCCTTATGTACACAGAGAAAGAGAGAAATCTTACAACCCTGGAAGGTAACTGAATATTTGTCCATGGGAGGTAAGTTTCTACAACTCTCTGGAGCAATTCACAATCTCTAGTTTTCAAGACCTTTGTATGAAAACATGTCCCTTGCTCAGAAATCCCAAATCATGCAGAAATGTGAGAATATGCACAGAGAACTGACTTCCAAAAATATTATATCAAATTAACCTACAATGTGATATCTCCACCAAGTTGGAGACTGTTTCCTCATTCACTACAATAAAGTTATCCATTTTAATTTGCTATTCTAATAAGTTAAAATTTTATTTAAAATTTGTTTTAATTTCTATTTGTAATGATTAAAAGTTATATTCTTATTTTTGTAAAAGTTGTAATTTTTGTTAAACTGCTAGTTTACATAATTTGCCTATTTTGCTAGTGTGCTAGTTGTCTTTTAGTATTGATTTATAGAATTTTTCCCTGAGATCCTCTGAAAGTGCATCTTGAGGAAAACATTGATGTATGCATGCTATATTGAGGAACATGATCCCAGAAAGCAAAGGTGGGGGACAGCAGTATATGTGGAAGAAGAGAGTCAATACAGCCAGTTTTTCCAAGTTAATATACAACTGTGAAAAACTAACAGACTTTCTGAGAAGCCTTATGCAGTGGACCCCAACATTTTTTGCACCAGTGGCTGGTTTCATGGAAGAAAATTTTTCCATCGAGGGGCGTGGTGCGGCAGGGGTGGTTTCAGGATGAAACTGTTCTACCTCAGATCATCAGGCATTAGTTAGATTCTCATAAGGAGCACACGATCAAAGTCCCTTGCATGTGCAGTTCACAATAGGTTATGAGCTTCTGTGAGAATCTAGTGCCACTGCTGATCTCACAGGAGGTGGAACTCAGGTGGTAATGCTTGCTTACTCCCACCTCCTGCTGAGTGCCCTCCGCCCCACCTGCTGTGTGGCCCAGTTTCTAAGAGGCCACAGACCAGACCAGTACCAGTCCGCAGCCTGGTGGCTGGAGACCCCTGCCTTACAGGATATGTCTCATGAAGGAAGATGGAAGCATTTATGTCTAGGCTCCTGTATCCATTGGTCAAGAGTTGGCTGATTTGCTGGGTGTAAACTATCCCACACTTCCTTGTGGTTGTCCATGCCTGAGTGCCAGGTGATTCCTATGGAACCCTAAACATCAGGGCAGGAAGAGAGGGACTCACAATATGTTCCTAGAGTGAGCCTATGTCAGGATACATCTGCTCAAAACTGATCAAAGCCAGTCCAGAACTGGTCATCATAGCCTTGGTCAGACTATAAGATGAAGCTGAGAGGATGTCAATGGGGCATATGAAGTGTCCAATTGGTACACTTACGTCCCTCTAGATCTCTCAAATCCACTTTTTCACTGAGTCCCCTATAACACAGAACGTTTTTCCAGCATTTCTATCAATAAAATGTCTGTTATTTACGTTTTTCTTCCCTTAACCTAGGACTTAAATTAGGGTAGAAAAAATCCCCTAGTACCTTCCTTGGAATTCCACTACTGAAGTTCTGTCTTAGTGTCGTCAGGTTGCTGTAACCATAACCAAATACCATAAACTGGGTAGCTAATACACATAAATTTATTTCTCAGAGTTCTGGAGAGACAGGATGTCCAAGATAAGGTACTGGCAGATTCAGTGTTGGTGAGGGTCATTTCTCTTTAATGGCACCTTCCTACTGCATCTTTTACATGGTGGAATTGGCCAATGAGCTCCTTGGGCTTATTTTATAACAGCACTAAACCCATTCATGAGGGCTCTACCATGATGACCCAGCCACCTCTCAAAAGGCCCCACCTCCTGATACCGTCACTCTTGGGATGAGGATTTCAACATATGAAGTTTGGACAAATACAAACATTTAGACCATAGCAAGTTCTAAGGATGTTCAATTGGTGTCACTCTGAATTTCCGGCAAAGATTCCAGTGGCTCCCATGAAGCGTTTCCAAAAGAACATCATTTTATTCAAAACTGCTCTATGTCTTCTGTATCTGGACAATATATTGTACTTATTAGAATCCATTTGAACAAATAAATAATTTTGAAAAAACGCAAAGTACTCTCAGGCAGTAATAAAGTCTCATAAATAAATTTAAGAAAAAGTCAAATATGCTGTTTTTACTCTTTGTTTATAAATTAGTTTTAATTTCAAGATTCAAGGAGATGAAACATAAAAATATAACTGTCATTGACAAAAATTATGTGTACTCTTTGAAACTAAGCTCTACTCCAACCCATTTACTACAATAACTCAATCAGCTTTTAAAGTTGCCAAGTACCTCATTACCAGATTAAAGATCCTCTAGTCCTTAATTAAGTGGAGAATACATTTGGAGAAGTAGAATGAAGTCAAACCTGGAGTTGTTCAATTTGTTTTTCTTTAATATGGGCCCTGGGAAATCTTTAAACACTAAATCCGGAAATTTACCTCAAGTAAGGCAGCTTATCTAGGCCGGAATTTAAGAGATATGACACTTATAGAAACATTATATTTTTCTTATAGAACCAAATTTAACAGGATTGGTGAAAATCGGTCAGGATCACACTACTTCTGTACTCTCTCATGATTACTTTACATATTTATAACAACCCAAGAAGATATAGTGATTTTGATCGGATTATCTATGCTCCCCATCCTTATAGTGGTACTTGGAATACATTTCATGGCTCTGAATGAGCATTCTGAACTTTTGCAATTGCAACCAAAGCAAAAATTGACAAATGAGATATAATTAAACTAAAGAGCTTCTGCACAGCAAAAGAAACTACCAACAGAGTGAACAGATAACCTACAAAATGGGAGAAAATGTTTACAAACTATGCATCTGACCAAGGTCTAATATTCAGCATATGTAAGGAACTTAAACAAATTTACAGACAAAAAAACTAACAATCATATTAAAAACTGGGCAAAGAACATGAACAGACACTTTTCAAAAGAAGACATTCATGTGGCCAAGAAACATATGAATAAAAGTTCAACATCACTGATAGAGAAATACAAATCAAAACCATGAAGAGACAAATCTTTTTTAAAAGAAATCTTATCTTCAAGTAAGGAAGATAACATAATGGTACCTTTTATGTGTGTAATTTTTAATTCATAAAATAAACTTTGCATTCTAAAAATTAAAATGTAAAGAATATACAGCCACAGACCCCAATTCTTTGCTCCTTCCAGGAACAGCATCTCCTCTTCTGAAGCCCCTGGCAAAGGTCCACAGAGTTACCAGAAGTGAGTATCTGACTCTGCAGGTGTGGATTCTTTCCACTTCCCCTGGAACTTTCAGTTTTTCCATACACTATACTCTGCTTTGACAAAGGACTATTAGGAATAAACGCTTTTTAAAAGCAACATCCTATAATAAAATGTATCAGCTCATTTCTAACTTTGGACACCGTCCATGCACTCAACATGAAATGACATCCTGCAAAATCCCCAAGTGGGGCTGGCAGCCTGTGTGGCTCACCATGTGAAGATGAAACCAAATCACCTTCCTCAGGACCACAGAGACTAAATAAATACAAAACCAAAGCGTAAGAAGGGCAGGATAGCGCATTCTCCTCAAACTTTGGGGAAAGCGTTCTTCCTTCACTTTCCCTCCTTGATACCTCCACAAGGGGAAAACAGCTGACCTTTTCAGTAGGATGTTCCTTTTATAAATCCCCACCATCCTACTGCAAATTTCTTTAATACAAAGATGAAAATATTGAGAAGAGAACTTCTCTTGTCATTCTATCATTGTTTTTCTTTTTTAAAACTCTTAAATATGGAGTTTTGAGGGAAAAAAAACATTATTTCACCTGGGATTAATAGAATAAAAACAGTTAAAGGTAAACTTCAAAGTGAAAATCCTAAGAACGAAATATTTGAATTTTTAGACTTTTCCATTCTGGTTAAAAGGAAATTAGAGGAATTTAAATTGTTTTCTTAAAGATTGCCCATTACTACTTTATCACTCTCCTGTCCTTAAAGAAATCATCAAGTCACTTAAGGATTGTAGCCATATTTGTATAAACAATAGTGGATATAAAATGCTAAGCACAATACCTGAAATATGAGCACTTGATGATGATAATGATGATGATAATGATGATGATGATGATGATTTCCCCGCAATACTTTCCATATACACATAGACCTCTGTAAATACTTTATCAGGTTCTTTGATACCAATCACATCCAACTAGCCCTGGTCTAAAAATATCTAGATTTTTAATCATGAACTTTAGGCAACTAATAGAGAAAGTATTTACCACGGCATCTTTTTTCTTTAATTCTGTAATGACAGATAGTTGTTCTGTACTAAAATATATGTTGAGAAGAAAAGTAATTAAAATCCTTCTGATCTACTATGTAGACATCATAGTTTTCCTCTACAATTCACGAAAAGACAGTCCATGAAAAAAAAAAACCATCTATACTTTCTTCTATACTTGTCAGCATCTCTAAAATTAGCAAGTAATAACTCAGATGACCCTAAGAGTATACAATTCAAGGAATGTGTTTTATACTCCCCTCTTTGTGCAAGTACAGTGTGCTCTAGCTACTAACAGAAGGTCAGCTGTTGACAGGTAGAGTCATTAAAACATAAGTGATCTTTCATTTCAACACTCTTTGAAATTATTTTGCCAAGGAAATGCAGTTGTAGTATCCTCAATGGTTTGGTGAAAATACATAAAGAGGAAGTCATAAAGAGAAATCGAAAAATCATCCTAATTGTTATAGATTTGTCTCTCTCTTATTTAGCCATTCTTCTTGAGGCAAATTTGTACAAATATTCATAGTTGGCCTTTTATAAACCCTAGCTAACTTTAGAGTTATTAAAGAATATATACTAGATTATAATTCAAAATACAAAACCTAGGAAAAACAATTCCTTACTAAATTCCAACAAACAGAATAGTATATCACAGCAATTACTTAACAGCAAACTGCACGAGGAATGTATTTCAAACCAAAGACTCTAATTATACTAATGGATCGAAGAATTACATTTGCTTTAAAATTTAGCTCAGGGCACTCCTGCATTATTTTAAGCACTTTGCGTTATTTGGTTTAGACCACTGATAAGAAATTGTTCTGACAATTTGGCAACAGAAATATAAGATTCTGTTATTGTAAAACTAACAAATACCAAGACCTTAGAAATAAACTCTAGATTCCCCAGACATATCAAAGTAACTGAGACAGGATAGAAATATCTTTTACCTGAGTAATATCACTAGCCCTGAGCAGGATTCTCATTAGAACAAAACCACTGTCAGGACAAGGAAATCAGCACCCAGAGGAAAAATTTAAAAATATATCTTCTTTAAAATGTTTTCTAGAGCCTGAGTCCATAAATTTTATATTTGCTATAAAAATATAGCAAATTGCTGGGATGAAAAGAAAATGTAGCAGAGGCTGCCAGCTGTCCAAAAATGAAAATAAGATTCTTCCCTTCTTCCACTGTAAAAAATTTGTAGTTGTGACTTCACTGCCCAGCAAGAAACTGAGCTCTCCAGCCCCCACGCTCTAAGTGTAGGCTATGATTAAGAGCTTCACCATGGGATTGGAGCATACATTATGTGTTTAACTTGTTTAAGCGTAATTCCCTGGCCCCAGATTTCTGTTGTTTGCCCTTTCATCTGCTTCATGGTTCTCCTCCATTCTTTTAAGCACTGAGGAGCCTTTTGATAAGGAACCTTGAATGTGAGTTGTTGACAATGGCAATGCCACATTATTCACCTGATTCCAAAATACTTGCATGGAGGAGAGCCTACTACCAACCTCAGAGAAGGTTAGGAACGATAAGCCTAGTCTCTCAGCCACCGAACACTTTAATTTCTTTGTTCAAGCACCTTAGGTGCCCCTAACCAAACACAGAAAAATTTGGAAATGATGAGAAGAGAACACCACTGAAAGAACGGGAGGAGTCGACTATCTAAAAACATGACATCACTTAAGAAGTTGCTACATTGCCAACACAATCCTAAGCCAAAATAACAAAGCTGGAGGCATCATGCTACCTGACTTCAAACTATACTGCAAGGCTACAGTAATCAAAACAGCATGGTACTGGTACCAAAACAGAGATATAGACCAATGGAACAGAACAGAGGCCTCAGAAATAATACCACACATCTACAAACATCTGATCTTTGACAAACCTGACAAAAACAAGAAATGGGGAAAGGATTCCCTACGTAATAAATGGTGCTGGGAAAACTGGCTAGCCATTTCTAGAAAGCTGAAACTGGATCCTCCTTATATCTTACACAAAAATTAATTCAAGATGGATTAAAGGCTTAAATATTAGACCTAAAACCATAAAAACCCTAGAAGAAAACCTAGACAATACCATTCAGGACATAGGCATGGGCAAGGACTTCATGACTAAAACACCAAAAGCAATGGCAACAAAAGACAAAATTGACAAATGGGATCTAATTAAACTAAAGAGCTTCTGCACAGCAAAAGAAACTACCAACAGAGTGAACAGGCAACCTACAGAATGGGAGAAAATTTTTACAATCTACCCATCTGACAAAGGGCTAATATTCAGAATCTACAAAGAACTTAAAGTTACAAGAAAAAAATCAAACAACCCCATCAAAAAGTGGGCAAAGGATATGAAGAGACACTTCTCAAAAGAAGACATTTATGCCTCCAACAGACATAGGAAAAAATGCTCATCATCACTGGTCATCAGAGAAATGCAAATCAAAATCACAACGAGATACCATCTCACACCAGTTAGAATGGCGATCATTAAAAAGTCAGGAAACAACAGGTGCTGCAGAGGATGTGGAGAAATAGGAACAACTTTTACACTGTTAGTGGGACTGTAAACTAGTTCAACCATTGTGGAAGACACTTTGGCGATTCCTCAAGGATCTACAACTAGAAATACCATTTGACCCAGCTATCCCATTACTGAGTATATACCCAAAGAATCATAAATCATGCTGCTATAAAGACACATGCACGCGTATGTTTATTGTGGCACTAGTCACAATAGCAAAGACTTGGAACCAACCCAAATGTCCATCAGTGATAGACTGGATTAAGAAAATGTGGCACACATACACCACGGAATACTATGCAGTCATAAAAAAGGATGAGTTCATGTCCTTTGCAGGGACACGGATGAAGCTGCAAACCATCATTCTGAGCAAACTATCGCAAGGACAGAAATCCAAACACCGCGTGTTCTCGCTCATAGGTGGGAATTGAATAATGAGATCACTTGGACACAGGAAGGGGAACATCACACACTGGGGCCTGTTGTGGCATGGGGGAAGTGGGGAGGGATAGCATTAGGAGATATACCCAATGTAAATGATTAGTTAATGGGTGCAGCACACCAACATGGCACATTTGTGTACATATGTACACATATGCACATTGTGTACATGTATCCTAGAACTTAAAATATAATAAAAATAAAAAAAGAGGTTGCCTAACAAATGTGAGATACAATTCTCAAATCATTCCAATTCATCTGCTAGACAACAAATAATTACTGACTCTGTAACCTTTGCTAGGAACTCTGAGGAAATGAAGATGAAAAAGACAAAATTTTGCCCTTTGGAAACACAATATCTGGAGGTGCTCAATAAAGCAGCTCATGGAAGGAAGCCAATTCCAGAGACACAACAGGCTTCCTTCAGCTACCCTTCCCTTCTCTTTGCCTCTCTTCCTCATAGACACAGAATTGTTAATATATGTGACACGGCAGGAAGAAAAGAGAAAGCACAGATTTTTTAGAGATGATGGTGTTAGGTTTTTGTTTCCCATCTTAATGAAAATTTTTAAATATTTGCCATATTACAACTTTAACTTCTTTTTACAACATAACTGATCTCATAAACTTTTGAAGGTTTGGTATCTCTGCGGTTTTCTTAAGAAAGATATTCTCTTCTGAGAATTTGTTGACAGTATATTTACAGTCTTTGTAAATTCATAAATTGTTATAGATTTACTTCCAAGGAAGAAGTTTGCACCCATGGTATTGTTTCCCTAAGATTCTCTACCACCTTGAAAGCAGAAAGCAAGTCTTCTATACTTATTCATTTTGCACCATGCCTGGCACCCAGCAGGAATTTTAAAAGATTATTAGAACTGTAAGTAGGTAAAACACCTTACCCTCATGAAGCATGGCAGAGCTAAGAGAAAACAAGAGTCTTGCCTCTTAGTGTAGTGGTTTTACAATATTTGCTGGTTGCTACATATGACACTCTATGAATCAAATTGCTCAATATTAGCTATCAATCTTATGGTGAATTTTAAAAAGACAGTTGCTTCCCTTCTCTGATGTTTGTCTAATTACTTGCATTGACTAGTTCTAGCTTATGGCTATGTTCAAACATTCAGCTGGATCTAACATTTTATATGTGAAAATATAATGAAATAAATCAAATAAACCCAATTGTGGAATATTCTAAGGAATACCATAATTTGGTGATTAGTGATTTTTGTCAAGGTAAAAGGAAAAGATATGTCTTGAAGGGAGAAAATAATAATTCTGAGAAAATGTCTTCAAGCGATATACGCCTTTGCTTGATTACAATATGGTCTCCTGTGTAGTGCTATCCATAACCATTCTCTATATCACTCCTCTCTTCCTCATCCTCCCAACCACAGTTAATAATTACTGCCTTTGAGATCTGTAGGGGAAGGAAAAGGCTGAAATCTAGACAGTAAGTGATTGAAAGAGGGAGTTAATGGCAATCAAGATTTGAAATATGTTATCAGAGGGATGTGCATTTTAGTCCTCCACTTACTTCCTATTTAAGAGCTTGTAGGATTTAAAACAGGGACTATTATCAGACACAGTCAAAATACTTAAAAGACTCAGTACTTACCTAGTCTAAGAAGGAAAAGTAAAACATACATGAATAAAATAAGGGAGAATAAATATAAACATATGTTATCTATGCCCATATATATTTTATGTGAATGTTTGCTTGTGTGTGTATATATACGCATACCTGAGTGAAGTCAGAGTAAAGGTGGGTGTGGAAATAAGAAAATATATTAGTATAATAAAAATGAAAATGACTTCCAAATAAGGGAAAATATCATAAGAAAGGCTAAAAAAGTATATTGTATAGGAAACAACTGAGGGATATCCTTGGCCATGTTGGGAAGTACCAAGAAATAAGGCTAGTTAGATGTTGATACACAGAAGTAGAAATTAGAAGATCCTGAAGGCCAGACTTGAGACATGTATATATGTCATAACTAATAACAAAAAAAATACTTTCCTAAGAAAGCAATGTAATAAAAGCAGATACCTGCAGAGACCAAAATTCATGCATGCTCCAGTTCCAGATACCAAATAATGTCGTACTTGTATATAGGCTATACACATCCTCCTGTATACTTTAAATAATATTTAGATTACCTATAATACCTAATTCAATGTAAAGGCTATGTAAATAGTTGTTACATTACATTGTTTAGGAAATAATGAGATGTGATATGTTTTTCTTGCAATTTAAGTAAAAGTTTGCAATGCTTTAATTAGAGATGTTGAGACTCAAATAGAAATTTGACAGGAAGCTTGCATTGTGTGCAGAAGCGTGATGCTATAGATATGGATAAAAAGAAATGACTCCTGAATTATTCCAGAGGAAAATCCATAAATATTGAGCATATAATAGGATTTATGTGCCAAAGAAGAGTAGTCAGAAATAGTCCTGAGGTCTGGAGAACGTATTTGCATTGTTACGGCATCACAAGAAAACAAATTTGGTTTTTCTCTTGATCTCTTTATAGAAAGCTGAAACATTCATAATCACAAATAATGTTTTTGTCATAATTTTGTTCTGTTCTTCATCAAACTGAAATCAGTCGGCTCTCTGTATTTGTGAATTCAACATCTGCAGATTCAACGAATCATGGTTCAAAAACAGTCAAAAATATTGTGTCTGCACTAAACATGTAAAGACTTTTCCCTTGTTATTATTCCCTAAACAATACAGTATAACAACTATTTACATAGAACTTACATTGTATTAGGTATTATATGTAGTCTAGATATTATTTAAAGTATACAGGAGGATGTCGATAGGCTCTATGCAAATACTACACCATTTTGTATCGGGAACTGGAGCATTCATGGATTTTGGTATCTGCAGGAGGTCCTAGAACCAATCCCCCATAGAGACCAAGGGATGACTGTATGGCCAAAACTTTTTATTTCAGTCACCTTGCCTCATCTTACTATGCACATACACACATGCAATTCCTTAAATACCATATTTTCAGGAGTGACATATATGGTTTTTATATACAAACATTCAGCAATTATATATGTTGTGCAAGATTAACTTATCTTCCCATCACCATCTCCCATTCCTCAACACCCACAAACACACTAAGCTCTAGCCTAAGGGACTTGTGCCTTCCTGAATACATTTGTCCATACCTCTCTGTGCCTAGCACATGATTCTAGATGATGGTCCTTCCATCAGATATTCATCCTTCCCCTTGTTCACCTGAAAAGAATCTGCTCATTCTTCAAAATCCAGATAATTGATTCCTACTCTGTGATGCTTTCCTCAAAGTCCTGTGCATTTCTTGATGAGCATTTTTTGGCACCACTGAGCTTGCTAAAGGCCCTTTAGTACATAAAGATTAAATATAATTTTCATTCACAGAAGTTCACAGACTAATGGAGTGATAAGCATACAAGCAAGCAATTATAAAACAATAAGAGATGTTCTACAATAAAGGCAGAGTTTATAAAAGGTAAAATAGAACGCATAAGGAAAAAATTATCTAGGTCTCTGTGGAAGGCAAGAAAAGTTTCCCATAACAGCTTGGACATACTCCTGACTATAACAATTGTCACGTTTTAAAATGATTGTTGTATGTGTCTGTGTGTTGTCAGTTCAGGTAATCTGGAAGTACACACCAAGATGAAGTATAAGAAATGTGTTGAGGGTAAAGGTTAAGAAACATAAGAAAAGAAGGAAAAAGAATAGCAGGGGAAGCCTTTATACCATGATGCAGATCTGACACCTGTGAAACAAGAAGAAAGAGAAAAGGGCAGGATTGGGTAGGAAGTTCAGGGGAGCACTAAGAAAGTCTTGGGCAGGACACAGGGGAATCCAGCACAAGAATTACTAGTGGAGCAGTCCTGCTTTGGGTAAAAATATGGTGAGGCCTGGCATCTTCATTATGCCCAGTAATTGACAGGGAGCTGCCTGGGGAGAGCTTGACTCACCTCAGTTGAACCAAAAACATGAGTAGTCAGAACTGCATGTAAAAGCAGGTTCTCTCTAGAAGGAAGAACTAAGAAATACACCTTCATGGCTGCACCAGGCTGGCTAAAATGCTGAATTCTTCTAAGCCAGAAACCAAAGTTTAGTCTATTTGTATTTCCAGCCTTTATTACAGTGCCTGAAACTCAGTAAGTGTACAACCAATGTCTAACAAAACGATATTTTTAAGTGCAATATGGTGAGTTAGGCATTGTGGATGTAAAATGTATTAAAATGTATTATTTGATCCTATAGATCTTAACAAAAATATAAATGATACTGTAATAGAACAAAACCTGAGTGACAAAGGAAAAGGTACATACAGAAATTGCTACAGGGATATAAATCTTACACACAATGGGCCCACTGGCAGTTCTAAAGGCCTGCCAAATTCCAGATTCCCAAAAACATCTGGATAATAGATTCTTGTCATAGCTCTACAGAAATTAAGTTAGAAATATGTTTGTCCCATGCTGGGATAGCTGGGGAGGTTGGGAAAAATAGATAAGATGTTCAGAGTTGAGTGTACTGGATGCACAGTGCTCCTTACCTTTGCAGTCATACCGTACACTGTGCAACTCTGAAATTTATGAGATCTGCTGTGATCCCTGCTCACTCAAACAACATATGCAACTGTGTTCCACTGGTAGGTCCAGTTTGAGAGTTCCATAAACGTAGACTTTTTACCTGTCATTAAACAATGTTGTGATTTCTCTATTGTGTACTCTTATTGAGCTAATTTCCTTATGTTTATTTTAGATAATTAAACCTAATTTGATTTACCCAAGTGGTATCTGTGTATGGCTCCTTTCAGCAATCTAAGCCTATTATTAACATTTTTCAATATGGTGATTGTGCAGATTGGTAGAAGCCAAGGGATTTATGCAACAACTCTAAGACCTATCATGGCCACGTCTCTGAAAAAAAAAAAGTTCTGGAACAGTGGAAAGCAGGGGAATGCAACTGTAGTGTAATGCTTGCTGACCTTCCAGTTTGAGATGAAAAAGACCTTAACACAAGTGATGCAAGGTAAAATACATCAGCAGAGAATGAATAATATACCACCAGCACTCAAAGGTCTGATCTGCTTGATAAAATAAATTAAAAATAAAAATGCATCATGGCCCAGTAATTTCTGGACAAAGTGACAAGAGACTCATTAAAACTTTGCAGCGATAGGAAGCAGAGGCACAAGGGCAAAGGTTATAGTCAACACAGAGATTTGTAGCACATGAAGAGTCATAATGGACTGGAGCGGAAACCAAATGCTTGAAGGAGGTGAGTTTGAACCGAGTTCTTAAAGGCACAAAGAAGGAGGTGGGCCTTGTAGGAGGGCGTTGTGACAAAAAAAAAAAAAAGTTGGAAAATTATAAGGGAGCTGACCATATCCTCGGTATGATAAAGAGGCCCTTGTAAAGAAATATTGGTAAATCATTTGTTCATTTATATATGTCTTGTTCCAAAAAGGATTTTGGACCTTTTATTGGAATATTAGTTTGGGATCAGATTACATCAGAACTTGAATTTTAGGCTGTAGAATTCATCTTTTCTTCATAAAGAATGAAGAGCAGCAATCAGAACTGTGATGAATTTCCATCTTTCAGCTGAGTGTAGAACTCAGGTGGATGGATGTGAATATAGTGTGTACATATAAAAGCAGGTGCCCAAATACTAATTTATAAAGACCATCCTGAAGAGAGATGAACATCTTTTCAGTCTATACCATGGGTAAAGCAAATATATTTGTGTGCATCTACAGTTCAACTGTTTCCTCTTACACTGTCACTTGTGAGAGATCTAAGTAGCTGCGTATAAAAACAAAGACTGGAGAGAATAGGTGTAAGTGGACTACAGACCAAGAGCCAGATGTCAAACATATGGGCCCACTAGCAGGGCACCCAAGTTGGGCAAAGGGACTCCAGAGAATGACATCAAAGACAACCAAGAGAACACACCTTCCTAAATCACCCTTGTTTCAGGGTCCTAATTCATTTAGTATTTTCTGTATCTTTTGTGCCTTAGAGGCAAGCAGTTGGTATGGGTGTGTAACCTTTTAAGTGTCTTTCAAATGCTCAAACTCAGACAGCACACATAAAGAGATTAATTAGAAAACCATTGACATGACCAAGCAAGAGTAAATGTGGAGGAGGCATGGGACTTTGGCAATAGGTAAATACAAATACAAGAAATATCATGAAGAGTTTACAGAATCTAGCAACTGAATAGAAGTAAGAACTGAGAAAGAAATCATGATAATAGAATGGCACTAAAAGAATCATATAGCTTTAGAAGATATCCACTTTTAGGAGTAGGAAGGAGAAATGGAAAACTGGTGACACAAAAGGAGCCATCAGAAGATAATAAAATGACCAGCATATGGCAAATCATGGGGTCCAAGGAAGGAGAGAATTTCAAAAGCTAGAGAAGTTGTAAAAATTATGCAGACAATAGAATAAGTACTGAGATACCGAAGACAGTATAGATATAATACACTTTCAAGAATTTTGGAGGTCTAAACAATGTGAGGAGTAGGATAGAAACTTGGAAGGAAATCAGGTTCAAGAGAAGGATTTTTCTTTTCTGTGAATAGAGAGGATAAGGCATGTTTGCAGGAAATGACGTGGTCATTAGAAAGTGGAAGCATGAAGATAAAATGAGAAAAGGAATAGAAAAACTTCACAAGGTTGACAAAAGGGAAAGGAATCAAAAATAGTCAGTTATATGTTAAGGGGAAATAAGACAATGTTGCATCACGAAGGTCAAAGAAAGAGACATTAAAAATAGGTATAGGAGTATTAACAGCTTGAAATGTTTGAAAAAGATGAACGAAGAAATCTTAGAAAGGGTCGTTGGTTGTCTATTAAGAGATCAAACTGTGCCTTGGAAGGGAGTGTTTTCAACTGTCTGTTGGGAACAGAAGCAAGATTGCAGAAGGACAAGGGAAAGGTAGGAAGTAGAGGCAGTAAATGTGAACTACTCTTTTGAGAACTTTCCTGAAGAGAATGAGATGAATGGGTAATAATTCAAGAGGTGCAGAATCAGAAGATGTATACAAACTCAGGGAGAACTGAATAAGTTTGCAGGGGAGAGGAAGATACCAGTAGAGAGAGAGAGGATAAATGTACTGAAAAGAAAGGGAATAATGCTGAAGTAAGGCATGAAGAAATTGGGGAAAAAATGAATACAAAGCATAAGATGAAGGATTCATCCTGGAAAGAAGATAAACAACTTGTCTCTGAAAAAGAACAAAAAGAAGATTCAGTGAATGCATGTAACAAGATATTTTGAGAAAGGGAGTAGTTTTAAACTTAGTCCGAATTCCTCCAAAGTCTTTATGAATGGTTGTCATTAACAAACAAACTATGTCAAGTATAAACCGTGCATAAAAATCTTATGTTTCGTTTGAATTTTTCATTTAAATGGTTTTGATCGAATTCAGCTTTGGGTCTAGTGTCCTGTCTCTATGCTCTATTTCCATTGGATTGAGAAAGAATATGTTCAAGCAATTTTTAAATAAGACGGTGGATGGTGAAGTAAAAAAATCACTAGATTTAGGGAATTACCAACTGCTGTAAACAAAACCATAAGGAACAAAAGCCCTGTCTGCTTCCTAACAAAAATAAAAGAAAGAGGAATGATGAGGATTCAGAATAGAGAGAATATTTATGTTCATTGGTATAGCACTGCAGACCTGACCTCTATTTTCAGAGATACAAGTGAACATCCTCTGTGCAGTACAACCCCAGGTAGTAAAAGTGCTAAGAGAAGGCTAGGAAGGAGGAAGGTAGCAGACATGGTAAACAGTTTGCTCCACATGGAAGCTGCTCTTCTCCTCATCAGCTTCCACATTCTGCAGAAACTGGAAAGCTAAAAAGCTTTATTTCTCAGATCCCTTGCAGCTACTGTTCTGGGTATGCCTGCCAATCAGATGCCTGTGCATGAGACTTATAATTGAAGTAAATGGAGAGAGAGGTAGAAACACATGAGATGTAATAAGGTAGTGCTGATTAGCAGCTGCCATGTGGCTCTGAAATCAATAGTTCTGGGAGTGGCTTCCAATTGATCCATCAGATGTAAGATGGTATGTTCCTGGAGCCAGCAGGCCTCCCAGAGGCAGAAAATACTGAAAACTGACTGGAATAAGCAGTCTCCTTGGCGGGCCAGTTCTAGCATGTTGATCTGGGGCTCATTCCTGGTGGTCTAGCATAAACCCTATTCCTCCAGCTATTCCAGACATTTTGTAAATACTTAAATCCCTGTATTACATCCCTTTCCGCCAGTGACTTCTGCTTCCTGAAACCAGACTCTGAATAATGCAGTAGGTCAGATGTCAGCAAACTATACCCCTAAGCCACAGTGGGCAGCTGTTTTTTATAACCTGAGAGGTAAGAATGGGTGTCACAGTTTTAAATGGTCACATGTTAAATGATTACATAAGTTAGATTTGCTTAATAAAAATAGAAGATGCCAAGTTAACCTTGAATTTCAGATAACAATTTTTAAGTATAAATATGTCCCACATATTGTATGGAACATACTTATATTATTCAATGTTTGATTTGGCAACCCTAATGAAAATATTCTATTTTATTCTAAATTTTGCCTGTTGGTCTGCAAAATCTAAAGTATTTATTATCTGGTCCTTTAAGAGAAAGGCCTTCAAGGGATTTGAGGACCACCTGCAGTAAATAACTCTTCTGCACACGTACCCCTCATGGTCCAGGGCTGTTGCACAAATTCCATCAGTTCAAGCTACATCTAATGAACATCTACTATGTGCAGTGCCTTGGGGAGAAAGTAAGGATTGTGTGTTTTCTTGGGAGTAAACTGGAAAGACTTGAGGTGACCAGAAAGCTAAGGGAGACCCCTTGGTAAAGAAGCAGCTAAATCCTTCCCAGAGAGTTAGAAGGATCCTGAAGCTGAGAGAGGTAAGGCCTCGAGTAACAAAACTCAATAACAGAAATAAAGATCCAGAGGAAAGAGAGGGGGCATTTGTCTCCAAGAAGACAGGCTGGCCCCAATTTCGAGGGAACTAGAAACAAACAGAATAGTCTCTAGCACAAGAACATCCCCAATGTATTAAATTTTTTTTTGGTTTCTGTTGTTGTTGTTGTTGTTTTTGAGACAGAGTCTCGCTCTGTCGCATGGCTGGAGTACAGTGGCATGATCTTGGCTCACTGCAACCTCCACCTCCCAGGTTCAAGCGATTCTCCTGCCTCAGCCTCCTGAGTAGCTGGGACTACAGGTACATGTCACCACACCCAGATAATTTTTGTATTTTTAGTAGAGATGGGGTTTCACCATGTTGGCCAGGATGGCCCCAATATGCTATCTTATTGCATTCTGCCTCAATCTGGAGAGATGACCCAAGGCTATTCATATCACAAGGGCCCAGAGATATCTGTAAATCCACCATAAAAATGAGTAAAACACAGGAGTCCCCTGACTACAAAAAATGGAAAGCAGATCACATGTTGTGCCAGTTATTAAGGTGTTATATTATTGTCCCTCAGCCCCAAACCTACATTTCTTTACTATCACACTGCATTTGGGACTCTACAAACTACATTTGTGCTTTACTGAATCCTTCCTTGTTATGCTTCTCAAACAGGGGACTCTGCATGGAGACTTCCACACCGGAGGAGGAAAAAGAGATTGGCTCTTTCCCCCTGTGTTTCCTGAGGACTTCTTGTCTGTCGCAATTCCTGTGAAGCAGTACTTCTTGCCCCTAGCAGCAGCAGGTCCTTCCTTCAACTGTATGAATCTAGTTTGCAAGTTTTCCAGCACTTTCAAAACCAGTCTCGGGATCCCTGCTGAGAAATACCAACACCTCAAAGGTTGAAGTTTCAGCTCTGTGGGATTCCTTCTGTAAGTTTTTAAGGTTTCATGATTTCAACCATATTAAGCTCAAATCTTCTTCAAGATAATTGGCTATGGGAAACTTAGTTGACTGACAGCATCCAGTCACCTCCACTATGGCCCCATCACCACAACTGAGCTGAAGTCAAAGCCCCACCCACTGACCTCCACCCCTCCCACCAGCCCCTGCTCAATTCCTGCTAATGCCTAGGCACACTAGTGGTACCAGTGCCGGCCTTCATTCCTAAGGGATGTGGGACTCCTCTGATGGACAGCTTTGTCTAGGGACTTCCCACCATCATGGTCAAAACTTTCTTAGAACAACTCCATGGTCTGAGAGTTTTCTGCCCTCCCTCCTTTTGCACAGGTGTCAGACCCACCCCAAAGCCTGAATACTCTTCTGTCTTATCCTTTGCCCTTCCCTTTATCCCTCACCGGCATTTCCCCCAATAAATCTCTTTCACATTGAATCTTGTCTTGGTGGTTGCCTCCCCAATGAATTAGCACAGGAGTAATCGCAGTGGTCCAGGTAAAAGATGACACCTGGAGGGTGTTGAAAGTGGATATGGGGAGAAGTAGGCTGAGTGCTGGAAGGGATATAGGGAGAGGTGCAGACAGCTTGGAGGGATGCCGGAAGTGGATATGGGGGAGAAGTAGACAGCTTGGAGGGGGTGCTGGAAGTGGATATAGAGAGAAGTAGGCAGCTTGGAGGGGGTGTTGAAGTGGATATGGTGGAGAAGCACAGCTTGGAGGGTGCTGGCATGGATATGGGGAGAAAGCAGACAGCCTTTGGAGGGGGTGTTGGAAGTGGATATGTGGAGAAGTAGACAGCTTGAGGGGTGTTGAAGTGTGGATATGGGGAGAAGTGACAGCTCTTGGAGGTGTTGGAAGGGATATGTGAGTGAAGTAGAGAGCCTGGAGGGGATGTTGGAAGCGGATATGGAGAGTAGCCCAGCCGGAGGGGGTGTTGGATATGTATACTCCAACACACATACTGACCCATATTATAGTAAAAATAATACACACCTGCCAACTCTAGGGCAGGTGGGAAGCAGGGATTTAAATTATATCAAATGGCATTGAACTACAGTCCCTGGTGACTTTGGATATAAACTGCCTCTTGTGTTATAAAACAAAGCTCCCTTTGGAATTCACTGAGGTAAATTCTCAAGTTTTAAATCATGATAGATAATGTTGCTAAGGGAAGTTGCATCAGATATCTGAAGGAACTTAATAGCCAGTTACTACACTAATATTTCTCTCCCTCACTCTTTATCATGTGTTCTTTCTTCCTAAATTATTTTGTCTTCTATTTAGATGAATGGAAGTCCTTTCTCAGGACTTATCTTACTCCCAGCAGCAGTTATCATATATGATTGCTCACTATTTTCTTTTTCTGCTTTGAGTTCTTGGCTTTTGGGACACCACACATTCTCAGTTCTCTTCCCACCAAACACGCTACAACTTCCCGTTTCTATTTCTAGTTGCCCCTTCTCCACTTGACCTTGAAACGTCAGAATGTCCCTGGACTCAATCCTCAGCCTTCTTCTTGATTTATACTCATACTTCTCACTAAGTTATCTTACGCAGTTCTGTGGTTTCAAATACTATTAATACATTTGTGACTCCCAGATTTATATATGAAACCGTGACTTCTTCTAGAGTTCCAGGCTTGCTATACAACTGCCAACCCAACAACTCTATTTGAATATTTAATAGTCATTTTCAACTCAACATACTCAATATGAACTTCTGATTTCCCAACACTCCCCCTATCCCTCTGCAATTTTTCTCCTCTCCCAGTCTTCCCCATCTCATAAAGAGGGTTCCCCATTTTCCCAGTGTCTTCCTGTCTTCTGTAACTGCTCTCCTTCCTTCTCTCTGGACTTCTTAACCATCAGCAAATCCTGAAATACCCTGTCAGACTTGACCTCCCCCATCACACCCTATCTACTTTAAGAGCTTACTTTGTCTTCACAGAATAATTCACTATTTGAATATGTGTATATACAGGCATACCTCAGAGATATTGCAGGTTGGGTTCCAGACCACTGCAATAAAGCAAGTCAGACACATTTTTTTGCTTTCTTGGTGCATATAAAAGTTGTTTACTCTATACTGTAGTCTATTAAGTAAGTAATTGTATAATGCCTAAAAAACAAAAACAGTGTGCATACCTTAATTTAAAATATTGCTTTAAAATGCTAATGATCATCTGAGCCTTCAGGGAGTCATAATCTTTTTGCTGGTAGAGGGTCTTGCCTCAGTCTCAATGGCTGTTAACTGATCAGGGTGGTGGTTGCTGAAGATTGGGTGACTGTGGCAATTTCTTTAAAAAAAAAAAAAAAACCATGGATTTTGCTGTACCAATTGATTCTTCATAAAACGTTTCTCTGTAGCATGTGATGATGTTTGATACCATTTTACACACAGTGGAACATTTTCAAATATTGGAATGAATCCTCTCCAACTCTGCCACTGCTTTACCAAATAAGTCTATGTAATATTTTAAATATTTTGTTGTCATTTCGACAATGTTCACAGTATCTTCACCAGGAGTAGATTCCATCTCAAGAAACCACTTTCTTTGCTCATCACAGAAGCAACTCATCACACACTCAAGTTTTTCATGAGATGGTAGCAATTCAGTCACATCTTCAGGCTCTATTTCTAGTTCTCTTGATATTTCTAACATATCTGTAGTTACTTCCTCTAATAAAGCCTTGAACTCCTCAAAATCATTCAATCAACTTCTTCCAAATCCTTCTTAATGTTGACATTTTTACCTCCTCCTGTGAATCACAAATGTTCTTACTAGAATTTAGAATGGTGAATCCTTTCCAGAAGGTTTTCAATTTACTTTGCCCAGATCCATCAGAGAAGTCAGTGTCTATGGCAACTATAGCCTAATGAAATGTATTTGTTAAATACTATTTGAAAGTCAAAATTGCTTCTTGATTCATGGGCTGCAGGACGGATGTCGTGTTAGCAGGCATAAAAACAACAGTAATCTCATCACACATCTCCATTAGAGTGCTTGGGTGACCAGGTTCATTGTCAATGAGCAGTAATATTTTGAAAGGAATTTTGTTTTCTGAGTAGGTCTCAAGTGTAAGCTTAAAAATGTTAGTAAATCATATAGTAAATAGATGTGCTGTCATTCAGGCTTTGCCATTCCATTTCTAGAGAATAGAGAGTGTCAATTTAGCAAAATTCTTAAGGGCCCTAGGATTTTCAGAATGGCAAATGAGAACTGGCATCAACTTAAAGTGACAAGCTGCATCAGCCCCTAAGAAGAGAGATAGCCTGTCTTATGAAGCTTTGACTCCAGGCATTTACTTCTCCTCTATAGCTATCAAAGTCCTAGATGGCATCTTCTTCCAATAGGAGGCTGTTTCACCTTCACTGAAAATCTGTCGTTTACTGTAGCCACCTTCATCAATTATCTTAGATAAATCTTCTTAGATACTTCCTGCAGCTTCTCCATCAGCACTTGCTGTTTCACCTTGCACTTTTGTGTCCTGGAATAGCTTCTTTCCTTAAACCTCATGAACCAACCTCTGCTAGCTTTGAACCTTTCTTCTGAAGCTTCCTTGCCTCTCTTAGCCTTGATAGAATTGAAGAGAGATAGAGCCTGCTATGGATTAGGCTTTGGTTTAAGGGAATGTTGTGGCTGGTTTGATCTTCTATTTAGATTATCAAAGCTTTCTCTATATCAGCAATAAGGCTGTTTCACTTTCTTATTATTCTTGTGTTCCCTGGAATAACACTTTTAATTTCCTTCAAGAACTTTTCCTTTGCATTCACATTCACAACTTGGCTATTTGGCATACAAGACATATCTCTCAGTCTATTTTGGCTTTTGATATGCCTTCCTCACTAAGCATATTTCCAGCTTTTGATTGAAAGTGAGAGATGTATAGCTCTTCTTTTCACTTGAACACTTAGAGGCCATTGTAGGGTTATTAGTTGGCCTAATTTAATATTATTGTGCCTCGGGGAATAGGAGGCCCAGGGAGAGGGAGAGAGATGAAGGGAAGGCTGGTTGGTGAGCAGTTAGAACACACACAACATTTATCAATGAAGTTTACTGTCTTATGTTGACACAATTGTGTCACCCCCAAACAATTACAATCAGAGATCACTAATCACAGATCACCATAACAGATAAAATAGTAATGAAAGAGTTTGAAATATTGTGAGAATTACCAAAATGTGATACAGAGATGTGAGGTGTGTACACGTGCTATTGGGAAAACAGCACCAATAGATTGGCTCAATGCAGGGTTGACACAAACCTCCAATTTGTTTTTTGTTTGTTTGTTTGTTTTGAGACGGAGTCTTGGTCTGTCGCCCAGGCTGGGGTGCAGTGGCACAATCTCGGCTCACTGCAACCTCCACCTCCTGGGTTCACTCCATTCTCCTGCCTCAGCCTCCCGAGCAGCTGGGACTATAGGCGCTCGCCACTACGCCCGGCTAATTTTTTGTATTCTTTAGTAGAGACGGGGTTTCACTGTGTTAGCCAGGATAGTCTCGATGTCCTGACCTCGTGATCCTCCCGCCTCGGCCTCCCAAAGTGCTGGGATTACAGGCGTGAGCCACCGGGCCCAGTCCCTCCAATTTGTTTTAAAAAAATTGTTAAAAAATAGCTGCAAAGCTCAATAAAGTAGCGTTCAATAAAATGAGGTATGCCTATGTACCTTTGGTTTACTTGTGACCAAAAAAAAGTAATCTTGTCTGTTTGTTTATAGCGATTTCTCCAGTACCTGGGACTATACCTGACACATAGAGTAGGCATCATAAATACTTGTCAGATTAATGAATGCCTGGAAGGAATAAATAAATGAATTGAGACATCAATGAAATGCCCCCCTGCTCCCTTTAATGTTACTCCGTTTTTTGTTTTTTTTTTTTCTTTTGGGTACATGTGCATAACGTGCAGGTTTGTTACATATGTATATTTGTGCCATGTTGGTGTGCTGCAACCATCAACTCGTCAGCACCCATCAACTCGTCATTTACATCAGGTATAACTCCCAATGCAATCCCTCCCCCCTCCCCCCTCTCCATGATAGGCCCCGGTGTGTGATGTTCCCCTTCCCCAGTCCAAGTGATCTCATTGTTCAGTTCCCACCTATGAGTGAGAACATGCGGTGTTTGGTTTTCTGTTCTTTTGATACTTTGCTAAGAATGATGGTTTCCAGCTGCATCCATGTCCCTACAAAGGACACAAACTCATCCTTTTTTATGGCTGCATAGTATTCCATGGTGTATATGTGCCACATTTTCTTAATCCAGTCTGTCACTGATGGACATTTGGGTTGATTCCAAGTCTTTGCTATTGTGAATAGTGCCGCAATAAACATACGTGTGCATGTGTCTGTATAGCAGCATGATTTATAATCCTTTGGGTATATACCCAGTAATGGGATGGCTGGGTCATATGGTACCTCTAGTTCTAGATCCTTGAGGAATTGCCATACTGTTTTCCATAATGGTTGAACTAGTTTACAATCCCACCAACAGTGTAAAAGTGTTCCTATTTCTCCACATCCTCTCCAGAACCTGTTGTTTCCTGACTTTTTAATGATCGCCATTCTAACTGGTGTGAGATGGTATCTCATTGTGGTTTTGATTTGCATTTCTCTGATGGCCAGTGATGATGAGCATTTCTTCATGTGTCTGTTGGCTGTATGAATGTCTTCTTTTGAGAAATGTCTGTTCATATCCTTTGCCCACTTTTTGATGGGGTTGTGTTTTTTTCTTGTAAATTTGTTTGAGTTCTTTGTAGGTTCTGGATATTAGCCCTTTGTCAGATGAGTAGATTGCAAAAATTTTCTCCCATTCTGTAGGTTGCCTGTTCACTCTGATGGTAGTTTCTTTTGCTGTGCAGAAGCTCTTTAGTTTAATGAGATCCCATTTGTCAATTTTGGCTTTTGCTGCCGTTGCTTTTGGTGTTTTAGACATGAAGTCTTTGCCCATGCCTATGTCCTGAATGGTACTACCTAGGTTTTCCTCTAGGATTTTTATAGTATTAGGTCTAACATTTAAGTCTCTAATCCATCTTGAATTAATTTTCGTATAAGGAGTAAGGAAAGGATCCAGTTTCAGCTTTCTACTTATGGCTAGCCAATTTTCCCAGCACCATTTATTAAATAGGGAATCCTTTCCCCATTTCTTGTTTCTCTCAGGTTTGTCAAAGATCAGATGGCTGTAGATGTGTGGTATTATTTCTGAGGACTCTGTTCTGTTCCATTGGTCTATATCTCTGTTTTGGTACCAGTACCATGCTGTTTTGGTTACTGTAGCCTTGTAGTATAGTTACTCCGTTTTAGCCCTTTCGCATTTACATTCCAAAAATCATTTCCTGCTTGCAAGTGGTAGTCCTCACTAAGAGTTCCAGATCACGGAAGCTATTAATGTAACAACAGTAATTACTTTTACTAAGATTTTAAACTCATATTTATTTATTATTTTAAACTTCACTGGCATTTTCTGAAAAGTGCTTAAGTAAATAGGTGCTCCTCCACTTTTCAGGATGTCTAAACATTTACCGAAAGGATCTGTCTCCCAACCAGCATCATCTGGTTTTCAACAAAATTCTAATCCAGAAAAAAAAGAACGTTTGACTATTTTCCTTTTCCTTGCATTGCTTTTAGCTATCTCTTAAAAGCAATCATCTCCACATTTTTTGTTGTTATGATTATTAGATGATTTCTAACTGGTGTCCTGAAACCTTGAACTTTGCTAATGTCATCATTTGTTACCTGACAGAGTGTGTCAGTCCTCTTCTCCTAGTTCAAGCCCAAAAGCCTACAAGTTGTATCCTTTGAAACACTTCTTCTTGTCTGTCTGTTTAGTCCAACCAGTGCACATTCCATTTTTAAAAGCAAAACTATCTTTCCTGGCACTAGTAGTCACCTGAACAGATAAGGCTAACAGCTATGCCATGAACTAATTGTTCCAGGGACATTTTAAGGTAAGGAAGCCTAAAAGTAACATATAGAAAGGTAAGTATGTTTTCCTGGCAAATGGGCTTCCTGAGAAAATTTGGTCAAAAACTCAGTCTTTCCATTCCATGTTGGTGGTAGTTTCTGAGGTAAATAGCTAGCCCTTACCAATGAACTGTCCCAAAAATCCTAGAACTTCAGGAAGAAGGAACCAGTCCTGTAATATTTACATTTCACAGGCATTATCTAAAAAGTGAGTAAGTGAATAGACTCATCCCCACTTTTCAGGATGTACAAACACTTGCCTATAGAAGCCTATAGATGCTGTCTCCCAGTCAGCAATCAGCTAGTTTCCAATAAAACTGCTTTTAAAAAATATTTATAGCTCCATCTTTGAAACGCGAAAAAATTGTATAATCAAAAAAACAATTTACATGTTTGGCTTCTGCTGAAAATGGTGGGTAAAGGCTGAAACTGGATGATTAAGGAACAATTAATTAGCAAGATCTAGTGTTCTAACTAGTTGCTGTGAATATAGTTTGCTAAATGAAGAGAATAATGTGTATTTTATAGATATAGTTTCTGCTGTCTCTCCCATGCTTCCTAAAAATATTAACTCCTTTGATGTAAATACATGTCAACACTACAAAAATCAAATAAATTTAAAAGTAACTTGATTCCTCAACAGAAGGAAAGTTTTCTTTCTAAAAATTCTATATATAGTGTATATACACACTATATACAGTGTACGTATAGTGTACATAGTGTATATACACACTATATACAGTGTACGTATAGTGTACATAGTGTATATACACACTATATACAGTGTATATAAATATACACTATATACACACTATATACAGTGTATATAAATATACACTATGTACACACTATATACAGTGTATATAAATATACACTATGTACACACTATATATAGTGTATATAAATATACACTATATACACTATACATACACTATAGTGTATATAAAAATACACTATATATACACTATACATACATTATATATAGTGTATATAAATATACACACTATACATACACTATATAGTGTATATAAAAATACACTCTATATACACTATATATACACTATATAGTGTATATAAAAATACACTCTGTATACTATATATACACTCTATATAGTGTGTATAAATATACACTCTATATACACTCTATACAGTGTGTATAACATACACCTATAATAACACCTATATAGTGTGTATAAATATACACCTATATACACCCCATATAGTGTATAAATATATACACTCTATATACACCCCCATATATATGTATAAATATACACTCTATATATACCTATATAGTGTGTATAAATATACACCTATATTATTACCTATATAGTGTGTATAAATACACCTATATAGTGTGTATAAATATACACTCATATAGCAGTGTACAACATAAAGACTCTCCATATTATCTTATGTATCATTATTCATATATAGTGTGTAGCAATATATACCATACACAATACCAATATATATAGTGTATACACAATAATGCATGAAGTGTAGTGTATATTTATACACACTATATATAGTGTATGTATAGTGTAGTGTATATTTATACACACTATAGTGTATGTATAGTGTACATAGTGTATATTTACATACACTATATATAGTGTGTATAAATATAGTGTATATACACTGTATATAGTGTATATAAAGTATATATAGTGTATATATAGGGTATGTATATATTATATATACTACACACACACACAATATATACACACAATATTATATACACACACAGACTGGCATAGTGGCAGGATAATCGCTTTAGCCAAGGAGTTCGAGACCAGCCTAGGCAACACAGCCAGATCCCCCATCTCTTAAAAACAAAACAAAATAAAATCATATATACATCTTGTGCATTAATTTCAGTTACATATTTGTTACAGGATACTCTACAAAATATGGGCTGTGTCATTACAGAGTATGAGACTTTTGATTTTATTTTGGGTAGCCGAGGCCATTTATTTCATGTTTAATTTTATGACAGAATTGTCTTATAATCTTGCATACTTACTAATTACTGATCTTTTGTTTTCCTCATATATGTTACGTTTCTTTACTGTAGCATTATCCTACTAAGTTTGCCACTTATAATTCCTTCATTCATTCATTCATTCAACAATCATTGATTGAGGTGCTACTATATGCTAGGAGCTACACTAGATATTGGAAATGCATTGTCAATACTAATCAATGGGAATTGATTAGTCCAGTGGTCTGGTTTTATGCTGGAATGCCTAGAATTGAGCATTTTTGAGAAAATTTTTAAAGAGACACATATAGCATTAATTATTTGTTGCCCTGCTCATCTCCTCCGCCAGACTGGGAACTCTTGAAAAAATAAACCATATAATAGTCTTTCTGGTTCTTTAAAATCTGTTGCATTCCCAGATATAGAGTAAGTGCTCAGTAAATACGGACAGCAGTTTCTTAGCCTGGACTTAGTCCATTTAACACATCCCAAGAATAGCAGATAAAAGAGAAAGGTAAAAATCAATGTACTTTCCCTAATGTTGTCTGGAGATGGTTAAAGAGTCCTGGACTGAATCAGAATTGTCAGGGTCATCCTGAAACAAATTAAAATGTTAAATGGGATTGGAGCCTGACTTGGCCTGGAAACTTATGGTAAGTAACCCTGAGAGTTACCTGATTGGTAATAAAACCAGGTTTATAGAGATGTGTCCATAGATATGTTATGGGTTTTCTAGGACTAGACAGTTGACAACTGTACCTCTGATTGAGAATTTTCAAATTTTTGGCTAAGCATTTACTATAGTGTAAGGTCCCCTGGTGACCCCCTTTCATTCATCCAGTCAGCAAATATTTACTGAGCTTTCTAGGACTAGACAGTTGCCAATTGTACCTCTGATCAAGAATTTTCAAACCTTTGGGCAAGCATTTACTACAGCATAAGGTCCCACAGTGACCCCCATTCATTCATCTAGTCAACAAATATTTACTGAACACTTACCATGTTCTAGAGAATGGGTTGACTCCTACATTAGATAATGAACATTGTGCTCAGTACTACATGTAATTCCAGTAGAAACTTCTACTGTGCTGAATAGGATGGCCTATTTGGCCTGTAGAGCACCAATTTTTCTTTTAGCACAGGACTCAGAAAGAGGCAAGAAAGCAAATTGCCCATAATCATATGCTGGTCTTATAACTCTAGTTGTTACACTCCAGTCCTAGAGTAGAGACCCAGACAAGAAAGCTATCCCTAAACCAAAGACTTGAGCCAATGTTAAGTGACCCATTTCAATTCCCACTGGTCTCATCCTGATACTGATCAGGACTTATAAGGGTGAAGTTATCCCCCTCAACTGGGTGATTCCCTAAAATCTGGCATTCATCCACCAGCATGATGGGAGTGAACAGAACTAAAGCATTCCCCTCAGCAGAAAGTTTCTATAGAAATGTTTTGTTGACAATCCCTTACTCCTCCCACCAAATATTCCTCCCAGTATATTTCACTGAGAACTTCATTCTAACCCCTTTTCTGGATAACAGAATAAGGAAAGGGAGAAAGCTTTGAGATTATAGATATCGAAAAGTAGGGCTGACACTACTGTCCTCGGTCTTTCCAGCAGTCAGGGTCTATGGTGGTCTTAGTCAACTAAGGCTGGGCTATACTGATCTGAAGATATAAAGCATGCTGCCCTTTTTCCCACACACCCATTTCCCATAGAATTCCCTTTTATTGTAACCACAGAGCAAGCCAGGACATTTGCTCTCATCACCACTTACCTCTTTAATCGGGTTTTCCATGAAGGGAATGGCAGTTAGGCTCAATAGATAATGTGTCTTCATTTTCAAAAACAATAATATATTTTCCACTCTCTCACAACCATACTTTGCAGTTAGGAAAGACAGGGGATCTTGCTGTCTGGTTCTTTCTATACTTCACCTTTCTTTCCCCATCCTTTGTCCCCCTAGCCACAATGCCACTAATGATATCAATGTCTTCTAGTCAATGATGGAAAGATGCACTAGGATTGTGTGATTTGGTAGTTAGCCATCAAAAAGAACAATTCCCTTTGGAAAGCCGGCACTCATTTGTTTTCTTCTTCTCTTTAAACTACTTTGTATCTCCACAATTTGGAGAAGATATAAGAAATTTATTTAATCATTTTTTTCTGTCTTGCAGCTCATAGTAATTGCCCCTACAGAGATAAAAACTGTTTCACCCATGTCTATTATCCATCATTTGGCATATTACAGGGACTTTGTGAGTACTCAGAAGATCTTTAAAATTTTAGCATTGGAAATCTAATTTATACACATTTGTATAAATTTAGAAATACCCAAATATTAACAAATTAATCAAGTATTCAAAGTGCATACAAATCTTCAAAGTGTGGATTCTGGTACTTTCTTTGAAAATGCTTCCTCGATATCCATTTTCTTTCAATAAAGCCTGCCACAAAAATCTGAAGTGCTTTTTCCCAGCTTCTACAGAGGTTTCCTCTTCCTTCAAGCAAGTAGGTCTGACACGAACTCAATATCCGTAATCTTCCTTAGCCTGTATTCTTTGGAAACATACAACTATTTCTGACTGGATTCAATCCTAACAAAACCAAAGTCTTAATACCAAAAACCAGAATAGTTACATAGAGGAAAACTTCATGTAAGATGCTTGTAAATTTTCATACTCTTTTCTTCCCAGAAGATACACATTCTCTTTCATAAAAATGTTTGAAACTATTTTGAAAACAGCAATGCATACTTCACAAAAATGCAAGATTATCATGCCTTTTTCCGCAAAACATGTAAATATTCATATAAATCTGAATTTTAAATGTAGTACTGCAAAGCCTCTGATCAACATATTAGACACAGTCTAAATTGTTTACATTAAATAGGTTATACTCCAAAACCATTATGGCCATGAATTAATTGTCAAAAATAAAAGCTAATTCCTATGAATAGCACACAACATATAATGCTAACTTTAAGAACAGATTAATTGCTCAGAATTAGGAATATGTTGTAGGATCTCAGGAAGAACTTTTCTTTGTCACCTCCACACACTTGCACTAAATATCTGCCTTTTTCTCCCTTTCTTTTTTCTCTTTATTCCCTGGAATTACATCTACTTTAATAGTTTTAGAAATCCAGAAAAATAGAAAAATTATTTTTTTGTTGAGAGAAAATTTGTTACAGGTTTTTTGTGCTTCTCCACGTGGCACTGTCTTTTGTTTCAGAATATCTTATCAAAAATGCATATATAGCAAACAGCCATGTAGGATAGGGACACATCTCTCTCTTGACCAAAGGGCAAGCATGACTACAGTCCATTATAAAAGATTCAAGTTCTCTGAGCTCAGGGATCCTGTCCTTTACTGCAACTCACTGCATGTGCACGCGTCATCTGACCCTCCTGGTATTGCCTTCAGGACTCAAAGAACTGATGCAAAGATGCTGATGCCCATGCTGCTTGTTGTACTATTAGTAACAATGTCCTTTGTCTCTGACCTAGGAGGCCTGTGTCTTCTGGTAGCATTCATAAAACTATAACAAACTAACTTACTAGCTTATAAGTAGGGTAAATCTCAGACCCCTCAGAGTTCTGGACAGTTTTTTTAAAAATACTGGCCAGTAAAATCGCCAACTCTTTATTCCTTAAAATTTTCTTTAAAAAATGTTCATAATTAAGGATAGAGAAAAAAAATAAACTTGGTCAAGGACTGATAACCTCTCAGACCAAAGACTTAATTGCAGGAGTTTAGACAACACATCCTACATAGTGTTGCCCTCATTTTAACCTGGCCTTGCATGGCCCTAGGGGACAGTGCCCCTGAAAGGAAAGAACGTTATTAAGTAGGATAGGTTACCTTGCCTAGAATCAAACTGTACAGGTCTCACATGACCTTTTCACTTTAAGAAGATATATTCCTTCAACAGTGAAGGAGGAAGACATTACGACCACCCAAAGATAGGAAAGACTCTCACTTCCCAAACATAATACTCAGTAGTCTTTGGGATGGAAGATGGAGAGAAAAGACTGCAGGGAAGGGAACACCTGTGATCTGCTTCCTTTGCCACAGTGGCAGGGCAGGCGGTCATTCCAGGGAGCTGCGATGTCAGGTGGCAAAATTCCTCTGATTTCTGCCAAATCTAACACTTGGTTACAAAGGAACAGCATCTGGAAATACTTTATTCTTCTACTGGATGGTATTCCATATGAACAGTCGCTTCAAATATATATTCAAAAGCTAAAGTTTAAGTCTACATCAACATAAAGAAGGAAGAAAAAAGAAAACTTGGCACAATTTTTTCCTAAAATAAGCATTCTGTATTCTTTTCTTTTGTCTCTGAGTCTGCTTTTTTAAAATAAGCATTCTATATTCTAAGCCACTAGAAGGAAGTTTGGAACTTGTCTCAGTTTCTCCATCTCACCATACAAATTGAACTAGATTGTCCTTTGGAGCCAGTCAGCACTCCTTGAATCAAACTGGTATTCTTCAAATTGTGGCCAATAGGGCAAGAAATAAGGCACAGCTTCTGGTGACAGTTCAGATCTGCCTTCATTGTCCTCTGTCTCTATTCATATCATTCATGAAATTCAATTAAAAGGGATTCAAGTCACTAATGGTAAAAAATAGTAGGGAAAATATCTAATTGTAATCTTGATTACCAATAATTAACTTGAAAAAAATCTTTTTATTAAAACAGCCAACAAGATTCTGTGGGCATTGTGATATTCATTACTTCCTCTTCTCAGGACATCACATTTCTTTTCTTAATACATAATTCTGAGCCCCATATAAGTGATATTTCCACAGCCGTAAGGTTCCATTCTACAGAGAGACAAATATCCTTTCAGGGATACAGTCTTGCGGCAGAAGTATTCCTTTCCAGCAACTTGACTCAGTAACTCAATGTAACTGGAGCTCATGTCTCTGTGCTTAAGAAATCTCTAAGAGGCCGGAAAAGGCACAAAATCTTTAATTTTACAGATGTAAAGAATAAATAGGCTCTACATTCTAAAAATCTTGGCTATTTAACGTGAAGGTAACTTCTTCCTTTAAAGTCTTTTTAACATAAAAAGAATAAAAATGAAAAAGCAGCTTCACTCGGGAAAAGACTTTCTCTTCATGGCTGCAAAGTTCTCCAACATGGCTCCAACTCAGAATCCTTGGACATACGCTATTTCAATCTTGTCTTTCCTTTCATTTATGCCTCCACCTCTTCAATCCTGAAATCCAGGACTAGGACCTTAATACCTGTTACCCGCTAAGATAGCACCTGAGTGAAGTTCATCTTCTTCTAGAAGTCTTCCCTGATACCTGGCTTAGGAATGCTCCAGAGAATATTATAGTTTTCCTGTCAAATATGTGTGTGTTGTGTGCTATAACTGATGATTTTCTTTCATTAATTTCCTTCTAGACAACACTCAATGAAGTCAGAGACTCTCCAGAAATTAATACAATGTGTGACATCCTGTTATCACTCAATAAATATTTTCTGAGTCAAAGAAAATAAATCTGCTTGCCCTTAGTTGAATATAGTTCTATTTAGAGCTAAAAAAAATAAAGTCCCACAGTAACGTTGTTATTCTTCAATGAAGAAATACTAGATGGCTCAAAAAGTCATTATTAATCAAAATAAGTAGGTCTATTCTGATTTAATATAGCATATGCTATGTGCTTGCCTAAGTTCAACACAGTATAGGTAAAACAGAAAGGAATTTCTCAGCACAGAATATTCTTTCTGTTCTGCAAAAAAATGTTTATACTGAAGGGAAAAGGAATTTAATTCATGTGTAAATACGACCAGTTTTAAATATTTCCATGAAACATCTCCATTAACTGTAAACTCTCCTTTCCAAAATATGAAAAAAGAAGTATTCACTAGTACTAAAGCAATATATGTAACATCTTTGTATTTTTTAAGTGCCTTATTATCCAAATAAAAGTATGTCATTAAGTACAGTTTGGTGCAAAAGTAATTGCAGTTAATGTACATTAAAAGTAATGGCAAAAACCGCAATTTTGTACCAACTTAATATATGTATGTAATGCATTTAAAAGTAAAATTATTTTTTAAATTATAATTTAGGAAAAAAACTCCATCAGCTTTAACCAAAAATGATTAAGCAATTGAAAGCCATAAATTATTTAAGTGGATATTTGTCATTATTCTAAAATGTTACTTTTGATAACAGCAATATTCTTCATTTATTGTATATTTTGTTTGTAAAGAAAGAAGCTATCAATACAATTGTTGAGCAAGAAATATACTTGAAACAATGACTTACAATAGAATGTAGCAGTTATTAAAACAATTGGTGCCATTGGGTTCCCTGGAGTAAGTAAATTAAGGAAGAACATAAAATCTGAGAAGGTTTCGCAGAGGAGTTGAGACTTCTTCAGCTTCAGTATGACACAGGCAAATGGAAAGATAGTTCAGGCCAAGGAAGCTGTGTCTACGGTGCACTTGGTGACAAGGGGGAGACCAACGAGGATCCATGAGGACTAGAGCGTCCAAAAGTAGAAATGGTAACCACGCAGGCGCGGAGGTGGGTACACCAGAGAGGTTTCCGGGAGGCTTTGTAAATGGGGAGGAGATATACCCGTGTTTTAAGATGATTAATTGGCCCGTAGTTTACAAAACAGATTGGAGATGGAAAGGACTTGGAAAGAAAGAGTTTATACCAAGGACAGCCGAAATGAAAAAGGAGAGGACAAATGAAAGAGACATCCCCAAAGATGGCTAACAGGGAGTTAATAACCGAAAATTGGAGACAGCCCCCTCGCTTAGATTTCTACAACAGGCCATTGACTGATGCAGTCATTTCTATCTTTGCCTCACTGAAGCCAGGGGATCTTTTCTTACCAAATAAAATCCTCTCCTTCAGCGTCCCGGTTACCCTCATGACAAGGCATAGAAATCTGACACAACTCTGAATGATCAGGCTCATGCCAGTCTACCTGGCTTCATGTCCCAACTCACACCTCTACTCACTGCACTCCAACCACATCTAGGTTCCTTCAAATGAGGCATTTCTCTACTTGAAATTTTTCTAACTCATTTTCACCTTCTGGATATAGCATTATATCTCTCCATCTCTTTTGTACACAAATACACACCCTACTAACTCACACTAATCCTTTGCATCTCAATTTGAATGTTGCTTGCTTATATAAATTATTACCTCTTACCAGACTGGATGAGGTTAGCTGACTATGTGATTCTAGAACACTCTCAATTTTCTTGTACTACCTATCACATTCATAATCATTTGTGCAGTATCTTCCTCTCCACTACACTGTAAGTTCCATGAGGGCAGGGACTTTCTCTGACATGTCTAGTGTTATATTCACAGTACCCAGTCCAATACCTTGAAACATAATATGCATTCTAAAAATGTTTATTATATAAATTAGTGAGCTCCCAAAGTACTGAGTGCTAGTTATTGAAATGATCTTCTGGCCCCAACACTTCACCTAAAATTCAGGTCTTGGGAGAGGAAGCCACCATGCAAAAAACATATAGATAGCTACCAGCAGTTTTGCACTGGCTTCTACAGGTAAATAATTACCTCCATTTGTCCTCACCTACCCAGGATTTCAATGCCATTTATTTATAATACATACGAGTAGTCTGCACCTTTGGCTTGTATCACCCAAAGCCAAAGAAAATAACAGTTGGCATCACCTAACCTCTGCTTTATCTCCCATAATTACCCACATATAAAATTATTTTTTAAATTGAGAATAAAATTGTCAAAGCACTCTGCATTTTTAATATGCCAAAAGTTATGTTTAAGAAGACTTATTTTCTTTTTCCTATCTTCAGAGGATTTTTCTCATCTTCTATAATTCAACTTACATGCTATTCAAACAACCAAAACAATGATTCAGATTCTAATGGGACCTAAATTATCCTCCCTCCTAATGTGGAAAAATGCCCCATTTTCTATTTCCATTATCATGTCATTTCCTCTTTTTCATGGGGCATTGCTAGCTTTAGGGAACACTGGCATAGGAAACAAAATATGGTCTTTCTCTTTCCACTTATTGAACAAGGTTCCAAACATGCTATGAAAACAATGACTGGAATGTAAGCTAGAAGACAGAGCTCATCTCTTCAATGCTTTGTGAATTACAGAAATTCAATGACTTTAATAACTTTCAAAAAATCTTATTAAATTGCCAATCTCAGCAATTCCTAGGACTTAGAATACTATCATATCCTACACCCACCAAATTAATAAAGAACATACAGGAGTTTAATTATTAAACAAGGATTATCAAAAGGCAATTAAAGGATTAAAAAGGAAAACTTGGAAGAGAAAGGCTGAAGAAAATGGAATATTCTGACCCAACACTTTGAGACTTAACTCAGAGTTCTGAAGATAATTGATATCATATTACTGTCATCATCTATGTCTTTCTGTTATAGTTGTTTTACATGCATATTTTGAGTTTTTCCTCTCTCATGACCACTGTATCTACTATAAGCCCAGTACGTTATAAACCAATTCTCTTCAAGAAGAAATAAGAATAAACTAAAACATTTACATTACAGAGGAAGAGTCTAAAGTAAGAATTGTAAAATACTATCAAAATTGTTCAAACACAGTCAAAATCTCTTTATCTGAAGTAGTCAAGAAATGAGTGTCTCTGGCTAAACATAGCAGCCAAGTATTACAAATTTCCAAAGCATTAGAAAATAATAGCATATGCTATAATGAAAAATTATATCTAACGTAGTCTAATCTATACTTCATCCAAACTCCCTCAGAATCTTCCCAGGCCCCTGACCAGCATTCAGAATATCATTTGTCATTGCCTTTTCAGGTTGGAAGGATAAGAAGAGACTAAGTTGAGCCCACTCTCTAAGACATTGGGAAGGCTTTGCTATTGTTTAATAAATCCATGATCTTGATAGTAACGTATTTACTTATTTTTCTCTAACTTTGCATATGACAATTTAATGCCTGTTTCCACTTCAAATTAACTAATTGTAAGCCAGGAAATAGAGATTCTTGTCTTGAGTCTGCCACTATCTCTGTGACCTGAAGTAGATCAAAAGACAAATCTCTTTATAAAATAAGAAGCCAGTTGAAATAATTAATCATGGTCCTTTCTACAATAAAAATCTATGATGGTAAGAATAATTCTTAGAAAGTAATAAATAATTAATCAAGGCTCTTTCTATGATAAGAATCTATGATGGTAAGAATAGTAATTCTTAGAAAGTTCTGTTAAAGAAAATCATCAATGTAACAATGAAAAACAAGTTTTCCTTTTTATGCCTAGAGACCACGAAAAGCAATGAATGAACACAACCATCACTCTATTATGGGAAAAACCATGAGCTCTAGCAGTGTAGTATTTCTCTCTGCAGGAACATCTCCAAGGAGGAAACTCAGTTGTGGTATCTGAAAGTGAGTTAGGCCTTTAGGATGGGAAAGTCAGGCCTGGAGGAGGGCTTCAGAAAGAGTTCAGGGAAGGGAAGCACCATCTTACAGAATTGGGGAGGACATCTGAGCACCATTGCTAGCTCCCCTGCCTTTTAGTTCAAGAACTAAAAGGACTGGCCCGATTCTGCCTTCATATTTTTCTTGCTTACAGTTCAGCATTTCTTAGTCACCATCTCCATCCAGGTATCTGACACTTAGACACCTTTTACTGAGACTGCAGTATCTTACCCAAGCACATTTGCTTGCTTCACCTTCTGACTTACATTTCTGCTACCTCAGCCATTTTCCACTTTCTTATCCCAGGTCAGCATTAATAAGGTTTTACCTTCCCACCCCTGCCACTATGTCCCAGACAGGAAAGAAACTGTCTTTTCTTTGTCTGACATACTTCCTCATAGAAGTGTAGACACTGTTTATAACACTCTAAATGCCTTCTAAGTTAATTTGTTCTTTCAACAAGCAATTCTTAGGAGACTACCATGTGCCAGCCATCATAAATGAATAAGCAAATAATAGGTAAGAACAAATACTAAGATGAAAATGATACAGGGTGGTATAGGAATGTTACAGACCATGTTAGATTGGTTGGTCCAGGGAAGGCCTCACTGAAGTGGAAACATTTAAGCTAAGTCCTGATTGATAAGAAAGAGGCATCCATGCAAAGATCTTAGGGGAGGCAGAGGGACACTCACAGCAAAGAGAACTGCTATGGCAAAAGCCTTAGGACAGAAATGAGGTTGGTGAATTAAGGGACAGAGAGATCAATGAGGCCAGAACACAGGGAGCTTGTGGAGAGAAGTCAGGATGAAACTGGAGAGCTGAACTGAGGCAAGGCAAGGAAGGGAGGGATTGTAGACTGGAGTTAAGAAGCTTATGTTTTATTCTAAGAATAGTGGAGGGTTTTAAGCAGTGAAGTGATATGATGTGACATATAAAAAGATGGAAAGGGAGAACAGTAGAATCCAGAAGGTCCATTACAAATCCATTGCAATGGTCCAGGCGAGACATACTGATAGCTTAGAGTGGTAACTGTGCAGGTTTTTAAAAGTGGGGATAATTTCAAAATAGACGTGGCAGGACTAGCCAATTAATTAGATTATGCCATGAAGGGAAGAGAAATCAAAGACGTCTTCTAGATTTTTGGCACCTAAGTGGACAGTCATACCACTTACTGAAATGAGTAAACCTGTTAAAGCAATGATCTGCTGGTAAATGTTTCACAATCAACTCTCAAGAAGAAAAAATCCCTGATTTGCAGTGTTTGGCATATCAAGGGTATAAATACTCCCACCATTGCCTAATTCCACCTGCATACGTAATGTCACTGAATGAGAAATGGTCGCCAGTTGGCTTTCGGGACCTGGTAGAAACCGGCTCCAGCACATTATCGGTAGTTACAAGCCTTGAGGAAGTCAAGAATTCTATTTTAATGTGAACTACATTTTAAAATTCTATTGACTATCCAAGAAACCATAAGTTGCTGGATTTTTTCACAATTGTATAATTGTATTTACATATGAGAACTAACTTGTATCTTTGCAGTCAAGGTACCTAGACTAACGGCATTATCTTAACTCCTTATAGAAATATCTTTACTGATGTCTTTTTTCTCTTTTTTGGTCCTCTTTATTTATGTCTATATACACATACATACGTATGTATTCATTTTCTATTGCTGCTGTAACAAATTACCGCAAACTTAGTGGCTTAACCCAGATTTATCTTACAGCTTTGTAGGTCAAAGTCTGACATGGGATCTCATGGGGCTAGAATCAAGGTGTCAGCAAGACGGAGTTCCTTTCCGGAGACTCTATGAGTTAATCTGTCTTCTTGCCTTTTCCAGTTACTGGAGATGTCCCTCATCCCTTGGCTTCTGGTCTTCTTTCTCTACCTTCAAAGACAGCAGGTTGAGTCCTTCTCCTATTGTATGACTCTGACCTCTTCTGCTTCTCTCTTCTAAGAACCCTTGTGATTGCACTGGGCCAACCCAAATAATCCAGGATAATCTCTCTATTCTAGATTCAAATTACTAGAAACCTTAATATGCAAACTAATTCCCCTAACCTAACATATTAATAAATTCCAGGGAATAGGATGTAGACATCTGGGGGTGGCCATTAGTCTGCCCAACACAATAAATATGAATGTATGCCTGTATGCATACACATACCAAGGCAAAATGTATATATTTCATTTGTATACCTGTACACATATATCTATTTATGTATGTAAGGACAAATTTATACCTATACCCTCATATATTTCTATAATACAAAAACTTACACATTTCTTCAACTAGAATATTGTTCCAGGAAGAATTCTCTCCCTACAAGAACAACTTGTATACCATCATCTCTCAATATCCATTGGGGATTGGTTCTAGGACCTCTCGTGGACACCAAAATCCATGGATGCTTATGTGCCTGATATAAAATGGTACAATGCTTGGATATAACCATTGTGCATTCTCCCATGTACTTTAAATCATCTCTAGAGTACCTATAATACCTAATATGACGTAAGTGCTATATAAATCATTGTCATACTGTTTTGTTTCGGAAATACTGACCAAGAAAAAGTATGCACATGTTTAATACAGACTAAAGACGCAATCTTTTTTTCCCAAATATTTTTTATCTGCAGTTGGTTGAATCCATGAATGCAGAACTAGTGGATATGAAGCTCTTACTCTACTTTTTTCTTTTTTTTAAGTTCAGAAAAACTGTAAACTCCATCAGGTTGACCTTACCTTGTTTTCCAAGAAGCTCATAACTAAATTTAAATTTCACTTGTAATTGTTTACTAATTCCAGATAATGACTACATCTATTTATCACCTTTTATTAATTAAAATATTGGATCTACATGTGAATGTTTATAATTGTACTGTACTATATTTATTTCATATTGAAAACTACTTCAAATCCTTTTTTGAAAATAGAATAGGTTATAAATTATAAACAATGACAGCTCTGACAGAAATCCCAGGAAAGCAAAATGATAGTGTTACACTTTCTTTAGACCATGACATTAAAAAACAAATCATGGAAAGCTGAAACCATACAGTAATAAGACTCCAAATCCCTGAGAAGGGAAAGAACATTCACACTAGCTTTCCATTTTCCACAGTTCTGAGCTCTGAGGCATTCCAAGAAAATCAAAATGTGATAATCCCAGTCAGATAGAATATCCGAAAGAAAAAAGAAAGAAAACTTTCCAAGAAGAAATGGAGCCTGAGTGACTGCATGCTGTCACTACATGGAAAGCTTTGAATTTCCTCAAGTTTTGCCACTCCCTGCACATTCACCCTTTCATAATACTTCACCTCTAGAGCTCAGAGACCCATGGGCGTTTTAAAGGATTTCAGATGAGCCACTGGGTGTGAAATACATCACTCATACTAAAAGGCCCAACCCAGAGCTGGAGGTAGTCCCAGCAACAGCTATTCCACAGCTAAACCACGGTCCCCATGCCCATTCCTGTCAGCAATGGTGAGGACAGGAATTAATTCAACCCCATTTACAAAAGTAGCTCATGGATCACAGACCTAGATGCCACCTCCAGAGTGGGAGCACAAGCCCTCCTGGAGTGGGCCTGCCTCTCCCTCCCCTCCTCCATGTAGGTGATCTTGCTGTCTGTGATGACTTAGACACGTATCAAGGTAAAGCTTACAAGCAGGGTGGGCCAAGGAGGAGGCCTCATGTGTACAGAGAAAGGAAGCTCTGATTGCCACCCTGTCCCACCTGAGAGACTAGTCACCTCCTTGAAAATATCTCTCTTTAAGCATAGGTAGCCGCAATGAACTCAAAACCTGGCACCAAGATCTACCCATATGTGGCCTTTGGCAAGTCACTTACGCCTAAGAAGCCTTCTCTCTAAAACAGGATTAATCATAGTGCTCGCCTTGTAGATTTGCTGTGAGAATGAAATGCCATGATATATATAAACTCCTTAGCACGCTGTATGATGTAGTAAATGTCCCGTAAATGGTAATTAAGGGAATAGATTAAAAGAATTAAAATTAATAATGCTCCATCTGGAATGCCAAAAACACACTGCATATTGAGTAGTGCAACAAGATCTATTTGTTTAAATTCTCAAAACACAAGAAAGAAATTTGGTCCATAGAAAACAACAAGGCAAACATTTAATCTGCAAACAGCCTGCAGTAGTAACACCTATCATTTTTTTCATGTATACGCCATACCTGTTACTGGACTAAGCAATTTTTACATACAATATAATCTTAACAATTACCACATACTTACTCATTTGAAACATCAAATTACTTATGCATAAGTAAACTGGGGAGCAGAAAAGTTAAGGATTATACCCAAAGCCCCACCCCACAGCTGATGAGTTGCAGCTCTACCCCAAACCTGCTTTGAGGTCAGATCTGATGCTGTTGATTATATGCATTTTCATGTTTGTTACATCCCTGAGAGAAATTGAGACTCCTAACAATGCCAATCTTTTAAGAGTCCATTCATACGGTGACCACACAGTCTCTTTGCAGAATTGGCCTCCCCTCACTAAAGGTCCATTCCCCATACCTTGCTTTGCACACTATGAGCCAAGCTGTTTTGTGGCCTCCACCAGGTCCTCATCCCCAGGAGGTTTTCCTCTGGATATTCTGTCCTTTTGCTTCCCTGAGTTCGGCTGCTGGCAGGCCCCCCAACTTCTGAAATGAGGGGGCAGAATCTTTTCTATTTATTTCCATGATGGCACCATTTTTTGTTCCCTCCCTCCTAGAAAGCAAGAGCACTTTAACACTGGCTAAGAACTTCAGGTCAGAAGTTAGGTAAACTTTGTTTTAAATCCTGGCTCCAACTTTTACTAAACATGTGACTTTGGGTAAGTTCTTAACACCAATTTTCTTTATTTGTTGAATGGAGCTAATAGTGGTATTTATCACACTGTTTTCTTGAAAATATTGTACGATTAAATGAAGATTAAATGTACAGCTTTTAGCACAATACCCAGCACAGAGCTAGCATTCAACATATGTAAGATATTAATATAACACTCATACAATTTTAAGGCTTGAGATATATTTTCTGACAGACTCTAAGTGTCATATTCATTATGGTGTCCCTAGTTCCTATCACAGTGCCCAGCCTGTAGCCTGCCGACTGATGGAATGAAAGCAAGCTGTGGATGAATCCTTTATCAGGCATAGCACAAACCACTCTCACCCTCCCCCTAGTGGTGATCCAATAAATTCCCCTACTTGGAGATTCCTAACCTTTGCCTTTAAATTGGATGCTTCGGAGACAAAGAGAGAAGTAGAAATAGTTTTTAACAAGCTTTATACATAAAGTGCTGTGTGAAACCTCTGCACTATTCTCTTTCAAAACACTTAAAGATCAACATTATTTGTCTTGGCTTCTAGCGTCAAACTGCTGTTTCTTTGACAGTGATACAACACAGACCCTGGGTCACATGGGACTCGGTTATATTCCGATTATACACATGTTCACAGAGCCTCCTTCCAAGAAGGGTTCTCTTCCAAGGAGTGTTCATTATATGCTTCCCTAGCCTTTTTGGTGTGTTGTGGCTAACCACTCTAGTAGGAGAAAATAACTAAACCAGAATGATGGAAAGGAGATGAAAAGAATGGGAAGAGCCGTGTGAACTGCGTTTGGAGAGTGAATTCTAGGGAATTTTGAGAAAGTATCATGCGTGAAACAGTAATGTTTGAGCTACTGTGAGATGGAAAGAATAAGTGTTTTAAGATAGTTTCCTGTGTGTGGTAAATGGAATTCACCTTAAAATTTCTTCACAAGACTTCAGTACACATTTAAATAGCTTTTCCAAGATTTTTGGAACATCTAAGTGCTGTTTCTTTTGAACAGGATACCTTGTTAAGACTGCCCAAAATGGGTCCTGCTTTCTTTCAGCTTTTATACATACTTGGTCAATGAACGTCCATTGCTATAAACTGGGCTATGTAGGTAGATCAGTTTCTCTTTCTTCAATACTCTGAACCATACACATCTTCACATGGATCCCTGTATAATGACTTTCTCCTTTGAAACTGCCTTTTACATCCTTATTTCAGCTGCATTAAAATGACTACTTGAAGAAGAAAGCAGATTATTTAGCATAATTCCCCAATGATTAATTCTCTTTCAAGGATAGATTTCCAGTAAAATTGCCTTCCATGCCTCCTTTCCTGTTTTGTCAAATAAAGAACTGGCTGTTGGCCTCCACCAATATCCACAGGACAGTAAGGAGTGTGGTTCTTTAGGCGTCAGTGTTTCTCTACTCTCCCACCTACTACTACCAGTGTGTGACTTTCATAAAATCACAGACACTCTCTACGCTGTTGATCTTCCTTGTTTTCTCTTTCATTTTGAAAACTTTGTATCGGGTTTTAAATACATGCTTACTGCAAAAATCTCAAATAATATGAAATTATATAAAGTGAAACGCTGTCTCCCCACTTCCCACCCTAATCAATATTTCTGCTTATAGTTGCTATCTTGTTATATTTTTATACAAATAATATGTAAATTAGTCTATAGTTTCTACTAATAAAAATAGCATTGTATGGTATGCATTATATCGTATGAAATTTTCTTAAAAATTAGATCACACTAAACATAATAACCAAGTTACTTTTTATGTTTTATGTTAAACATAATAACCAAGTTACTTTTTATGTTTTCAAATGGAAATAAAATGGAAATAATAGAAACAGAGGTTTTGTGAGGCTCAAGTGAAATAATGTATTTGAAAACAATTCAAAAGTTATAAGAGACCCTGCAAAGATATCATCTTTTTATTATAACTAGGAGCTCTTTGCTCATAGTTTACTCTTTTCATATGGTACCTGGAATGACCAGCTTTTCTTCTTTCCCCTGGTTTCCTGAAATTACCCTTATTTTCTCAATTTAAAGACACTCTTTAAAAAATATTTTACCATCTCTGAAACCAAGATACATATTACAATAAATATTGTGTTCTGGTTTAATTTTGTAATTTTTTTTCTATCTTACTGATTCATAAAATAATGGTATATCTTAGAATGATGGCATCTTAGATTTAGTGATATTCACTAAGTATGTATCTCTTCTTCTTTCCTTACTCAATTTGACTACAAAATTGTCACCTTAGGTAAACAACTTCATCTCCTTATGTCTAAGCATCACTGGCCATTAAATGGTTGTAATATTTAGAAGAGTTATCATTTTAAAAGTACCGAAGATAGGAATGCCTTATAGTATAAATTCATTAAGTATGAATTTCATCTTTTCCTGTACCCCTCTAAATTAAATTCTTAATCTCAGGCTGATATTTAAAGCCCTAACCACATCATTGCATGTCATATACTCTGTCCTTCAATCAACCTATATCACCTGCCATTCCACAAAATTACCCCATATTTTCTCAGCCCTGACCGCTGACCAAATAGTTGTCTAGCGAAGTCCCACCCAACCCAATTCAGCATGCATAGAATTTTTTTCTGATGTTCTTGGAACAGATGTGATCTCTTTTATATTTGAGCCTCCATAGTAATGTATTTTGCTAAGTACATTTTTTTGTCTTATCCTCACCTCTATCTGCTAGAACTTGCTTCAAAACACTCTCTTCATTACCTGCATATCCCATACAACAGCACACTACCTTATATAATGTAAGTGTTCAGTAAATACTTTTTCATAGAAATGTAACTTCAACCTTAAAATCTGTGGTTATGAAGCATTGCTCCCAGGAACTGTAACATTTTCAATATTTCAATCCCTACATAGTTCTAACTTGAATTTGTATTAGTCTTAAAATATATTTCAAGGTAGTTTGTAGGCAAATATTCTCTTAATTCCTTGAAATCCTTCTTTTAGAAGAAGGATTTTATGGCTGGGAGCAGTGGCTCAAACCTATAATCCCAACACTTTGGGAGGCCAAGGTGGGAGGATCACTTGAGTCCAGGAGTTCAAGACCAGCCTTGGCAACATAGGGACACCTTGTCTCTACAAATAATTTAAAACTTAGCTTCCTGTGGTCACTGTGCATGCCTGTGGTCCCAGCTACTCAGGAGGCAGAAGTAGAGGGATCACCTGAGGCCAGAATGTCAAGGCTGCAGTGAAGTGATATTATGGCACTGCACTCCCACCTGGGTGATGGAGCTAGACTCCCCCACCCCAAAAAATATGGCGTCACACACACACACACACACACACACACACACACAACAGAGGTTATTTTATATTTTAAAGAAAATTATATAAATTTTCCAAATAAGAAAATTGAGAAAGGGCAAAATCAATTCACCAATTATAGTAGGTGTCTTTGTCATATAAATAGAAATAATACTGAAGACAAAGCTATTTGAAAATCCTGAAATGTGGATATTCATCCAATCCCACCCATATTACCTATTAGTGTCTCATCCTGTATAACCTGAAACTGGCTATAACATATAGAAGGCTTATACAGTTTCTTGCTACTGAAAACAGAAATATAGCTAATTAGCTTTCCTTATTCAATATCAGTGATTTTGTAAGGGAATGGTTCTCTTTATAAAGAATGATAAACATGTATCTTGCTAAAATTACACAGAGAAACAGAGACCTCCAGTGGCTGAATAACTTCACATAGAGAGACTGTGAACAGCATAAAACAGATGGGAAAGACATAATGGATTATTCACCCAAAAGGTTCTTCAGTCTAGTCTTTCTTTCATGGCATGTACTCCAGTACTTCCTTAATTCCAGTCTAAGTGTCTGAGGACAACTGTGTTCTCACCATTATGTCAGGAAAATCATATCCCTAACTAAGAGAAGTTGTTACTAGACAGCTTACCTGGTATTTATTTAAAATTATTTTTAATTATGTTATATAAATTAATTTAAATTATATCTTCCAATTATTTTCTGTGATGTTTTCTATTAATATAGTTTCACTGCTTAAAAGCAGTGATACTTAAATCTTTTAAATTCTCAATTGACCTTTGTGAGATAAACAGCACAGACTATATATATGTAAGAAGAAAGTTATATACATAAACATCTTAATAATTCAAATTAATGAGGTGAACGCAAGTAAACATGACAGCTATAAAATGTATTTCTAAAACTAACATAATTCATATTGATTATGTGATTCCACTTAATTCTGATGTGTGTTTCCAAAGATCAATGAGATATATGCTTTAATGAAATCAAAAGTATACAAATTGCTTGAAATTAAGCAAAAAGGGTTTTATTAAAGGTCTGAGGATCTTTAAAAACTGTAGGTTCTCTATAGCATGTTAAATATTTCTCCCAAAGGGGAGAAAAAACCATGTAAGTTCATTTCCCTTTGTTCTGTCTCTAATATGAGAGAACCACATAGTTTCACTCATTCAAAGAACAAATAGTTGCTAGATATCGAGGATATAAAGATGACTTAATTAACCTTTTAAATATTCAGTTTTCACCAAACACTAAGTTACAAATTAAGCTTCTTCAACTACTCAACAAAATTCAACAGTATATGTCAAAAGCTTATTAAGACAGCCCAGTCCTAGCTTAGAGGTTACTTCTGTATTTTTAAAATAAGGCTGGATAGAATAATAAAATAATGCCTTCCAAAACAGACTTTTCTCCCAAATACTCACACACATCTCCTTTCCCAAATCTCCATGTTTTGGAGGTTTTCTCTCTAAATACAATTCTGAGGCCAAATGCATAGGACACACAGTAAAGAGAAGTTTGGTTAATATAAGACATTACATACATTTGGGTTTTTATACTTAGGAGCAGGACACCTGAGGTCATAGCTACTACAAATAGGAGCCATGTCTTTGAAATCACAGTACCAGACATTAGACAGTCATTCTTATGTGCTGTCAGTGAGTGACTGAGATAAAGTTAGAGCATCAATCTTCATCTCTCCTGAACAACCAAGTGGGTAAGTCTGTTATGCCATCTTCAAAGCAATAAAGAAGTGTAATTGTACCAAGTGAAAATTCACATTGTGTAAATCTGAATTGCAGGTGGTATCAGATACATGGGCTGCTTGGTACAGATGGATGCTATCAAAGCATTAGAACAGCCCATTTTTTATTCAGCTATGCTGAGGAGAGAGATTACAGACTTTTAAATCTCCTCTACTTGAGAAATGATTACCAAAACTAGATTACTCTATATTACCTTCTTGGGAATCACTGAAGTAAGAGAAGAGAAATCAGCATGGTAAAAGAGTGAGAGCAAGGAAGAGAGGGAGAAGGGGAGGAGAGATCAAGATAATTCATACTCTGTGTAACCTGTTTCTGGATGAGTATGAGTATTTGCCCAAGTAACGAACCAGATTGATAAGCAAACAGTTTGATGTGACAATGTAGGTTCATCAGTTGCAACAAATGTACTCTTTGGTGATGGATGTTGATTTTTTAAGGGATAGGGAAGTAAAACTTTATTTTTTAAAAATCACCAGATGATTCAAATAATTCTCTAGTCATAGAAGTTTTAAGTAGAGAGTCAATCAAAATGTGGTCTTTCTAAAAATATTTTATTACTTCTAAAAATGAGAAATGATTTTGCTGCTTTTTTCTCTCTAAAGTTCTTTATAGCATACACATTTGCCATTTCCTTGGATATTTTGAGCTTACTAGTAATGTTTCAGTTCATCTTTTCTGTGAGCCCAAAGTGCCAGATTTCTGAGATTTGCGAATTGTGAATGAGGACCTGATGTCACATTTCTGAAAGATCAGGATTTAAAAAATTGATTTTTTTCCATTAATATTCCATGTGTTATATTAAATTCAAACTCTCTTGGCTATTTCCAGATTTTGTTATTATAAAACCATGATGTATCTGACTTTCATTATTAAATGAATATTTGATTCATATGACATTTATGAGAAAAAAGACAGAGCTAAAAAACAAATTCGTATTGAAAGAAAACATATATAAACATTATCAAAGAAGCAATTTAATCTTCTATTACAAACCACCTGAACTACTTTACCTACCAATGTCACAGATACACATTTTTTTCAGGTTTTTGGTACTTTTATGTGTGTAAAGGCATGTACACACACAAAGGAAATAATGTAGACTAGTAGTTAAAGGTTAGGACTAAGAGAAACTTGTTCATTGATCAATTATCAGATCGTGGACAAACTACTTAAGCTGGTGGGAAGAAAGGAAAGGGGGTAAGAGTTGAAAAATTACCTATTGAGTACAATGTTCACGCTTCAGGTGATGGGTGCACTAGAAGCCCTAACTTCACCATTACACAATATATCCATGTAGCAAACTTGCACATGTACCCCTGAGTCTATAAACATTAAGAAAATTACTTAGCCTCAAAAATATGGCAACAGTAAAAGGGATCAGTTGCTGCCAGGGGTGGGGCCAAGGGATGAGTAGGTGAAGCACAGAGGCTTTTTAGGGCAGTGAAAATAGTCTGCATGATACTTTAATGATGACTATCTGTCACTATACATTTGTCCAAATCCATAGAATGTACACTAGCAAGAGTGAACTCTAAGGTTAAATATGGACTTTGAATGATTATGATGTGACAATGTAGGTTTAATCAATTGCAACAAATGTACTCTTTGGTGATGGATGTTGATCATGTAAGAGGCTGTGCGTGAGTGCAGGCAGGAGTATATGGAAAATCGCTGTGCTTCCTCTCAATTTTACTGTGAACCTAAAACTGCTCTTTAAAAATAAAATTAAAAGATAAAAATGAAAGGTTGGAGGTTCCTAGATGGCTGAATAGGAATAGCTCCAGTCTACAGCTCCCAGCATGAGCAATGTAGAAGACTGGTGATCTCTGCATTTCCAACTGAGCAAATGGTACACCAGGAGATTATATCCCGCGACTGACTTGGACAGTCCTACACCCACTTAGCCTGACTCACTGCTAGCACAGCAGTCTGAGATCGAAATGCAAGGTGACAGCAAGGCTGGGGGAGGGGCACCCGCCATTGCTGAGGTTTGAGTAGGTAAACAAAGCGGCCAGGAAGCTCGAACTGGGTGGAGCCCACCACAGCTCAACAAGGCCTACTGCCTCTGGATTCCACCTCTGTGGGCAGGGCATAGCTGAACAAAAGGCAGCAGAAACTTCTGCAAATTTAAACGTCCGGGTCTGACAGCTTTGAAGAGAGTAGTGGTTCTCCTAACATGGAGTATGAGATCTGAGAGTGGACAGACTTCCTCCTCAAGTGGGTCCCTGAAGCCCGAGTAGCCTAACTGGGAGGCACTTCCCAGTAGGGGCCAACTGACACCTCATATGACTGGGTGCCCATCTGAGACAAAGCTTCCAGATGAACAATCCGACAGCAACATTTGCCATTTTGCAATATTTGCTGTTCTGCAGCCTCCTCTGGTGATACCCAGGCAAATAGGGTCTGGAGTGGACCTCCAGCAAACTCCAACAGACCTGCAGCTGAGGGACCTGACTGTTAGAAGGAAAACTAACAAACAGAAAGGAAATCCACGCCAAAACCCCATTTGCACGTCACCATCATCAAAGACCAAAGGTAGATAAAAACACAAAGATGGGGAGAAACCAGAGCAGAAAAGCTGAAAATTCTAAAAACCACAGCACCTCTTCTTCTCCAAATGAACACAGCTCCTCGCCAGCAACAGAACAAAGCTGGATGGAGAATGACTTTGACAAGTTGAGAGAAGAAGGCTTCAGACGATCGGTAATAACAAACTTCTCCAAGCTAAAGGAGGATGTTTGAACCCATTGGGAGTTATACCTGATGTAAATGACGAGTTGATGGGTGCTGACAAGTTGATGGGTGCAGCACAGCAACATGGCACAAGTATACATATGTAACAAACCTGCACGTTATGCACATGTACCCTAGAACTTAAAGTATAATAATAAAAAATAAATTTAAAAAAAATCTAAAAACCTTGAAAAAAGATTAGACGAATGGCTAACTAGAATAAACAGCGTAGAGAAGACGTTAAATGACCTGATGGAGCTGAAAACCGTGACACAAGAACTACATGATGCGTGCACAAGCTTCAGTAGCCAATTCAACCAACTGGAAGACACGGTATCAGCGATTGAAGATCAAATGAATGAAATGAAGCAAGAGAAGTTTAGAGAAAAAAGAGTAAAAAGAAATAAACAAAGCCTTCAAGAAATATGGGACTATGTGAAAAGATCAAATCTACATCTGATTGGGGTACCTGAAAGTGACAGGGAGAATGGAAACAAGTTGGAAAACACTCTTCAGAATATTATCCAGAACTTCCCCAACTTAGCAAGGTAGGCCAACATTCAAATTCAGCAAATACAGAGAACACCACAAAGATACTCCTCGAGAAGAGCAACTCCAAGACACATCATTATCAGATTCACCAAAGTTTATGAAGGGAAAAATGTTAAGGGCAGCCAGATAGAAAGGTAGGGTTAACCACAAAGAGAAGCCCATAAGACTCACAGTGGATCTCTTGGCAGAAACTCTGCAGGTCAGAAGAGAATTCCACATCCTTAAAGAAAAGAATTTTCAACCTAGAATTTCATATCCAGCCACACTAAGCTTCATAAATAAAGGAGAAATAAAATCTTTTACAGACAAGCAAATGCTGAGAGATTTTGTCACCACCAGGCCTGCCTTACAAGAGCTCCTGAAGGAAGCACTAAACATGGAAAGGAACAATTGGTACCAGCCACTGCAAAAACATGCCAAATTACATGGTCCAATTAAAAGACACAGATGGCAAACTGGATAAAGAGTCAAGACCCATCAATTCGCTGTATTCAGGAGACCCATCTCACATGCAAAGAAGCACAGAGGCTTAAAATAAAGGGATGGAGGAAGATCTACCAAGAAAATGGAAAACAAAACAAAAACGGGTTGTAATCCTAGTCTCTGATTAAACAGACTTTAAACGAACAACAATCAAAAGAGACAAAGAAGGCCATTACATAATGGTAAAGGGATCAACTCAACAAGAAGAGCTCACTATCCTAAATATATATGCATCCAATACAAGAGCACCCAGATTCATAAAGCAAGTTCTTAGAGACATAAAAAGAGACGTAGATTCCCACACAATAATGGGAGACTGTAACACCTCACTGTCAAAATTAGACAGATCAATGAGACAGAAACTTAACAAATATACAGGAATTGAACTCAGCTCAGCACCAAGCAGACCTAATAGACATCTACAGAACTCTCCACCCCAAATCAACAGAATATATAATCTTCTCAGCTTCACATTGCACTTATTCCAAAATTGACCATATAGTTGGAAGTAAAGCACTCCTCAGCAAATGTACAAGAACAGAAATTAGCACAAATTGTCTCTCAGACCACAGTGCAATCAAACTAGAACTCAGGATTAAAGAAACTCACTCAAAACCACACAACTACATGGCAACTGAACAACCTGCTCCTGAATGACTATTGAGTACATAACAAAATGAAGGCAGTAATAAAGATGTTCTTTGACATAACATCAGAACAAAGACATAACATACCAGAATCTCTGGGACACATTTAAAGCAGTGTGTAGAGGGAAATTTATAGCACTAAATGCCCACAAGAGAAAACAGGAAAGATCTAAAATTGACAGCCTAACGTCACAATTAAAAGAACTAGAGAAGCAAGAGCAAACACATTCAAAAGCTAGCAGAAGGCAAGAAATAACTAAGATCAGAGCAGAACTGAAGGAGATAGAGATACAAACAACCCTTCAAAAAATCAATGAATCCAGGAGCTGGTTTTTCGAGAACATCAACAACATTGATAGACTGCTAGCAAGACTAATAAAGAAGAAAAGAGAGAAGAATCAAATAGACACAATAAAAAATGATAAAGGGGTATCACCACTATTCCCACAGAAATACAAACTACCATCAGAGAATGCTTTAAACACCTCTACACAAATAAACTAGAAAATCTAGAAGAAATGGATACATTCCTGCACACATACACACTCCAAGACTAAACCAGGAAGAAGTTGAATCCCTGAATAGACCAATAACAGGCTCTGAAATTGAGGCAATAATTAATAGCCTACCAACCAAAAAAAGTCCAGGACCAGACAGATTCACAGCCGAATTCTACCAGAGGTCCAAGCAGGAGCTGGTACCATTCCTTCTGAAACTATTCCAATCAATAGAAAAGAGGGAATCCTCCCTAACTCATTTTATGAAGCCAGCATCATCCTGATACCAAAGCCTGACAGAGACACAACAAAAAAAAAGAATTTTAGACCAATATCCCTGATGAACATCACGGCAAAATTCCTCAATAAAATACTGGCAAACCAAATCCAGCAGCAGGTCAAAAAGCTTATCCACCACGATCAAGTGGGCTTCATCCCTCGGATGCAAGGCTTGTTCAACATACACAAATCAATAAATGTAATCCATCATAGAAACAGAACCAAAGACAAAAACCACATGATTATCTCAATAGATGCAGAAAAAGCCTTTGACAAAATTCAACAGCCCTTCATGCTAAAATCTCTCAATAAATTCGTATTGATGGGATGTATCTCAAAATAATAAGAGCTATTTAAGACAAACCCACAGCCAATATCATACTGAATGGGCAAAACCTGGAAGCATTCCCTTTGAAAACTCGCATAAGACAGGGATGCCCTCTCTCACTACTCCTATTCAACATAGTGTTGGAAGTTCTGGCAAGGGCAATCAGTTGGGAGAAAGAAATAAAGGGTATTTAATTAGGAAAGAGGAAGTCAAATCGTCCGTGTTTGCAGATGACATGATTGTATATTTAGAAAACCCCATCGTCTCAGCCCAAAATCTCCTTAAGCTGATAAGCAATTTCAGCAGTCTCAGGATACAAAATCAATGTGCAAACATCACAAGCTTTCCTATACACCAATAACAGACAAACAGAGAGCCAAATCATGAGTGAAATCCCATTCACAATTGCTTCAAAGAGAATAAAATACCTAGGAATCCAACTTACAAGGAATGTGAAGCACCTCTTCAAGGAAAACTACAAACCACTGCTCAGTGAAATAAAAGAGGACACAAACAAATGGAAGAACATACCATGCTCATGGATAGGAAGAATCAATATCGTGAAAATGGCCATACTGCCCAAGGTAATTTATAGATTCAATGCCATCACCATCAAGCTACCAACGACTTTCTTCACAGAATTGGAAAAAGCTACTTTAAGGTTCATATGGAATCAAAAAAGAGCCCACATTGCCAATACAATCCTAACCAAAAAGAACAAACCTGGAGGCATCATGCTACCTGACTTCAAACTATACTACAAGGCTACACTAACCAAAACAGCATGGTACTGGTACCAAAACAGAGATATAGACCAATGGAACAGAACAGAGCCCTCAGAAATAATACCACACATCTACAGCCATCTGATCCTTGACAAACCTGACAACAAGAAATGGGGAAAGGATTCCCTATTTAATAAATGGTGCTGGGAAAACTGGCTAGCTATATGTAGAAAGCTGAAACTGGATCCCTTCCTTATACCTTATACAAAAATTAATTCAAGATGGATTAAAGACCTAAATGTTAGACCTAAAACCATAAAAACCCTAGAAGAAAATCTAGGCAATGCCATTCAGGACATAGGCATAGCCAAGGACTTCATGACTAAAACACCAGAAGCAATGGCAACAAAAGACAAAATTGACAAATGGGATCTAATTAAACTAAAGAGCTTCTGCACAGCAAAAGAAACTACCATAGAGTGAACAGGCAACCCACAGAATGGGAGAAAATTTTTGCCATCTGCTCATCTGACAAAGGGCTAATATCCAGAACCTACAAAGAACTTAAAGTTACAAGAATAAATCAAACAACCCCATCAAAAAGTGGGCAAAAGATATGAACAGACACTTCTCAAAAGAAGACATTTATGCAGCCAACAGACACATGAAAAAATGCTTATCATCACTGGTCATCAGAGAAATGCAATTCAAAGCCACAATGAGATACCATCTCACACCAGTTAGAATGGCAATCATTAAAAAGTCAGGAAACAACAGGTGCTGGAGAGGATGTGGAGAAATAGGAACACTTTTACACTGTTGGTGGGACTGTAAACTAGTTCAACCATTGTGGAAGACACTTTGATGATTCCTCAAGGATCTAGAACTAGAAATACCATTTGACCCAGCCATCCCATTACTGGGTATATACCCAAAAGGATTATAAATCATGCTGCTATACAGACACATGCACACGTATGTTTATTGTGGCACTATTCACAATAGCAAAGACTTGGAACCAACCCAAATGTCCATCAATGACAGACTGGATTAAGAACATGTGGCACATATACACCATGGAATACTATGCAGCCATAAAAAAGGATGAGTTCATGTCTTTGTAGGGACATGAATGAAGCTGGAAACCATCATTCTGAGCAAACTATCGCAAGGACAGAAAACCAAGCACTGCATGTTCTCACTCATAGCTGGGAATTGAACAATGAGAACACTTGGACACAGGATGGGTAACATCACACACAGTGGCCTGTCATGGGGTTGGGGGAGAGGGGAGGGATAGCATTAGGATATATGCCTCATGTAAATGATGGGTTAATGGGTGCAGCACACCAATATGCCCATGTATACATATGTAACAAACCTGCACGTTGTGCACATGTACCCTAGAACTTAGTATATAATAATTAAAAAAAATTAAATCCATAATATCTTTTTTGAAACTTGTAATTTTAACTATCACTTTGATGATGGAAATCTTCCATTTAAGGAAAAAATTATTTTACTGATAATGTAACATGAATTTAATTTAAAAATTTACTTCAAAAAAAAAGAATGAGATATATCCCTGGGAAATGCAATTTTAGAGATGTTTTTCAATGTCTATATTTCATTAATTATTCATAAAGTAGGGTTTTGAGGCAGAAACAATTTTTCCGTCATATTTGTAACCATAAAAGATTAAAGATGCATTCATTTTTTTTTTCAACTTTTATTTTAAGTTCCAGGGGATGCGTTCATTTTTAATTAAGTGGAAGTAATGCTTAAACCATGAATAAAGATACAGATTCATTTGAAAAATAAAAAGTAAAAATAATTAAAAAAGAAAATTACTTAGCCTATATGTGCTCAGTTTCCTTATCTGTTAAATGTCAGAATAAAGTGACACACCTATTTATGAGAATCAAATTAAAAAACGCATATAAACAACTTAGTGCATTGCAGACCCATAAGAAACATTAGCATATAGTTATTAGTTATTACTGAGGAAGTTGCAAATGAGGCTTTATACAATATTAAAACAACTGTGTCTTTTAGAACAAATTTGAGAGCAAGCTGCCTAGGTTAGGGCAAAGCTAATGTGCAAAAAGAATAATTCAGACCAAAAAGGAAATATTTCAAATGAAAAATCCAGAGGACTTGAAGCCTAAATGAACAAACACCAAGATTCAGTACTCTTTTCCCCCATTCTCTCATTCTTTCTCTCCTGTTGATGACCTTCTTTTTGTCCTCTTTTCCCTTGGCTTCCAATGAGACACTGTTCTCTGGGTCTCCTCCCAGAACCTCTGATGATTTCTCTTTTTTTCTTTCTTTCACTCCTGAAATGCATATGATCCAAGTTTTTACCCGTACCATTTTCACTTCTCTTTCTCAACTACCTCATTCCTTTGAACAATCTATTCAATCCCCTGTTTCCAGTTGACACTTCTATAAAAATGGCCTCCAAATCTGAAATCCAGGCCAAGTTCTCTCCTTTACATTTCAGCTGTGTATTTCCAGCTGCTTCCTGAAGCCGTCCACCTGTCCCATCTGCTCTTCACACTCAGTATATTTGCCTCCTTCTCCCTTCATCCAGCTACTCCTCTTGACTTCTCCAGTTTTACTAATAGTGAGGCCATCTTCCTGGGCATCAAGATTTAACATTCTGGTATCACCTCTGTATTAGTTCCCTCTCACATTGTTATAAAGAAATGCCTGAGACTGAATAATTTATAACAAAAGAAATTTAATTGACTCATGATTCTGCAGGCTGTACAGAAAGCATGGTGGCAGCTGCTTCTGGGGAGGCCTCAAGGAGCTTTTACTCATGGCGGGAGGCAAAGTGGCAGCAGGTTCTTCACATGGTGAAAGCAGGCACAAGAGAGAGACAGCAAAGTGCCGTGCAGTTTTAAACAGCCAGATCTCCCAAGAAGTCACTCAGTATCAAGAGGGCAGCACCAAGAGGATAGATGCTAAACCATTCATGAGAAATCCACCCCCGTGATTGAATCACCTCCCACCAGGCCCTGCCTCCATTACTGGGGATTGCAATTCACATGAGATTTGAGTAGGGACACATATATAAACTACATCAAGTCCCTCACTTTTTTCTCTTATCCTCCATCTCCAAGTTTTTGCTAAATTCTATACATTTCAATTCTGCAATATATTTCTAAATAATTCTTATCTGTTAACACTTCCTCTGTCCTTTAGTCCCTATCACTCTTCAACTGATATTAGAAAGGCCTCCTATGGGTCTCTCTGCCCTCAGAATATCCTCCAGTCCTAATCCACTTTACAGTATACTCTTCCTGCTCACAATTCTGAATAAACTACTTACCTGCTCAAAAACATTCATTAGCTCTTCACTATCTATTATAGAATCAACCCCCTTTTCTCTACCATTCTCAAGGTCCTATGACATGGCCCATATCCTATTTTTCCAACATTTTTTTCTGCCTACTCTTCTTAATGACTCCTCTACTCCAGCCCAATTGAATCACTTGCTCATTCCAATCTATACTCTGACATTTTTAACGTCACAATTTGTTCACACTTTCTGCTGTCTTGAATTTCTTTCCTCATCTCTGAAGAGAGCCTTATTTCCATCACATGTGCAAGTAATCTCTCACCCCCTCTGACTTTCTCAAACCATCCACAATTCTTTTGCAATACTTTTCATTTTATACTTTCTATTCTAGTCATTTGGGTATATCTTATCCTACATATGAACTGTAAATCAATAAGGACAGGATGTATAAATGATACAATTTTGTATCCACGATTATCACCATTGCAGGGCTTTCCACATACTACATCATCAACAATGTATGTTGATTGCCAAAATAGTTATGAAAAGCCCTTCTTTGATCCTGTTAGCATAAATTTAATTGGCAGTTCAGGATTCTATTTGCCTAAATGAGAGTACAGCATCACTGAAGTATTGTATTGTCCTTGCACAGCCTACTGAGAATTACTGTAAAACGAGCAGAGAGACATTGCCACAAAAATGCATTCGACAAAACCAATAGACACAAGCACAATCTTGGTGGCAAGAGGACACAAGAATCAAGGAAATCCCGTAACTATCCTTGCAAATATCTCTCCTCACAGCTTTCAGCTCTAAATGCAGCTATTAATTGGTAGCATCGACAAAATTAATTTGGTAAATCCCTCTGAAGCTTGATTTAAGCTTCCTGTGATACTGCTAGGTTTTAGCCCTTAATTAAATTTATGGGCTGATATGTTAAATCCTTTTCATTTCTGTTTAACCCCCTATTCAAGGAGGTTTTGTTCCAACATCATATCAAAACCTAGCTGGATCACAAAGCAAAGTTTAAAGAAGACTGTAGTTTTTCTGACTTTCTAGTTACACTTGTAGAATTAGAATTTGAAGTCTATATAAGAAATCCCAAATGGGGAAATTAAAATGCAGTTGTTCCTAGGCATCTCCCCATGCCTGATGGGCTCAACTCCAGTTCCTGTATTTTGATGAATTACATTACAAATTAGCCCTATCATCTCACCATCAAATTTGCAGGTTTTATTCCTTCTTTGGAACTTACAGAGTTTAAAAATAAATGTTAGTTTCTTCCAACATAGTTTCCAAATTTACTGCTCCTCTTTCCTTTACATCTGACACTAAGCCAAGCCAAAGGCAGAGTACTCCCTCCCTGGTGATGTCCCTGCTCATCCATCACGCCTTGCTGATGCAATCCAGTTCCATAAGCTGTCTTCAGGGAGCATGGGTGGCCAACAGACGTGAGCCCATGAGTGAATGGAAGAATTGTGTAAGACTCTGTCTTTTGTGTAGGGAAAATGCAAGGACATGTTTGCCAGATCTCCTGGATGCTTTCTGTGGATAGTTTTAATCTCTTCTTCAAATAGAAGAAGTTCTTCCTTTAAACATTTATTTTTACAATTTTTCTTTTTTGTTTTTGTTTTGCACATAAGCTTAATTTATGTGTACCTTTTAAGATCTTGGTTAAAAAATTCTCCCAAAAGAATACTAGCTACATACCAGGGAAATAGATACAGAATGAAAAATTATCCAAAAAGCTTGGTTAACTTCTTTATCCCAACACACACACTTTGTATTAGCAAAGAAACTAAGCTAGACCGAAAATAATCTTCAATTTGGTTTACCTAAATAATTATTCAATTTCCATTTTAATTTTCCTAGTAAAAACTTAATGTGCATTCTCTGTTTTATTTCTAACGTGTTAGCACATCTATAAGATATAGACCTATGTAGATTTCCCTTTCAAATTTCACATTTTGATTATATAAAAATTAAATGATATTTAGAGAGGGTATTTGATAATACAAGGTTTTACTTGCACATTTGGTAAGTGTTAACTTTGTTATTGTTTGAGTTTTCTTTTAATAGGCTGTTAGCTATGCATCTGGGAGCCCTAGCAGATGCAATTTCTCCTTCGATAGGGACAAAAAGAAGCTAGATGCTCTACACAGGCATTGGAAAGGTCATCCAAAGCATATTTTAAGAGCCTCTATTACTTTTGCAGGTTTTTGTCACACTGAACCTTGTGCTTGGAAATAAAAAATAAGAGATTTTTGTTTTACTTGTCAAAGCACTCCCTCCTCTAATATGCACAGCAGTGATAAGGGGTGGGTCAATTTGCATGAGGAGCCAATGATTTTCTGTAATAGAAAGGACCACATTCCTAGTCTCTGTCACCAACTTCCTCTCCATAAAGGTCAGGGTAGATTTAGATGGCCTCATGAGGCAACGATGAACAAGACTCCTAAAATATGGTTAAAACAAAGGTAGAGAGTGAAGGGAGTGAGCAAGGCCTGGAATGAATCAGGGTATCATCTGTGCTTCTGAGTCTCAGGGTGTGGTAGGCACAAGAATACACCTGGTGGACTTCCACCCACAAGAAGCGTGTTTGACTAAGGCCCCAGCCACCACTCCCTGAAACCTATCCCTGCATTTGTGCCATGGCCACATCTCCCATAGGCTGCTTCCTGCCAATGACCTGTCTCTGGGAGACATGAGACTTCTTTTTGGCTGACTGGCTCGAGAACTCCCCTGAAGTTTTATCAAACCTTCCTGAGACCATATAGAAATCTAGGAGGCTTGCAGCCAACTTTCTCTCCCTCTCTCCTTCACTTGAGGTCAGACTAGCATCACATTCTGATGACTGGCTCAACTCTCTTCCTACTTCTTTTACATGCAGGCATTTCCTCCTAATAAAATCCTTGCCTGTTTTATTCCATCTTGGCATCTGCTTCTTGGAGGACTCACACTAACATGCACAGTACAAGTGCTGAACCTGTCTTGACCTACTTCGAGTCATTTGTGTCCCAGGAACTATTAGAATGAACCTTATGAAACTGCCAACATCCAACCATTGGTGACTTACAAAAATAACCATTTCATGTAGTTCAACCTAATAGTAGTGCAGAATACTGACAGGGTTGAAACACTGGAGACTCAGTTCTCTAAAGCCCAGAGTTTCTTTGAGACTGAAATAAGAATCTACATTCCTTTTCCTGAGAGGGCTGAATCTGAGATAGTTAGCCCAGTCCCTGAGCTCAGGATAGCTTTGATCCAGGAAATCTGATGCTTTCCTTTGCCCATGTTTCCCTCAGGATACAGCTTGGCTGCTTAATCAGCCTTACTCAATGGCTATTTCCACTGGAGCCCCACTCATCGTCATTACTTACCTGAAAGATGATGGGCATCAAAACGTGCCCTGATTCTCTCCTGTAGGTAGCCTTTGCCTCATGGAAATGCTTTGGCTCAGGAATTGATAGAACTTTGACCTTGAAGGCACTGATAAGTTCGTGGGGAATTCTTTTTAAAATCAGAGGTATCCTAGAAACTGGGAGAGTCCACCTTTCCAGAACTAGGCAGGATTGATTCAGAACTCAGAATGACTGCTGCACAGGGGACTCTGCACTACCTTTCTTGTTTCCAACACAGCCCAGGAAGGCAGCTTCCACTCTGGAGACAGGAACCCTCTGCCACAGCTGGCATACTGAACTGGGAATAAATCAGAGAATTCTCTTCCACTTTCCAGATCACTGAAAATAGGGACTCATAGAAGTATAAAGAAAAATAATGGGACCTTGGAGGGGAATATACTGGACTTCTTGCTCCTATTGGCAATGGTAGTTCAGTCTGGCTTGACTAGGGCATGCAACTTGCCCCTCAAATTCAATATGCCAACTACACATAGTAAAAATGTTAATGTAAGAATTTACCTTTTAATGGAGAAATTAATTTTCACGATTATTAAACCTAATTCAAATTGTAATTTAAAGTATGAAGATTTTGCTATTCAAAAATCTTTATGTTTCTGGAACTTTAGCTTTTAAAATTAGGTAACCACATAACTTTTATTCTCAAATGCTATGAGAAAAGTCTTACTTTTCCTCCAATAATTTCCTTTTTATTAAAGAAGAAAAATAACTTTACATGCGATTAATTTGAGAACTTTAATATAAAAAATAGCCTCCATTTACTGAGCACTTACGGTCTGCTAAAATAAAGTTAGGAACTATTGAATACTTGAGTTCTGCCACCAGTACTGACTCAGTGCTATGAAATGAATAGAATAAAATCACTATTGCTTTTGTATATGTTTCTTCTTTGTGTATTCTATATTTCTTCTATGCAACTTGAAACACTGCCATATTTTGTATTGCACTTTACATAAACATATCTCTAATTTATCATAAGCCTTTCATGAACATTATTTTTCCGTTGTGTGGACATTATAAGATGTTTAACCCTTCCTTATGTTTAGACACTTAGATTGTTTCACATTTTTTTGCCTCAACTGAACATTTAATCATTCTCAAGAGTAGACTTACTGGGTTAAAGATTACAGTAGTCCCCCCACTTATCCACAGGAGATAGGTGGATGGTTGAAACCAGATATAGTACTGAACCCCATATATACTGTTTTTTTCCTATACATACATACATATGATAAAGTTTCATTTAAAAATTAGGAACAGTAAAAGATTAACAACAACTAATAAAAAAGAACAATTATAACAATATGCCAGCCTCACTACTTTTGCACTTTGAAGCAATTATTAAGTAAAATAAAGGTTATTTGAACACAAGCACTGAGATACCACAACAGTCGATCTGACACCAAGACAGCTACTAGGTAACTAACTAGTAGCATCTACTGGTTGGATTCGCTAGACAAAGGGATTATTCACTACCCAGGTGGGACAGAATGGGATGGCAGAAATTTGATCATGTTTCTCAGAATGGCACACAATTTAAAACTTATGAATTGTTTATTTCTGGAATTTTCCATTTAATATTTTCAGATTGTGGTTGACCAAGGGTAACTGAAACCACAGAAAGTAAAAACCTTGGATAAGGAGGGACTACTGTATTAACACTTTTAAACTCAATATACATCTTCAAATTTATTTTACATTTTTATCAGCAACACATGAATATTTCTATTGGAGACCTTGAATAATATGGAAGAAAGATGTGGAAGATCCTAAGATATTCTTCAGAAAAACATCTTTTCTAACATGAAAAAAATGGCATTTCATTTAAATTTCCATTACCATACCAATAATATTTGACATTTTTCACCAACTTTGTTAAATAATCTATATCTGTATTATTTAGAGTAACTCCAGAGTTCTTACTTTCAAATGCTCAAAAGTCATCTCTGTAATCCTCTTGAAAATTTTCATGAGTTATTTCAAATAGACAGGCTTAAATAGGACTGTTATCTATTCTGCATCACTTACTCTTTTGTCTCAGTCTAATTGGTGTAGTGGAATTTACATTAATAAATGAACCAGGATATTTACATAGTTCTCTCCCTCTCTTTCTGTGTATGTGTATGTGTGTGTGAGAGAGAGAGACAGAGAGAGGCTAATCTTCAATCTTCTCTCAAATCATAGGAATCACTGACTTATGTCACAATCATAAGTCACTCATAACTAAATTTATTTTCCTCTTCAAATTACATTATCCTTGTTACTTCTCAAATGTTCCATTTTGTCCTAAAAGTTTCTTACATTATCACCAAATATATAGTAAAAATCCCCAATATTAAAAATTAACACACCATGATTCAAGTTGATTTTTAAATATTTTCTCCCTAATGATGTATGTCTTGGTGAAGAGAATTTTTTTTCTAAGATTAACTTACTCAATTCATTCTCTCCAGATTGTGGATTGGAAGTTGGATGAAACATTATAAATCAATGTGGAAAAATAATTTTGCCAAATTTCAATCTCAATCAGTATCCATCAAAACTTTATCCTTTGGCTGTTTCAAGATATTTGTGTGATATTTTTAAGCTGTTAAAAGTTTATTTATTTTAAAGGCTCAATGGGCTTCCTGGATGCCAAATCACTTTTTAAAAAATTTTGATGATACAAACTAAAATGAATTAAAAACACATGGAATCAATGTTCTCTAAAATATATGTGTTTTCAAAGTTTAGAAAAAGAGGGTGGGAAGAGGTGCTTGGCAGCATGTTTGGGTTTTAGTAAATCCGAAATTTTCGAAAAATTGTTCCAGATGTTGATGAACCCCTTGGTTCCCCTAAGTTTCACCCAAACCTGCTATAAATAAAGATAATTATAAACAGCAATAAACTAAGGTTAAGGCAGTATGTAATGAATGCCATAGGAATCATAATTAATTTGAATTAACTCTGAACTGAATTTAGCCACAGAAAATACAGATGTGGATGGGTTGTAAATACCATTAAGAAAAGTAAAGTTTTATGTATGCTCACATAAATAGGAAAATAAAAACAGAACTATTTCACACATAAAAACCTGACAGCATCCTGGCATTTCATCCTGGCATTCAGAAGCTCTCATTATGTAGCCCAGTGGTTCTTCAGACAGGATGATAAATCTCCCATGGAGGATGTTTGGAAACTTGTGGGACATTTTTGGTTGTCACAATGACTGGAAAGAGCTACTGCCTTTTATTACCCAGTGGCCAAGGACGATTAACATCCTGAAATTCCCATAAAATGAGAAAATATTCACCCAAGTAACCATGGTGTCCCCACCAGTCTCACCAGCACTCTCTGACCCCTAAATTTGTATCTCACCAAGTTTCCTCACATCCTCCACAAATCACAGCCACCCTGCCTTTGTGCTTTTCCTCTACTATTCCTTTCCTTGGAATTTTTTGCGTCTCCTCTTCAATAATCCATATCTAGTATTATCTTCCAGAAAGACTCTTTTTCACTTCAGGTCTCTCCTCTGGAAGACTGACTTCCATAGTAAACTTTTTATCTTCTCCTGAGGTATTTCAATAGCCTCATTCTCACTATTTCGTATTCCCCAGTTATATCCAATACAGGGTAGTGTGTGTACACAAAAACAGCTTAATTAACTACTGCTGAACTTTTTCTTATCAAGATTGTGGACTTGTACAGACTCAGCTATAGTTTAACTTTCTTATTTGGCTTTGTTGAAAGAACTCTGCCACGTGTGTTCACATGCACACATATGTGTATGTCTGATGATATAAATATAGACACAGACATAGATACAGATATAGATTAGATACATTCCTATAAACAGACAAACCGTTGACCTCTCATTTAAGGATGGCATTGTTTGAGTAGAATTTGTCCTCTTGGTTCCATTCCTTTGATAAGCACTTACCTCTAATTCTCATGGTTTTGCCTCTTACTAGTTACACTACAATAGTAGAGAATCTTTAGAACCTTGAAGGGCAGCCAGGAAGAGTTGACTTGGAAAAATATAATCTAATACCTCTGGGAGGAAATAATTCCCACAGACGTTTGCTGGAAGATATGAACTATACATCTGGACTACAGTAATGCTTCGGAATGACTAAGGAGAGTTTCATCTTTCAAGCCAGCGAGAGCTGTACTAGAAAGTATACTTTCGAATAGCCCTTCACTGGTTTCACGGAACAAGACTTAGGGGCTCAGGTAAAAAATGAATAACTGCTACTTTAATTTAGGGCTGATATCACTTTATGGTGATGTTTAGTACACACAGCCTCCGTCTCAAGAACATGTGACTTTTGAATGACCTCATCCCCATCATGGAGGCTTCCTACTCCTCTGGATCCCTTCCAAGTACCCCCCTTTCCAGTGTAGGAGCTGTCACCAAGAGCAGCCTACAGTCCCTCTCAGCCTCAACCCACCTATAGTCCTAGAGAGGGCACAGGATTGAAAGCTCAAAAGATTCAAGATTTCATTTCAGAATGCAAAAGGGAAGAAGTGTACTTTCTGTGGACATATAAGTCTACTGGTAACACTTTCTTTATTCTCTCTGTGAAATAACTGGCTAATATGAAAATGTATAGCAATATAACAATCTTTTATTAATAAAAATGCCAAAAATAACACCATTAACACCATTGCTTTTTCTGACTATGAAAGTATCACATTTATTATTTTAAAATAAGAAATGCACAAAGATGGCAAAATAATTTGGAAATTATTTCTAATTCTACCATGTATAAATTATCACTGAATATTTCAGTAAACATTCATCCAGAGTTTATATTAACACACACACACACACACACACACACGTGCAATCCAAAATAGTATTAAATAAGGTATATACACTGCCTTCAATTTAGCTTATTACTTATTATGTTATGGACACGTTTCCATGCCAAACACAAACAGAGAAGGTATAACTATATAACAAGTTTTTAAAGCTGCTTAGTATTCCAGTGAATTAATGCATCATAATTTATATTAACATGGCCTTACCATCTGGCATTTAGATTGTTCTCAATATTTCACTATCTCATTCACCGCTGTGATCAACATACATACATTTTGGACATTTCTCTAAGTATTTATTTTTAAGAGATAAATTCCAAGAGTGGAATTCCTGACTCTTATTAGAGTAGAAAAATAATTTTAATTTCCATTATCAAGTTCTTCCCTCAAAATGCTATACCAATTTACTCTCCAACCAGAAACATCTTAAGAAGTAATAAATCCTGGGCTTTGAACAATTAATTTACTGGGTTGTGTTTTTTTGTTTTTTTTGTTTTTGTTTTTGGAATATAACCCACTTTGAATTTTGAGGGTGCTTATGTGAATATTTTAGTTGTTTAAAATTATGCTTCTTAAACTGTATTCTGGTTTGCTCTGTCAAGGACCGAGGACCAAGAACCTAGAAGAGGAGGGTGTGGGAGATGGGTAGAGAGAGGGGAAGTTAACTTTTCTGTTTTCAGAGTTGAACTAAAACAGGGCTTCTGCTTTTAAAGATTTATATAAGCTTCTCTCTGAGCAAGACTGAATACAAATGTTCAAAATCTTTAGTTAAAAATATCTTTCCTCACAGTGCCAAGGAGAAAAGGTAGTTGTTGTTCTAGTTCACTATCAGAACTGTGGTGGGAATGTAAATTAGTCCCTGTAACTGCGGAAAGCAGTTTGGAGATTTCTCTAAGAACTTAAAACAGAACTACCATTTAATCTAGCAATCCCATTACTGGGTATAGATCCAAAGGAAAATAAATCACTCTACCATAAACACATATGTACTCATGTTCATCACTGCACTGTTCACAATAGCAAGGACATGGAATCAACCTATCATACCTAGGTACCAACCTAGGTACCCATCAACCGTGGATTGGATAAAGAACATGTGGTACATCACCATGGAATACTATGCAGCCATAAAAAAGAACAAAATCATATCCTTTACAGCAACATGGATGCAGCTGGAGGCTAGCATCCTAAGCAAATTAAGACAGGAACAAAACACCAAATACCACATGTTCTCACTTGTAAGTGAGAGCTAAACACCGAGTACACATGGAAAAGAGATGAAAGCAATGGACACTGGGGACTGCTGGAGAAGGAAGAGGGCAAGGGGATTGAGAGGTGAGGTACTGCCTACTGAGTCTGTGCTCAGTACCTGGATCATGGGCTCATCCATACCCCAAACCTCAGCATCACACAGGGTTCTCATGTGACATACCTGCACAGATACTCCCTGAATCTAAAATAGAAGTTGTAATGATTAAAAACAAAAAAAGATAAACAGTTCTCAAAAGAGTATCAACTCACTATGACTTTAGGGTAAAATAAAAATTTCTATAAGGGTGACTGGCTGTACCTTTGAACTGTCAATCTTAAATGGGCTGTCATTTGTAGTAATAGTTGGAGCTATTTAAATAAAGGCAAAATCAATAATTTAACTTGAAATTAAATTATGTCAGGTTGTTAAAGAGCAAAACCCCCTGAGTTTATACAAATGCTGAGATTAAGCAAATGAGGTTATTTTACCAATTCTCATTAATGTAGTTTTGATAATATTAATAAGATAACAGGAAATGTGAGATTCAACTGTTTCATTGCAAAGACATTAAATAGTCTATCACAGTGAAGCATTTTAAAGTATAACTTTTGCAGAAATAGAGACAAGAGAAGGATACATTCACTCTCTCAGTGAATGGGAAAGAGCAGGCTGAGTGGTGAGTAGCCTGACTGGAGGGAGAGAACAGGAAAAGCAAGCAGAGCTAAATACGTGGGACCCCAAACCACAAGACATGAGGTCATTCCTTGAGGTCTAATAGAAAACCAAGGGCTCAGAGTATGTGATAGGGCATTAGGAACTGGACCAATCACGCTACTGTTTAATCTGCCATTTGCATGGGAGTCCAGCAGGGGACTGTCTCTGGCAAAGACCTATGTGTGCACTCTGGGGCAAGTATTGACAAGAGAGGAGAACCACATTTTAGGGACCACAACACTCTGCTTCCTGTTTAAGCACTACTTAATGTTTAGTGCCATGAGGAACATTTTTAGGAAAGGAAAAGTAAGTAGCTCTGTTGTCATGGAACATTTTTAGGAAAGGAAAAGTAAGTAGCTCTGTTGTTGGAAAAGCAGGTATTAAATAAATTGTTTTGTGAACTCTAGACTGTAGGAACAGCCCCAGAAATGATATTGTATTTGCTTTCAACAACCGAGCATTAACATAGCATGAATCATAATGTGGTAATGTAACATAACACAACAAAACGTAACATAGCATAACATAACATGGTAGAGAACCCGAATTCCTGTGTTTGCCAATTAAGATTCTTTTCTAAATGAAAATTATTCAAAAATCAGTGAAAACTGAATCATCAGCCCCTACCCAAACTTAGCTCCACAGTTGGGCAATTCTTGACCCTCTTTGGATCTTAATTCTTTTGTCTACAAAACTAGGGAGTCAGACATCTGAGGAATCTTCCACTTCCATAACTGTCCAATTGTATAATTCCTAGAAATATTCAAATAAGGTAAAATTAGAGACTTTTTTTTAGCTCACAGAATTACTTAAAGCCGTATGAAAGGAAATGTGTTTTCCTTATAGCTCCTGGAACTGGACTTTGTCCCAGCTCCATCCTCTGCCCCTCAGGCACAGCAGCTGCAAAAGCTGCAGAAAGTGGCCCGGTTCCAAAAAGCTCTTTTCCTTCTAGCACAGGGGTGAGAATATTCAAGAGCATCTGGAAAGTCTGGTTAGTGTTGCAGTTGCTTCCCAGGGTCTCATGTTGCTTCCTCACAGCAGGTAATGATACCCACAGAATAAGCATCCAAGATGTCTTCCCACAGTTCACATCCTCTGCTTCATCTGCTCTAAGGGTGTGACAGAGAAATGCTTGCTTTACAATTTAAGTGGCAGGTGAAAACTAGTACTGCTATTTGCCATATATACATCTTTAAGCAGCTAAAAACCAATGTCTAACTCTAACTCTGGAAGAAAATTTCAAGGCTAACATTTCCTTTAAGAAATCAGCAAATATTTGGTTAGCAGTTGGATTATAAACATAGATGTAACGTTGTATCTGCATCCTCATGCTTAGTGACTTGTAATGTTTAGTCAGACCAGTCTCTTACAGTCTTTGTGCAGACTATTGAAGAGCTCCATTTCCCTGAAAATCGAAAGGTGGTTGACTTAGAAATAATTCAGTCACTGTGTAGCTGAAGGAAATAAAAAAGCAAGATACCAAAATATTTGAAAAACGTATTTTACTAGTTTGGAAAAAAGTTAGATCAACACTGTCCCACATGTTTAAATCTATCCAGGAAAATTAAGGGAAGGCCTAGGTTAGATCCAAAAAGCACTTCCTACTGGCTTTCTCATTATTTCTGCAAAGCTATTTGCTTTCTCCACTAGACTCTACCCCTGACATACCTTATGTTCTTCTCTCACTGGTAAAAAACACAGGAAAGGATTTTTTCAATGCATTCACTAAGAGGTAGAAATGGCTGATAAGTTGTAAATGCTTCTTATAAGCTATTTCTCTCTCAACACAGAACAAAACCATAACCAAAGGGATGAAAGACAAATTGCAGAATGCTAGGCTGCAACCAGTCAAAAACAGAGGTTTGTGGAGAAGTGAACACCCCCGGGAGTTAACAAATGATGGTGTAAGTAATTGCCTAACTATCCACAGAATAAAATGTCTTTGTTTATGGTATCAATAATATTCTCTTTTCACCACTAAACTAGGGAAACAGGTGACAGTAACAGAACTAACTTTAAAACCTCAAAGTAATATCACTTCACTGCTAATGTTCAAAAAGTTTTGAGCACAGATTTTAAAGTAAAAACGTTGAGAGAAAAAAGAGAAATCTGAGTTTACCTATTATACCGACCATCCAGGGCCACTGGGAAATCTCCTGAGTTCGGAAAATTTCCTTAAACTTCCGGAGTATAAATATGAATAATGTAATGAAAATTAAATTGCACTAGTCATCTATTTGATTTAATTGAATATAATGACCAAAAGTTATTCTAGTACAGGTATTTTCAGAATGACTCTCTCAAGTAGACAATTGCCAAGCACCTCAATATTAAACTGGTATGAGGTCTGGTTTCAATAGAGCAGCAAATAAACAATAAAATGAACACAACTACAAGGTCATATGTCACAATTTATTTTCTGAGGAAAATAATTAAATTGAACAACCTGAAGGAAGTAGTTCCGTGTTTGTTATTTATAGTTTTCTTTAGGTCATTTAATTTTTCTTAAATCTCATTGGAAGCTTTTAATGCCTTCTTGTACATTGGAGTTGGAGGGAAATAAAATAATAATTACTTAATTATTTATAAAGAAACAGAATGTACCAAATACCATCATTTTCCTTCACATGCTTTAACTGAATTTTTCATCTTATTTTCTTAACCATTTATACAAACATTTGCCCATTTGCCAATGCTCTCACATCTGAATTTATTCCTTACAAATAATGCTTTTATTTCTTACAACCAGTACAATAAAGCGACTTATGTTAAAGGCATTGTACTTTGATTCTCTTTTTAAAAAAAAAAAAGTCATTCAAAATTGTAAACTTAATTTTTATAAATTGATAGTATTGACTCACATTATCGTATTACAGATGCTTTCCCCTGGGGGAGGAAAAGAGCCTTAGACCTAAGGTATCTAAAGTCTTTTAGATCAAGAAACACATTTTCTTAAGAATGTGGCAAACCATCATTACTTTATATGGAATAATTTTTCTCACCTAATAACATTGTAACTCCAATACTGTACAACAATTCAGTTAAGTACTAGAAATTTTAATGAATGCTAAGGATTGCCGAGAAAAGAAAATCTTTGTTTAAACAAAATAGATCTATCATTAGGGTTAAAAAATATTTATTCCCAACAGCTTCCAACACCTTTTTATTTTTGTTTATTTATTTTTTTAACTTTCTGGCCTTCTTCCATACAGCTTTACTACAGATGGTAAGGCCATAGGGACAATAGAAGGCTTTGGGTTTGCATTTCAGAGAGATGAACCCAGGTTAAAATTTATCTGTCTCTTCTGCTTCATTACTTACAGTGATCTTGTTTGACCCCAGAGTTAATTTATAAGCCCATAAGAGGAAAAGTGCTGGGTTTAAAGATTCCTGTAATAAAGTAGACTAGAGAAAATAGTAATGGAGAAGAAAATGGAAAGAGTATCTCTGGTAGAAATGAGGATCATTTAACTACTCCCTAACACATCTAATATCAACTACTCCCTAACACATCTAATATCTAACACAACTACCAGATTACTAAAACAATATGGTGACCCTGGCAGAAACTGTATCAAGTGTTCAGATTGAATAATTTAATAGTTAAATTAAATCCCAGATTGTACTTTTAACAACTAAAAAAAGTACATAGTGAAGACATGAAGAAACACACTTGCATATTAAGCAAATTTGATCTATTCTGGACATAATCTAATTCTTTTTCATTTCCAAAGTGATTCTAAATCAGCACAATGTCTGAATGAATTAGTTCATTTATTACAAAGACAGGTTAGACACGGTAGCAGACATTAAACTATTCACTGACTTCTGGTTCCCCTCGGCTTTGTAATCGCACATCCTGCCCTCATTGAAGTTTACTATGCTATGTGACTAACTCTGGAAAATCAGTTGTGAAAAGAAGAAATTATCTGGCTTTTCCCATCTATTATGATGGAAACTCTATCAATATTGGTTCCTAAATGACTAAAATAAGTTTCCCCATTACTGCTATCAAATTGCATTGGACAGAGAGCATGGACAAGAAATAAACCTTTGTTGTTATAAGCTACAGAGATGTGAGGGCTGTTTCTTACTGCAGCGTTATCTGACCTTTATCAATCACTACAGAAAAAAAAAATTTTTTTTTAGATAGAGTCTCGCTCTGTTGCCCAGGCTAGAGTGCAGTGGTGCAATCTCTGCTCACTACAACGTCTGCCTCCCAGGCGCAAGTGATTCTCTTTCCCCAGCCTACTCAGTAGCTCAGAATACAGGCATATGCCACCATGCCTGGCTAATTTTGTATTTTTAATAGAGACGGGGTTTCACTATGTTGGCCAGGCTGGTCTCGAACTCCTGACTTCGTGATCCACCTGCTTCAGTCTCCCAAAGTGCTGGGGTTACAGGCATGAGCCACCATGCCTGGCCTTACAGAAAAACTTTTAAAATCTTTCTAAGAAAATTTGCTCTGAAGCACATTAATATAGTACAGTAGTATAATGGCAGCAGTAATAACTGTGATCTACTAAGACTAATTCTCTGTTAAAACTAATTGGTACTCTCTGTGCAGAATTTTTGTGACAGAATATTGAGAAATCTGTAATTATTTTTTCAATAATAACTTACTTGCATATAGTAGGCATTCAATAAGTATATAATAAGTAAATTTAAGAAGTGGTCCAACTAAAGGACATTAATATGTATTTTGGCAAATAACCTCACGTCCATGGGTATCCTGAATCCTTAAATTACAGCATATAAAGAGTATGACTTTTATTCAAATTGATTTAATCTCTAAGCAAATCAATAATACAATAATACATTTCTATTTTAGCTACAGTAATCAACGCAGATTTGAAATATTTTCTGCAACAAAGAATCTCTTTTGGAATTGGACTGCCTTCATCCAAATGCTGATTTTAGCACTTTTTTTGCATATGGCCTTGGGCAATTATCTAACCCAACTGAATCTTCACTGTCTCTTTTGTGAAATGCTCACCTCAGAAATATGTAAAAATAAAATTATTTTAAGTTATATGTGAAGCATTGAACCTATTGCCTGACACATACTATACTCTTAACAGTACTAGTTAGATCCTGTTTCATGTGTCAAAAGAAAGATTAGGTTTGGAACTTTCAGTTTATAACTTACAAAATAATATGTAAACCTTTATGATTATATTCACAATTACCAAATCCTATCATTACCACTAATGACATGCTCTTCAAATGCAGACAATAAGCAAGATTGATTATTTTAATAAGAATTAACTTTTTAGTTTAATAAAATAATCTATCATTCAGAGCTACAGAATTATTAATTTTAAAAAATTTTTTGTGTTTGAATTTGTTACTACAGCAAAAATATGGTCTTATTTAACAAGGGGAAGAAAGACATAAAAAATACACTGAAAGTCTACTTGGATGCAGTATAGTTCTTACAAAACAGAATTTTGATGACATAGCCAAATGAGTCCAAAACATGTGAATTACATTTCCCTTAAAAAATTACATATGGTTCAAAAATAAATAAATATGGAGAGAAATTATTGGGTACAATGAGCTTGGACTTTATTAAATGTCAAATATTTTTTAATTTGTGACATTTGTAAACTTAAAAGATCACAAGCTCATTAAAAATATTTTCTGATGTTCATATACATGCTTAAATTATTTCATTGTTACCTCAATCTCAATAATTCCCACTTGGTTTAAGCCTTAACCATTATAAAAAATAATTTTATCAATTTTTAATTTGCTCATATTTTCAAATTTTGTTCTTTTGCTATGAAATTTAAAACTCAAGGTTTTCCCATTTCAGTAGCTGAAAGTGAGAAAAATCATTACAGTACAAACTGCTGCTGAAATAAAACTCAATGACAACAAACAGAAAGAATGCTTTGGTTTGCAAAGAGTTTTGACTGGATGAAAGAATATAACTGCATAGTCTATAATCATGGCTGATTTTATTGCACCAAAATTTCTTACAGTTAACTCAAGCTTTGCAATGCACCAATCACCCACCCTCTGCCCATGGCAGTCTTTTAATAATTGACCAGTTTTCCAAACATGAAGCATTTTAGCCACATAATACTGATATTACAAAACCTGACCAGTTATTGCCATGCTCAAACCGATAAACTAGGAAGGTATTGGGCAGAACCATACTTACACAACTTTTTCAACTTATCTTAATCTACACAGGTAAAGTTTCTGTTATGATTTGTGGTCTTTCATTGGTTCTAAGAGAATAAATTCACTTACAATGATTCTTATCATTAAAATGTAGAATAGGTTAGTATATTGTATAAACAGCTTTGATGACAATTACTATTCTTTGCTCAGAAATAAGTATTAATCTTCTGCCAGAGAATGTAACAGGATGTTAAGTGAGATTTTACTTATTTCTGGAACCAAGGCCAAGGCTTATAGCTAAGGACAATAAATGGCCACTCCATTTTCTAGGTTCTACAAACTAATGACCCCCATATGAGGCTTACTAGTAGAAACATTAAAAGTAATGGCAAAAACCACAATTACTTCTGCACCAACCTAATAATTCAGAAGTTTGGCTTTACAACAAATTCCTACTTTCCACACATACCCACCAAAAAATAGAAGAAGACTAAGAGGTAATGGAGGTCAGCTTGACAGTTGGGCATCAGGAGGGGAGAAAACTGTTTTTGAGACTGTTTCATCTGTACTGTGATTGAGGAAAGTCAGTACATCCCTTGTCTAAAGCCAAGGGAAATAATTCAGATGTGAAGACAGGAGCCCCAGTTGAATATTCAGCCAGAAGTCTTGCAAACAAGAGAAAAACAAGCATGAAAAGACAAAATGATAAAGGACTGTCAGGTGGAGTGGAGGCACCTCAAATCTTTGTTCAAAAGAGATATATTCAAGGGATTCCCCATGTGCATACAAGTCTGACTACTGGCCTAGGGGAGTAGGTGATATTAAAGGCTTCAATCTGTTGAGACCACTGAGTGTAGGGGGCAGAGAGAGATGCATATGGTGACATTAGTTGGGAAACCCCAGAAAACATGAACAAATCTCACCAGGAATCACCAATGCTTAGAGGTGCTGCTTGGAGGTAAGTGTTGAAACCACTACCCATCCAAGCCCATGGGCAACAAATTCAACAGCATCTAACCCAGGGGAAGAGCCAACCTCATAAAGTTAGAATACTTTTGCCTTTCCTCTGTCCCTCCTCTAGCTCTCTTCTTCCCTGGACCCACGCTAGCCTGCCCTGGGTTTAAAAAAAAAAAAAAAAAAGATCTTTTAAGCAGATAATTAAGAAGGTTTTAAATACAGATGTCAATAGTAAGCACCAGGTTAAGACCATTCTAATAAATGTCTAAAATTGGCTGAGAAGTTACAGGATTTGGCTTAAGATGTTTTAAGCATGTTTCTAGCCACTGGAAATATATATTTAAATAGCACAAAGTGGCAGGGGGCTGTAAATATTTTGAATTTTGAAAAAGAGAAATATTTTGATTTCTACCAAATGAATTAGGTTCCTTAGAAAGGTTCAATACTAATGGATTTGATTTTCATGATTAACAAACTGAAAATTTAAAAAGATTTAATCCAGGAACTTTCCAATTTTAGGGTACATTAAAATCACCTGGGTCTGTCATCTAAATTGAAGTTTCCTAAGCTCCACCCCAACTCCAGAGATCCAATTCACTCACTCAGTAGCAAGAACCCAGAATCTGCATTTTTAACAACTTAATTATTCAATGCTATATATTTCCCTTTAATTCCCCAATATACTTTGACTGCATCCCACAGATTTTGAGAAGTTGTACTTTCATTTTCATTTAATTCAAAATAATTTTTAATTTCTCTTGAGAATTTTTTCATTAAACCATGTGTGATTTAGAAGTATGTGGTTGGGGGGTGCAAGCAAGATGGCCGAATAGGAACAGCTCCAGCCTCCAGCTCCTAGTGTGAGCAACACAGAAGACAGATGATTTCTGCATTTTCAACTGAGGTACCCGGTTCATCTCACTGGGAAGTGCCAGACAATCGGTGCTGGTCAGCTAGTGCAGCCCGACCAGCAAGAGCTGAAGCAGGGCGAGGCATTGCCTCACCTGGGAAGTGCAAGGGGGAAGGGAATCCCTTTAGAAACTGAGACACACAACACCTGGAAAATCGGGTAACTCCCACCCTAATGCTGCGCTTTACCAAGGGTCTTAGCAAATGGCACACCAGGAGATTATATCCCACACCTGGTCCAGAGGGTCCCATGCCCACAGAGCCTCCCTCATTGCTAGCACAACAGTCTGAGATCTAATTGTAAGGCAGCAGCAAGGCTAGGGGAGGGGCCACAGCCATTGCTGAGACTTAACTAGGTAAACAAAGCCTTCTGGAAACTCGAACTGGGTGGAGCCTACCACAGCTCAAGGAGGCTTGTCTGTCTCTGTAGACTCCAGCTCTGGGGACAGGGCATAGCAAAAAAAAAAAAAAAAAAAAAAGCAGCAGAAACCTCTGCAGATGTTAATGACCCTGTCTGACAGCTTTGAAGAGAGTAGCAGATCTCCCAGCATGGAGGTTGAGATCTGAGAATGGACAGTCTGCCTGCTCAAGTGGGTCCCTGACCCCTGAGTAGCCTAACTGGGGGACATCCCCACTAGGTGCAGACTGACACCTCACATCTCACACGGCAGGGTACACCCCTGAGAGGAAGCTTCCAAAGCAAGAATCAGACAGCAGCACTCACTGTTCAGCAATATTCTATCTTCTGCAGCCTCTGCTGCCGATACCCAGGCAAACAGGGTCTAGAGTGGACCTCAAGCAATCTCCAACAGACCTATAGCTGAGGGTCCTGACAGTTAGAAGGAAAACTAACAAACAGAAAGGACACCCACACCAAAACCCCATCAGTACGTCACCAGCATCAAAGACCAAAGGCAGATAAAACTACAAAGATGGGGAAAAAGCAGGACAGAAAAGCTGGAAATTCAAAAAATTCCAAAAATCAGAGTGCATCTCCCCCTCCAAAGAGGGATGAATGCAGCTCATCACCAGCAATGGATCAAAGCTAGACGGAGAATGACTTTGACGAGTTGAGAGAAGAAGGCTTCAGTCCATCAAACTTCTCAGAGCTAAAGGAGGAACTATGTACCTAGCACAAAGAAACTAAAAATCTTGAAAAAAGAATGGAAGAATGGATAACTAGAATAATCAATGCAGAGAAAGCCATAAACGAACTGACAGAGAGAAAAACCATGACATGAGAAATACGTGACAAATGCACAAGCTTCAGTAACTGACTTGATCAACTGGAAGAAAGATTATCAATGATTGAAGATCACATGAATGAAATGAAGCGAGAAGAGAAGTCTAGAGAAGAAAAAGGAAAAAGAAATGAACAAAGCCTCCAAGAAATATAGGATTATGTGAAAAGACCAAATCTACATCTGATTGGTGTGCCTGAAAGTGACGGGGAAAATGGAACCAAGTTGGAAAACACTCTTCAGGATATCATCCAGGAGAACTTCCCCAACCTAGTAAGGCAGGCCAACATTCAAATTCAGGAAATACAGAGAACGCCACAAAGATAGTCCTCGAGAAGAGCAACTCCAAGACACATAATTGTCAGATTCACCAAAGTTGAAATGAAGGGAAAAATGTTAAGGGCAGCCAGAGAGAAAGGTCAGGTTACCCACAAAGGGAAGCCCATCAGACTAACAGCAGATCTCTCAGCAGAAACACTACAAGCCAGAAGAGAGTGGGGGCCAATATTCAACATTCTGAAAGAAAAGAATTTTCAACCCGGAATTTCATATCCAGCCAAACTAAGTCTCATCAGTGAAGGAGAAATAAAATCCTTTACAGACAAGCAAATGCTTAGAGATTTTGTCACCAACAGGCATGCCCTACAAGAGATCCTGAAGGAAGCACTAAACATGGAAAGAAACAATCGGTACCAGCCATTGCAAACACATGCCAAAATATAAAGACCATCAATGCAAGGAAGAAACTGCATCAACTAATGAGCAAAAAAACCAGCTAATATCACAATGACAGGATCAAGTTCACACATAACAAAATTAACCTTAAATGTAAATGGACTAAATGCTCCAATTAAAAGACACAGACTGGCAAATTGGATAAAGAGTCAAGACCCATCAGTTTGCTGTATTCAGGAGACCCAGCTCACATGCAGAGACACATATAGGCTCAAAATAAAGGGATGGAGGAAGATCTACCAAGAAAATGGAGAATAAATAAAAGCAGGGGTTGCAATCCTAGTCTCTGATAAAACAGACTTTAAACCATCAAAGATCAAAAGAGACAATGAAGGCCATTACATAATGGTCAAGGGATCAATTCAACAGGAAGAGATAACTATCCTAAATATATATGCGCCCAATACAGGAGCACCCAGATTCATAAAGCAAATCCTTAGAGACTTACAAAGAGACTTAGATTCCCATACAATAATAATGGGAGACTTCAACACCCCACTGTCAACATTAGACAGATCAACGAGACAGAAAGTTAACAAGGATATCCAGTGTAATTTTATCTTACTCTGGTTGAGATTTATATTTCTACTCTTTGCAGAAATTTTAAAAAGCTGGATTTCATCCTGTGATGTAGTTTACAACTATATAACATCTAGAAAATACAGGATGGCATATAATGCTTTGTTGGAACTCATCAGGTATAAATAATTATACTTCATTTGGCAAATGGTGATAGTTCAGCACACCTGTTGATTAGAAGTAGTATAGTACATTCTGTACTTTAGAAATTCCCATAGCTATCAATTACTATAAAGGAATATTTTTGATGTTTACTTACCCTGAAAGATCATATTCAACATCTGGGATGTTGTTTTTTTTTTTTTGGTATATGCAGAACATACTTTAAATTACTACATAAGTTGCCTTTAAAAAATATGACATGATTAATCTTTTTCTTGTTGTGAAATGAGTCTTAGAATGAATTACAAATGTGATTCAGAAGAAAAAGCCTTGACCCTCATAGCTCAATTTTGGATTCCATACAATGAGATATGCTTATAACATTATAAATTTTGACTCTTTAATACTGTAAGGCCAGGGAGAAATTCAGCTATGTAGGGAAACAAGAAAAAAGATGGTTGGTGTAAGGCACATGTGACTTGACTTTTCTTCTTTCTTCTGTCAAGATGATGCAGGCATTGCACAAAATTTTGCATGCAGCATCTCCTATAGACTCAACATTTAAAAAATGTATTGCCTTCAGTTACCCACGAACAGATTAAAATCGTACATATTCAAATTCAGTAAGCAAAAAAATTAATTGGATATAATCATAGATGCCATATCTGGGTTCTTAGTGCTTAAGAACAATTTCTCAAATGAATATAATCCAGAAGCTATATTTAATTTAACACTTTCTGAGGATTTTAATGCCAATTTGGGGTCCTGAAAATGCTTCAATGTCATCCTTCTGAATGCTTATCATTGTACAGTACCTTAGAAAACACTGTGATGCTATTAACATTTGTTAAATACCTGATAAATAAAAATGTATCACATCACCTCAGAAAGACTGACCATTTATTCTGATGAAGCATTGAAACTTTTTATTTATCTACTTTTACCTACAGTGTAGAAATGTAAAAGTGAGTCATTCCTTTCCTAACAGTGACAGAAAGCCAGATGCACTGCAAAATCACTTTTCTTGACCCTGTTGGGGAGCTGACATTGTAGAAGAATCAAGCAACCTAAAATCCCAGGAGGTCCCCTCACCAAGGTGAGATGGGAGCAAGAATGGTCTCACCTGTGACAGCATGGGAGGAAGATGAGGCTTCCATTCAAGTGGGTTAAAAAAAAAAGTCAGCCAGCATTAGCACAGGCTACCCTAGCAGCAGAGAAAGCTGCAAAACCAAGGAAGTTCCCACACATAGCCAGGCTTCTTTTTTATTTTATTTTTTATTTATCTTTTTTTGTTTTGTTTTGGTAGATGCTCACCTGGTGCTCACAAGAAATAGTAAAGGCAAGACAGGAGCTTGGAGACAGACTCCCTCTGTGGTACACACAGTCAAAGAAGAGAAAATCAGCACCACCACTGGCAGGCATGACGCCCTGCTCCTCTGCTTAGAGCCTTCTCTCAAAAGGCTTCAATTAAGCCTCTGGGGTACAGGCAATAAAACCTGCCACCTCCAGCAGGACAGAACCATTCTTCCCTAAAACGATAGAAGAAAACACCTCTATCTCCAGGAGAGGAGCAAAAAAAAAAAAAAAAAGTCCTAAGCCCTGAATCCTACACCAGTACTACTAGAGGTCTCCTACCACTGAAGTAGGGAAAGAAAATCTTCACAAGACCTGCCATAGATACAGGCAGAGAATTGGGTGCCTGCTACAAGGAGGAGGAAGCTGCACCCCTAGAGGCACAGGCACCTTAGCATGAGGCTGGACCGGAACAATAGAGAGTAGGCCAGAACAGGCCTTCTGCCCTGTTTCCCACCAGTTGAGTGAATACTGACTACAAACGAGAAATGACCACAGTCTACCAGTGGGAGAACGGAAGGAACATGGCCCCCTCTCAGGTGTAGACAAAGAAGGACAGCTGAAAGCTGAGGGTTGAAAGCAAACATTGAGATAAAGTGTGAGGCACCCAGGTCTTCACCCTAAGCACAAGACATTATTAAATAAATTTAAAGACAGTAGCATACTGAAGATAGTCATAGCAACTGTAAAACCCAAACCCAGTTTCTCACATTAACTCCTATAGGAGTTAAGTTAGGAAATGTGAAAGGAAAATAAAATCTTGGGACCCCAATTAACTGTGCCAAAAGCAGAAGATTAAGCTGAATGCTGAGTCATACAAGAAATTGCCTTTCCTTTTGTTTCTTAGCAGATAGCTAAAGATAAAAAGCCAGATATCTCCACAGGTAACTACTCTATGTTCGCTGCAGATTCCCCTACCTGTTCCTTTTCTCCTGCAACATATGGATTCAGTAATGTAACCACACCCTCCCTCTTTGCCCTCCAGGCTGCTTTTTTTCTTTAAATATTGAAGCCCTTAACATCATCTTTGGAAAAACGCGTGGACCACAGATTTGTTCCTGTTGTTTTGTATTCCCTTTTCTCCAGGCATGTTCTTAACCTTGGCAAAATAAACTTCTAAATTGACTGAAACCTGTCTCAGATACTTTTTGGTTTATAAAACCAATAACAAATATATATATGGAAGACCCCTGAATATACAGAAATCAAACAACAAATTTCTAAGTAACCCATGGGGCAAAAAGGAAATTACAAGGAAACCTAGGGAGTGCTTAGTATTGAAAGAAATGAAAGCACAACATATCACAACTTCTGAGATGCTGCTGAAGCAGTGGATCTAAGAAAGATGAAATGTTGGCCGATTGCAATAGCTCATGCCTGTAATCCCAGCACTTTGGGAGACAGAGGCAGGTGGATCACCTGAGGTCAGGAGCTCGAGACCAATCTGGCCAACATGGCAAAGCCCTAGCTCTACTAAAAATACAAAAATTAGTCGGGCATGTTGATATATGCCTGTAGTCCCAGCTACTCAGGAGGCTAAGGTGGGAGAATCACTGGAACCCGGGAGGCGGAGGTTGCAGTGAGCCAATATTGTGCCACTGCGCTCCAGCCTGGGTGACACAGTGAGATGCCCTCTCAAAAAAAAAAAAAAGAGTAAAGAAAGATGAAAGGTCAAAATAAATATCTAAGCATCCACAATAAGAAGACTTCTAAAAAGCGCAAATTAAACCTATAGCAAAAGAGGGAGGAAATAAAAATAAGTGGTTGCCAATGAAATTAAGAATGAAAAAACTATACAGAAAATCAATGAAACCAAATTTGATTTCTCAAAATTTATGAACCTCTGGCCAAGCTGAACAAGTTTAAAAAAACAGAAGACATATAACAAAAATCATGAAGAGGACAAATCACTACAGACCTCACAAACACTAAAATAATAAGAAATATTGCAAAAAAAGGTATGCCCATAAACTTAACAAGCTAGATGAAATGGAAAAATTCCTTGAAAGACACCAGCTGTTGGAGTTCACTCAAAAAAAAATTAGATAGCCTGGTTAATCCTATACCTACTAAAGATTTTGAATTCATACATAAAAATCCTCAAAGAAAACTCCAGGCCTCGATACTTTCATTGCAAATGTTGTCAAACATTTAAGGATTAATGTTAACAATTGTTTTTAAAAGTTCTTTCAGAATACAGAAGAGGAGGAAACACTTAACTCATTTTATGAGACCAGCATTACCCCCAATAATACCATCAGAAAAGATATTACCAAAAAAAGACAAAACAGCAGATGGCTATCTCTCATGAGCATAGACAAAAAGATTCTCACCAAAATACTAGCAAATTAAACTCAGCAATATTATATTTTGAATAAACAAACTTTGTAAACAAGTGGGGTTTTTATCTAAGTATTGCCAGACTGATTCAACATTCAAAAAAATCAGATTGGTCAATATCATTAACCACATAACTGACAAACATGATCGTATTATCATCTCAGTCGTTATAGGTGAAAAAGCACCTGATGAAACCCAACATCTTTCTCTAATTTAAAAAAAAAAAAAAAGCCCCCTCAGCAAACTAAGAACAAAAGGTAACTTTCTTAACATGGTAAAGGGCATCTACAAAAATACTTGCTTCAACGTACTTAATAGTGAAAGACAATAGTGTCTCCCTAACATCAGGAACAAGACAAGAATATCTGTCCTCACCAATTATATTCAACATTGCCAACCTAAAATAATCCAGACGCTAAGGGTCCAGTTAAAAGAGCTTATTCAACCACAAAGCATGAGGGTGGCCATATGGGGAGCAGAGCTACACTGATGAATGGTAAGTAGTGCTCCCAATGTGGAGAAAAATGGGGGTCATTTACATAGGCTAAAACAGAGGTGCTAAACAGAATTACATTTTCCATACAAAAGCTAACATAGAGAGCACAGAGGTCTCTATCTCCAACGTTATTTAGCTAGGTTTAAATATGGAATAGAGAGTCTGGTTAATGTATAACATCTCAACACAAAGGTCAGAAAGTAACCGCCATGCACCAAAGAAAAAAAACTGTTGTGAGTCAGCTTTCAGGGCTTAACTTTTCCCTTGGCATAAATTTAGAAGGTCCTGAAATTTTATTTTAGTTTTATAATATTATACTTGAGGAACTAGACAGTACAAATAAAGCAAGAAAAAGAAAAGGCCAACAAATTGGAAAAGGGGAAATAAAACTATTTCTATTCACCGGCTACATGATTATCTACAGACAAAATCCCAAAGAATCCCCAAAAACCATGAAAATTAGTAAGTGTGAAGTTACCGGACATAAGACCAGTATACAAAATATCAATTGTATGTATGTCTACATATTTCAAATGTGTAATATATGCATATTTCTCCTATTGTACTTTGTTTTATTCTGATTTGTTTTCTTTTAAAGAATCTTCCCACATAAAAATTTAATGCCCATTTTCCCAGCCTTCCAGTGTTTTTATCTTAAAGAAGAATTAACATTAAACTTTTTTTAAGTACTGTTTACAACAGCAACAAAAACAAATAATACTTAGGCATAAATCTAATAAAATATGAATATGATATGCTGAAAGCTAAAAAAAAAATGATAAATTAGTGATCTAAATGAATACAGAGATATGCTGGGTTTGTGGTTTGGAAGACTCAATCTTGTGAAAATGTCAATTCTCACTAAACTGATCCATAGAGTCAATACAATTCCAGTCAAGTCACAGCACAAGTTCTTTACAAAAACTGACAAGCTGATTTTTAAAAGTATATGGGAAGACAAATAGATAAAGGAAAGACCTATGTATATGGTCAATGAACAACTGAATGTCTGTATGAAAAAAGAACCTGACACTCAAAATAAGTATAGTCTTAAATGTAAAACCTAAAATAATAAAGCAATAGGAGAAAAAATTTTGGACATTGGACAAAGATTTCTTAGATGCTACACCAAAAGTATGATTCATAAATAAAAACGATAAATTGGACTTCATCCGAATTAAAAAGATCTGCTCTTCAAAATAAATTGTTAAGAGAGTGAAAATGATAGGATCAGAAAACAGATCAGTGCTTGCCAGGGACTGAGAGTAGGAAGAGGGATTGACTATAAGAGGCCTAAAGGAACTCTTGAGGTGTTGAAAATGTTCTGCATCTTGATTATGGTGGTAGTGCTGTACGCACTTTTCAAACTTCACAGAACTCTGTATCTAAAGAGTAAATTTACTGTGTGTAAATTATACCTCTGTATATGACATATGACACACTGCATATGTGTGTTCATATATATGAAAATGTATTTACTGTCTATAAATTATACCTCAATAAATGTGACATATATTAAATCATATATATATAAAATCTATGTTTTGTACTACCTAGTACTTTCTTGAGTTAAATCCATACACAGTGTAGTTTTTTTTCTTTCCAAGAAAATCAACAAGAACAGCATAGCTTTGGCACAGTTTTACGAAGCAGACCAATGGAACAGAATAGAAATCATGAAAAAGACCACCATAACACTATTTATGTTAAAGGTGGTATGGCAGAGCCGTTGGTACATAAAGCCTTTTGTATGAATTTTATTGTGGCAATCTGACATCTGCATAAAAAAAGTAAAATTTAACTCCTACCTCATCCCATAACAATAATCAATTTCCAATAGATTATGAATCAACTGAAAAAAATAACAACAAAGTTTATAGGGGATAATATCAGAGATTATTCTTATGACTTTTTGGTAGGAAATAATTTTTTAATCAGGACATAGAACATGGTCATCATGAAGGAAAAATTGATAAATTTAACAACAAGAATATTAGTAAATTTTTCTCATTAACAGGCACTATTAAGAGAGTGAATAACCAAGGCACAGACTGAGAGAGGATCCTCACCACACACACAATTAACAAGGGGCTTCTATACTTAATATATGAAAAACTATTATAAAGTAAAATGAATAATACAGACAACCTAATGGAAAAATGGGCAAGAGGTTTCAAAGGTATTTCACAAAGAGGGTATCCAAATGGCCAATAAGTGCAAAAAGGGTATTCAAGCTCCCTAATCATTTGAGAAACTCAAGTTAAAACCATAGTGAGATACCATTTTATACCTACTACCACAGCTAAAATAAAGTGATGGGAAATACCACATTTTAATGAAAACATGAAGCACAAGGAAAGCCTAGATACAGGGAGATGCTATAGCAATAATTCCCAGAAAGAGATGCAAGTTAAGGAAAGACTGACCTAACAGGCAGTAACAGTGGGGACGGAAGAAAAGGAACGTGTGTGAGAGGGCAAGTAAAAGAATTGCCAGACGTTCTTAACTGATCAGATGCAAGGGCAAAGGAGAAATAAACAACGCAATAATGTTTCAAGCAAATAAAGAAAACTTAACCATCACATACTTCAAGGAATTTTTATCTTCTTTCATGATTAAAAAAAAAAAAAACATGAATTACATTACAATAAACACTTTACCAGGTCTTTATCATACCCAGAAGTATTTCTGTTGTACATGATAGGCACTGTACCATGGATGGTGTGCATTAGAACCCCTGCATCCCCACACTTATAATTTATTATTATATAGTTATAAGAATAAAATTATAGGCCGGGCGTGGTGGCTCATGCCTGTAATCCCAACACTTTGGGAGGCGGAGGCGAGTGAATCACTTGAGGTCAGGAGTTAAGGACCAGCCTGGCCAACATGGTGAAACCACATCTCTACTAAAAATACAAAAAAATTAGCTGGGCATTGTGGTGTGGTGCCTGTAATCCCAGCTACTCAGGAGGCTGGGGCAGGAGAATTGCTTGCACCCAGGAGGCAGAGGTTGCAGTGAGCTGAGACTGCACCACTGCACTCCAGCCTGGGCAACAGAGCAAGACTCCATCTCAAGAAAAAAAAAGAATAAAATTATTTAAATTATATCAAGTTTTCAAGATCTATTCACACTTATAGCATTTTTGCATATATATGCAAGTATTGATATTGTCTTATAAATCTTTCAATTTAGTCACCAAAACAATATTCATTTTTTATAAAATTTACTAATTTTGAAGACCGGTAAACCACAGCCTTGAATGATCCAATCTTGTAGTATTTTTCTCTGTTGGACTGAAATCAATTTCCCAAGACTTTATCAAGCCTAATTAGAAAGGTTATTAGAGTCCATTCACTTAAATATTTCAAGCCTAATTTAAGATGCATCTTATTTATTTTACGGTAAACTCTGTTTGGCTGTTTATCATTTAAAATTTCCAGGCCACCAAACTCCAAACATAAGATCCAGCTGCTTTATGTCTCAAGTGAATGGTTATTGGTCAAAGGACATGTCCTTAAAGTCAAAAAGTTGAGTATGAGTCAGGCTGAGTCAGAATTTAGAGATAGCACATTATTCCCACTAAACTGTGTTATTCTGATGTTTCGTTCTGAAGAAACCTCCCATAGAAAAATTTAATCTCACTTTTCCATCCTCCTAGTGTCCTTATCTTACTCCAATGTTTCTTCCAGCTTTGCCTTCATCACATTTGCTCTGATGTCCCATGTTCTAACATCTGAATTTTTCTCTCTCCAAAACTAATCAATACCCTCACATTTGTGTTAGGTAACTAGTTAAAGGGTGTGTTAATGATTGATAATATCTTACTGAACACTACTGAGAACGCACTTCCTTAAGAAGAGGAATTCACGAAATTAAAAATTCAGATAAAGGGTATTCTTGGAAACAAAGACATTAAAATAATGGAGTGTTAACCTTTTGTCCATTTGGTCAATGTGTGACCCTTTTTAAGCCTTAAAATTTTTACTCTCTCATTGTCACAATAGGACCAAATGGAGGGGAAAAGACCCTGTGTTTTGGGCTGTAACTTTTGGTTTATTTGACCCATTAGGGGAAAAATAAATCTCCAAACTTTCAACGACACATTAATGCAGGCTCTACTAACCCACACAGGACTAAAAATATTCAGCCATATATTGAAAAGCACCATTTTCATCTTGTTTTTCTTTGGGGGGGACTAGAACTCAGGGATAAAAAGTAGAGTTGGTCATGAAGAGGGGTATATGGATGAATATTTGGAGAAAACAATGTCATGCAAATTACAGAGCTCCAATATATTAGCAAATGAGATATCATCAAATCTGAAGGAAAAACTCAAGTTAGAGGGAAAAAGAATAAATTCCAAAAGTTAACTTAAGGGATGCTTTAAGTATTACTGAGAAATTTAAACATCATTCATACTAAAAACTAATCTGAATGTGGAGAAAGAAACATAGACTGGGAGATTCCATCAGAAGCTCTAAATCTTCTCACCAGCTTTCCACATACCCTTTTTACCAATGCTACTATGAATATGTCTGACTTTTATTAAGGAGTCTAGGGAATGTCAATGTCAGCAGTAATACCAGGGACCACCTCAAGCAAATATGAACTGCACTAAATTATTTCTAATTGGGAACATATTCAGATTGTATTTAAAATAGATAAGACCTTCCTGGATTTTTTTCTCTAGCCCTTAAAATTTTTAATCTAGGCAAGCATAAATTGATAGTCACACTCTCAAAGCTGCAAAAAAGCAGAAAAGCTAGAGTCTAAAGAAAAGATAAATAATGGTACCATCAATCTAGAGAGTTTGAAAGAGAAAAGGTATTAGGCAAGTAAATAAGTATATTTCAGGCACAAGAAACACGTGCAAAAATCCAAAAGCATTTCTACATTAAAAACAGGACTGCCCAAGAAAATTTATGGACACAAACTATCATAGGAAATTTAAGTTTTTGTTTGAATTACTTACTTTATTGATACTTTGGATTTTAAAAATAAATATTTGTTTTTATATTAATAAAATATTTCAAAATAGATGAATTATTCATATCAGAAGGGGGAATATAAAACTGAAAGATAAGGATCAAAAAGAAATTATCAGAGGGAATTAAATCCAGATAGTAATGTAAAGTTTCATATTAGGAAGGAAAAAAACTCAACAATACTGTATAAATATGGCAAAGGCAAAGAAGAAACAAGTAACAATAAGTTCAAGAAAAATAGGTAATGGGACTTGGTCTGAAGATGGTCAACTAGAAGCAGTGGCGATCAGAGGCTCCCATCAAAAAGATTCAAAACAGTGTGTGAATCCTGCACCAGCAACCAAGGTATCCAGATTCTGTCATTAGGACTGACTAGGCAGCTGGATGACACACAGAAAGAAAGGAAGAGCAGTATGGTGCAACAGCACACCTGAGAGCCACGTGGGGCAGGGCCCACACTCCCAGCCAAGGGAGCCTACTACCCAACCTGGGAAACTATGCTTTTTCCATGGAACTGTTCAACCCACGGATTGGAAGATCCCACTCGGGAGCCCACACCTGGAGTCTTGGGCCCCAACCATGGAGCTGCACAGATTCCCAACACCCACTTGGCTAGAATTAGCCTAAGCCTGCTGAGTTCCCAGGGGGAAGGGTGGCCATCACCACTGCTGTGGCCACCTGCTGTCTAAGCCATCAGAGCTCCTTGGAGGAGGGGCAGCAGCCAACATTGCAGCTGCAGGAACTCCAACTCAAGCCAGGGGCTCAGGGAACACCCCCTCCACCAAGGAACAGCCAAAATGCCTTGTTAAATGGGTCCTGCTTCCTGTGCCACCCAACTGGGTGAGCACACATCCCAACAGGGGTTGTCAGACATCCTATACAGGAGTGTTCTTACTAGCATCAGGTCAGTGCCTCTCAAGGTCAGAGATCCCAGAGGAAGGAGAAGGCACCCATCTTTGCTGTTCTCCAGCCTCCTTGAGTGACATCTCCAGGTGCAGGAGCAAACCAGATGAATAGGGCCTACAGTGAACTCCCAGCAAACTACAGCAGTACTACAAAGAGGGACCTGACTATTGAAAGAAAAACAAACAGAAAGCAACAACAATAGCATCAATTTAAAAAGTCCCCACAAAAACCTCCTCCAAGGGTCAGCATCCTCAAAGATTAAAACTAGACAAACTCATGAAGATCATAAAGAATCAATGAAAAAAAAATACTGCAAACCAAAAGGGCCAGAGTGCTTCTTCTCCTCCAAATAATCACAACCTCTCTCCAGCAAGGGTGCAGAACTGGATGGAGGATGAGACAGACGAATTGACAGAAGTAGGCTTCAGAATGTGGGTAATAACAAACTTTGCTGAGGTCAAGGAGCATGTTCTAACCCAATACAAAGAAGCTAAGAACCTTGATAAAAGGTTACAGGAGCTGCTAACTAGGATAAACAGTCTAGAGAGGAACATAAATGACCTGATGGAGCTGAAAAACACAGCACAAGAACTTTGTAAAGCATACACAGGTATCAATAGCCAAACTGACCAAGCAGAAGAAAGAATATTAGAGATGGAAGACTATCTTACCGAAATAAGGCAGGCAGACAATATTAGGGAAAAAAAAGAGTGAAAAGGAATGAATAAAACATCCAAAAATATGAGACTATGTAAAAAAAAAAAAAAGAAAAAAAAAAAAAAAAAAAAAAAAATACAACTGATTGGAGTACCTGAAAGAGAGGGAGAGAATGGAACCAACATGGAAAAAACACTTCAGGATATTATCCAGGAGAACTTCCCCAACCTAGCAAGACAGGTCAACATTCAAATTCAGGAAATACAGACAACCCCACTAAAATTCTCCATGAGAATATGAACCCCAACACATATAATCATCAGATTCTACAAGGTTGAAATGAAGGAAAAATATGTTAAGTGCAGCCAGAAAGAAAGGTCAGGTCACCTACAGAGGGTAGCCCAGCAGACTACCAGCAGATCTTTCAGGAGAAACTCTACAGGCCAGAAAAAGTGGGGGCCATATTCAACATCCTTAAATAAAAGAATTTTCAACCCAGAACTTCATATTCGGACAAACTAAGTTTCATAAGTAAAAGAGAAATAAAATCCTTTTCAGACAAGCAAATGCTATGGGAATTCGTCACCACTAGGCCCGCCTTGCAAGAGCTCCTGAAGGAAGCACTAAATATGGAAAGGAAAAACCAGTACCAGCCACTGTAAAACACATGAAGACATAAAGACCAATGACAATATGAAGAAATGGTATTAACTAGTGTGCAAAATAATCAGCTAGCATTATGATGACAGGGTCAAACTCACACATAACAATATTAACCTTAAATGTAAATGGGCTAAATGCTCCCAATTAAAAGACACAGACTGGTGAATTGGGTAAAGAGTCAAGACCTATTGGTTTGCTGTATTCAAGAGATCCATATCACATGCAAAGACACACATAGGCTCAAAATAAAGGGATGGAGGAAAATTTATCAAGCAAATGGGAAGCCAAAGAAAAAAAAAAAAGAAGAAAAAAAAAAGCAGGGGTTGCAATCCTAGTATCTGGCAAAACAGACTTTAAACCAACTGTATTAATCCGTTTTCACACTGCTGATAAAGACGTACGTGAGACTGGGCAATTTACAAAGGAAAGAGCTTTAATGGAGAGCTCACAGTTCCACGTGGCTGGGGAAGCCTCACAATCATGTTGGAAGGCAAGGAGAAGCAAGTCACATCTTACAAGGATGGCAGCAGGCAAAGAGAGAACTTGTGCAAACTCCCATTTTTAAAACCATCAGGTCTCATGAGACCCATTCACTACCACAAGAACAGCATGGGAAAGACCCACCCCCATGATTCAGTCATGTCTCACCAGATCTCTCCCACAACAAGTGGAAGTTAAGGGAGCTACAAGATGAGATTTGGGTAGGAACACAGAGCCAAACTATATCATTCTGCCCCTGGCCCCTCCCAAATTTTGTATCTTCACATTTCAAAACCAATCATACCTTCCCAACAGTCCCCCAAGTATCAACTCATTTCAGCATTAACTCAAAATCCACAGTTCAAAGTCTCACCTGAGACAAGGCAAGCCCCTTCTACCTATGAGCCTGTAAAATCAAAAGCAAGTTAGTTACTTGGGTAAATACAGCCATTCCAAATGGGAGAAATGGGCCAAAACAAAGGGGCTACAGACCCCATGCAAGTCTGAAATCCAGCGGGGCAGTCAAATCTTAAAGCTCCAAAATGATCTCCTTTGATTCCATGTCTCATATCCAGGTCACACTGATGCAAAAGGTAGGTACCCATAGTGGTTTTGCAGGATACAGCCTCCCTTCCAGCTGCCATCACAGGCTGGCAATGAGTGTCTGCAGCTTTTCCAGGCACATGGTACAAGTTGTCAGTGGATCTACCATTCTGGGGTCTGGAGAATGGTGACCTTCTCACAGCTCCACTAGGCAGTGCCCCAGTAGGGACTCTGTGTCAGGGCTCACAGCCTACATTTCCCTTCTCCACTGTCCTAGCAGAGTTTCTTCATGAGGACATCACTCCCCACCCCCCCACCACAAACTTCTGCCTGGGCATCAAGGCATTTCCATACATCTTCTGAAATCTAGGTGGAGGTTTCCAAACCTCAATTCTTGACTTCCACACCACGTGGAAGCTGCCTCAACACCATGTGGAAGCTCCCTTTGAAGCCATGGCCCAAGCTCTATGTGGGCTGCTTTCAGACGTAGCTGGGGCAGCTGGGAAACAGAGCACCAAGTCCCTAGGCTGCACACAGCATGGGAACATTGGGCCCAGCCCACGAAACCACTTTTTCCTCCGAGATCTCCCAGCCTGCTATGGGAGAGGCTGCCATAAAGACCTCTGACATGGCCTGGAGAAATTTTCCCTATGGTCATGGGAATTAACATTTGGCTCCTCATTACTTATGCAAATTTCTACAGCCAGCTTGAATTTCTCATCAGAAAATGAGATTTTCTTTTCTATTGCATTGTCAGGCAGCAAATTTTCCAAACTTTTATGCTGTTTCCCTTTTTAAACTGAATGGCTTTAACAGCACCTAAGTCATATCTTGAATGCTTTGTTGCTCAGAAACTTCTTCCACTAGATACCCTAAATCATCTCTCTCAAGTTCAAAGTTCTACAAATCTCTAGGGTAGGGGCAAAATGCTGCCAGTCTCTGCTAAAACATAACAAGAGTTACCTTTGCTCCAGTTCCCAAGAAGTTCCTCATTTCTATCTGAGACTACCTCAGCCTGGACTTTATTGTCCATATCATTATCAGCACTGTGGGCAAAGTCATTCAACAAGTCTACAGGAAGTTCCAAATTTTCCCACATTTTCCTGTCTTCTTCTGAGCCCTCCAAACTGTTCCAACCTCTGCCTGTTATCCAGTTCCAAAGCCACTTACACATTTTCAGGTATCTTTTCAGCAACACCCCACTCTACTGGTATCAATTTACTGTATTAGTCCATTTTCACACTGCTGATACTGGGCAATTTACAAGGAAAGAGGTTTAATGGAGAACTCATGGTTACATGTGGCTGGGGAAGCATCACCATCATGGCAGAAGTCAAGGAAGAGAAAGTCACAACTTAGAAGGATGGCGACAGGCAAAGAAAGAGCTTGTGGAGAGAAACTCCCATTTTGGAATACTATGCAGCCATAAGAAACAATAAGTTCACATCCTTTGCAGGGACATGGATGAAGCTGGAAGCCATCATCCTTAGCAAACTAAAGCAGGAACAGAAAACCAAACACTGCATGTTCTCACTCAGAAGTGTGAGTTGAAAAATGAGAACACATGGACACAGGGAGGGGAACATCACACATTAAGTCCTGTCGGTGGGTTGGGGTCAAGGGGAAAGAAAGCATTAGGACAAATACCTAATGCATGCAGGGCTTAAAACCTAGATGATGGGTAGACAGGTGCAGCAAATCACCATGGCACATGTATATCTATGTAACAAACCTACACATTATGCACATGTATCTCAGGACTTAAAATTTTAAAAAAGGAAAGAAATGATGTACAATCACTGAAAAAAAAAGGATAACATTAGAGAGGTATCAGATAGCCAAATAAGATAGAGTTAAGTAGGTCTTAGTAAGGACTTTGATTTTCACAGCATAAAATGGAAAGCCAAAGCAGACTTTAGGTAGAATGATGACTGACTTCATTTCTTTTTTAGAAGGATCACTTTAGCTGCTGTGTGGTAAACTGGCTGCAATAGAACAAGGGTGAAAGCAAGACTGTAGTTTGCAATAATCCAGATAGAGGAGGTGCTGGCTTGGACTGGGATAATCACAGAAGAGGCAATGAGAAGTGGTTGGATTCTGCATGTGTTTCAGTGTCCCGTCAGGAATTTCTGATGATTTGGGTATGGTATCTGAAAGAAAGGAATCAATGATGTCTTCTAACTTTTTGGCTTGAGCAACTGGAGAATGGAGTTTTATCATATATGGAAGGGGTGGGATGACTGTGAAAATGGCAGGTTTGAGCAGAGGGTGAGAGCAAGCTATAAGTCTGGAGTCTAAGGAAGAAATCAGGAAATAAATAATAAATTTGGAAGTGGTCAGTTGAATTTAAAGCCAGGAACTAAATAAATTTACCTAGAGAGTAAAGTAAATAAAGAGAAATGATCCAGTGACACAACCCTTGGATGGTCTCTAATCTTTGAAGGTAGCAAAGGAGTAAAGGATCCAACAAATAAGGCTAAGAAGGAACACCTGGTGGAATGAAGCAACCTGGAAAGGAAGGTTCCACTACAGCCTAACTAAGGGTTTCACAGAAAGACTAGCTTTGATGCTTCTAACAGGAGGGTAAGATGAGAGAGTTGACATTTACCCTCTAGATTTGACTAAAGGAAAATCACTGATGACCTTGATAAGGTGAATTTGGCTGAAATGGTAGAGACAAAACTCTTAATTGGAATGCGTTCAAAAGAGAATGCAGTTCTCCATATTAACATTAGGTCAGTCTTACCCAAGTCAGAAATGTAGGGTTAATTCCTGATATTACCCTCTTCACCCTCTAGAGTTAATGATTTGGTGAGTTTTATTGATTCTACTTGTGAACACATCTCCACTGACTTCTTTCCATGACTACTGCCACCATCCAAGACTCTTTTCTAAGCCAACATCATGTCTTATCTGCACTTCCTAGGTGACCCCCCACCCCCGCATCTACTCTTGGCCCTTCTAGTTCATTCTCCACAAACAAACAAAAAAAAAATAGAATCCTTCAAAAAATCAGATCCAACTGGGTCCATTCCAAGAGGGCTGAATAGGGACAGCTCTGGTCTGCAGCTCCCAGCGTGAACGAGGCAGAAGATGGGTGATTTCTGCATTTCCAACTGAGGTACCTAGTTCATCTCATTGGGACTGGTCAGAAAGTGGCTACAGCCCACAGAGGGCGAGCCAAAGCAGGGCAGAAACTGAACAACTTGCTCCTGAATGACTACTGGGTACATAATGAAATGAAGGCAGAAATAAAGATGTTCTTTGAAACCAATCAGAACAAAGACACGACATACCAGAATCTCTGGGAAACATTCAAAGCAGTGTATAGAGGGAAATTTATAGCACTAAATGACCACAAGAGAAAGCAGGAAAGATCTAAAATCGACACCCTAACATCACAATTAAAAGAACTAGAGAAGCAAGAGTAAACAAATTCAAAAGCTAACAGAAGGCAAGAAATAACAAAGACTGTAGAGCAGAACTGAAGGAGATAGAGACAAAAACCCTTCAAAATCAATGAATCCAGAGCTGGTTTTGAAAGATCAACAAAATTGATAGACCATTAGCAAGACTAATAAAGAAGAAAAGAGAAGAATCAAATAGATGCAATAAAAAATGATAAAGGGGGCCGGGCGTGGTGGCTCATGCCTGTAATCCCAGCACTTTGGGAGGCCGAGACGGGCAGATCACGAGGTCAGGAGATCGAGACCATCCTGGCTAACACTGTGAAACCCCATCTCTACTAAAAATCCAAAAAATTAGCTGCACGTGGTAGTGGGCGCCTGTAGTCCCAGCTACTCGGGAGGCTGAGGCAGGAGAATGGCGTGAACCCAGGAGGTGGAGCTTGCAGTGAGCCAAGATCGTGCCACTGCACTCCAGCCTGGGAGACAGAGCAAAACTCCGCCTCAAAAAAAAAAAAAAAAAATTATAAAGGGGATATCACCACCATTCCCACAGAAATACAAACTACCATAAGAGAATACCGTAAACACGTCTATGCAAATAAACTAGAAAATCTAGAAGAAATTGATAAATTCCTGGACACAAACACACTCCCAAGACTAAACCAAGAAGAAGTTGAATTCCTGAATAGACCAATAACAGGTTCTGAAATTGAGGCAATAATTAATAGCCTACCAACCAAAAAAAGTACAGAACCAGATGCATTCACAGCCGAATTCTACCAGAGGTACAAAGAGGAGTTGGTGCCATTTCTTCTGAAACTATTCCAAACAATAGAAAAAGAGGGAATCCTCCCTAATTCATTTTATGAGGCCAACATCATTCTGATACCAAAGCCTGGCAGAGACAACAAAAAAAGAGAATTTTAGACCAATATCCCTGATGAACATCGGTGCAAAAATCCTCAAAAAATGCTGGCAAACCGAATCCAGCACATCAAAAAGCTTATCCACCATGATCAAGTGGGCTTCATCCCCGGGATGCAAAGCTGGTTCAACAGATGCAAATCAGTAAACATAATCCATCACATAAACAGAACCAAAGATAAAAATTACATGATTATCTCAATAGATGCAGAAAAGGCCTTCAACAAGATTCAACAGCCTTCATGCTAAAAACTCAATAAACTAGGTATTGATGGAATGGATCTCAAAATAATAAGAGGTATTTATGACAAACCCACAGCCAATATCATACTGAATGGGCAAAAACTGGAAGCATTCCCCCTGAAAACTGTCACAAGACAAGGATGCCCTCTCTCACCACTCCTATTCAACATAGTGTTGGAAGTTCTGGCCAGGGCAATCAGGCAAGAAAAAGAAATAAAGGGTATTCAATGAAGAAAAGAGGAAGTCAAATCGTCCCTCTTTGCAGATGACATGATATCCAGAATCTAAAAAGAACTTAAACAAAGTTACAAGAAAAAATCAACCCCATCAAAAAGTGGGCAAAGGATATGAACAGACACTTTTCAAAAGAAGACATTTATGCAGCCAACAGACACATGAAAAAATGGTCATCATCCCTGGTCATCAGAGAAATGCAAATCAAAACTACAATGGGATACCATCTCACACCCATTAGAATGGCAATCATTAAAAAGTCAGGAAACAACAGGTGCTGCAGAGAATGTGGAGAAATAAGAACACTTTTACACTGTTGGTGAGAGTGTAAACTAGTTCAACAATTGTGGAAGACACTTTGGCGATTCCTCATGGATCTATAACTAGAAATAGCATTTGACCCAGCCATCCCATTACTGGGGATATACCCAAAAGGATTATAAATCATGCTGCTATAAAGACACATGCACACGTATGTTTATTGCAGCACTATTCACAATAGCAAAGACTTGGAACCAACCCAAATGTCCATCAATGATAGACTGGATTAAGAAAATGTGGCACATATACACCATGAAATACTATGCAGCCATAAAAAAGGATGAGTTCATGTCCTTTGTAGGGACATGGATGCAGCTGGAAACGATCATTCTGAGCAAACTATCGCAAGGACAGAAAACCAAACACCACGTGTTCTCACTCATAAGTGGAAATTGAACAATGAGAACACTTGGACACAGGATGCGGAACATCATACACTGGGGACTGTAATGGGGTGGGGGCAAATGGGGGAGGGATAGCATTAGGAGAAATACCTGATGTAAATGAGGAGTTAATGAGTGCAGCAAACCAACATAGTACATGTATACATATGTAACATACCTGCACATTGTGCACATGTACCCTAGAACTTTAAAAAAAAAAAAATCAGATCCAACTGTGTCACTTACCTGCTTAAAACCTTTCAATGTTTTTCACCAGTCTTAGCTAAGTTTAAATTCCTAAAACACATATCCATAAGTGTAGCTGTTCAACCTCCAGAATTTTTTCCTAATCTTTATGTCTATTCCATGTGGCCCTGCCTTGAAATGATTCTCCTTCCTGGGAATTTGAAATCTAAGAAAAGGGAATAGATACCAGCAACTATAGTTAATTCCTGACCCTACTTAATATAAGGGCCCTAGAAAAAGTTCACAAGCAGACCTATTTGTAATACTTGCAGGCCCCAGGGTAAAAAGTACAAATGGAAAACAACATGCCACATGTTGAAATATGTAAAAGTTATAAGCCAAGCTTACAACTCATTAACAGGAATATATTTTGTCTGCTATCCTTCATAGTGATCTGGAAGCCTAGATTCAAATTTAGAATTTTCACGTTCCTGAAAATTCTGAACCAAATGATTCAGAATTCTACCTGAATTCTTTTTCTGCCAGGTGTTTTCATATGACTCTTTAAGGGCCTTGTGTGCATGTCAATATATCTCTTCTGACTGAGTCCTGTTTATTCATTGATCAGCAGTGTTTGAGAACCTAAAATGCACCAAACAATGTGGTAGAAAATCGGTATCACCTCAGTTTTCGTGTCCTATCTCCAAACAAAACCCCTCAAATGGATGTTTCCAGGGTTTTCACTCTAATGGAAGATTCTATACTGGGGAGTAAGAGATACACACAAATTCCAAAAGTAGGGATGGTAATTTTAGAGCAGAGAAAACCAAATTCCAAATACCACGGTGTGATCTAGAGGATGGATGTAGGCTCTGGGTAGGCATTTACACTTGGCCCTAAGAACCCCTTCCTCCAGAGGGAAGAGTATCGTTAAAGGAAGGACAAAACAGGACCTTCCAAAGGACAGGGCCTAGGACAAGAATACCTTTTGCTAATGTTTAGTGAAAGTACTACCTATACAATATCTTGCAGTCAAGATCCTTGGAGGTGGTCACTATTCTTATATCAGATAACACAGACTTGAAACCAACAGCAGTAATAAAGGACAAAGAAAGGCATTATGTAATAATAAAAGGATCAATTTAACAAGAAGATTTAACTATCCTAAATATACATATATGCAGCCAACATTGGAGCATCCAGATTCACAAGTACTTCTAGATCCACGAAAAGACCTGGACAAAACAAAAGTTGTGGGGAACTTCAACACCCCACTGACAGCATTAGGCAGATCATCAAGGCAGAAAACTAACCAAGAATTTCAGGGTTTAAACTCACTACTTGACCAATTAGAACTAATAGACATCTACATAATATTCCACTCATCAATCGTAGAATATACATTCTTGTCATCTGCACATGGAACATCCTCCAAGATTGACCACATGCTTGGCTATAAGCAAGTCTCAATATATTTTTAACAAGTCAGAATCATACCAACCATACTCGCAAACCAGAGTGGAACAAAACTAGAAATCAATACCCCACACAATTATAGGGCAATTAAACAACTTGCTCCTGAGTGACTTTTGAGGAAACAACGAAATTAAGTCATAAATTAAAAAATTATTTGAAAGAAATGAAAACAGTTACAAAATATCAAAATCTCTGGGATGCAGCAAAAGCAGTGTTAAGAGGTTTACAGTGCTAAAGTCCTACATCAAGACAGAAAGATCTCAAATTAATGATCTAACATTACACCTAGAGGAGCTAGCAAAACAAGAAAAACTAACCTTAGAACTGTCAGAAGAAAAGAAATACTAAAATCAGAGCAGAACTGAATAAAATTAAGACCCAAAAATTTACACAAGGTGTCAAATAAAAGTTTGTTTTCTGAAAAATAAACAAGATTAATAGACTACTAGCTAAATTAACAAGAAAAAGATCCAAATAAGCACAATCAGAAATTACAAATATGACATTACAACCATTTCTACAGAGATACAGAAGATCCTCAGAGATTATTATGAATACCTCTATGCACACAAACTACAAAATCTAGAGGAAATGGACAAATGCCTGGAAAGGCAACTATGATATAACCAAAGAGGTGAAAGATCTCTACAAAGAGAATTATAAGACAACTGCTGAAAGAAATTATAAATGACATGAACAAATGGAAAAACATTCTATGCTTACAGTTTGGAAGAATCAGTACCATTAAAACAACCATAGCGCTCAATGCAATCTACAGATGCAATGCTATATCAATCAAACTACCAATGTCATTTAACAGATTTAGAGAAAACTATTCCAAAATTCATACGAAACCAAAAAAAGAGCTCAAATAGGAAAGCAATCCTAAGAAAGAAAAAAAAAATGCCCCAGGTATTACATTACGTGACTTCAAACTACACTATAAGTCTACAGTAATCAAAACAGCATTGTACTGATACAAAAACAGACACATATACCAATGGAATAGAATAGAGAACTCAGAAATAAAGTCACAAACTTACTACCATCTGATCTTCAACAAAATTGACAAAAATAAACCATGGGGAAGTGACTGCGTATTCAATAAAAAGTGCTGGAATAACTGACTAGCCATATGCAGAAGACTGATGCCGGATCCCTACCATTTACCATAAGAAAAAATTAACTGAAGATGGGTAAGATTTAAATGTAAGACCAAACTGTAAGAATCCTACAAGAAAACCTAGGAAATATCCTTCTCAACATCAGCCTGAGCAAAGATCTTATGGCTAAGTCCTCAAAAGCAATTGCAATAAAAACAAAAATTGACAAGTGGGATCTAATTAAACTAAAGAGCTTCTGCACAGCAAAAGAAACTATCATCATGGTAAACAGACAACCTACAAAATGGGAGAAGATATTTACAAATTATGCATGCAACAAAGGTCTAACATTCAGAATTTATGAGAAACTTAAATCATCAAGCATAAAGCAAATAACTTCATTGAAAAGCAGACAAGGGACATGACACTTCGCAAAAGAAACCACAGGTGGCAAACAGACATATGAAAAAATATTCATAACTAATTTTCAGAGGTATGCAAATCAAAACCACAATGAGATACCACCTTAAACCAGTCAGAATGGCTATTATTAAAAAGTCAAAAAACAACAGATGCTAGTTAGGCTGCAGAGAAAGGGAATTCTTATATACTTTCATGGGAAGGTCAATTAGTTCAGCCACTGTGGAAAGCAGTTTGGAGATTTATCTAAGAACTTTAAACAGAACTACTTTTTGACTCAGCAATCCCATTACTGGTATATACCCAAAGGAAAATAAATTATTCTACAAAAAAGACACATGCACTTGCATGTTCATTGCAGCACTATTCACAATAGCAAATACATAGAATCAACCTAGGTGCCCAACAGTGGATTGGATAAAGAAAATTTGTACCTACATACTATAGAATACTAGCCAGCCATAAAAAAGAGAATGAAATCATGTCCTTTGCAGCAACATGGATTCAACTGGGGGCCATCATCCAAAGTGAAATTAATGCAGGAGCAGAAAAGCAAATATCACACATTCTCACTTATAAGTAGAAGCTAAATATTGGGTATACATGGACATAAAAATGAGAGCAATAGGCCGGGTGCGGTGGTTCATGCCTGTAATCCCAGCACTTTGGGAGGCCGAGGCATGCGGATCACGAGGTCAGGAGATCAAGACCATCCTGGCTAACATGGTGAAAGCCCGCCTTTACTAAAAATACAAAAAAATTAGCCGGGTGTGGTGGCAGGCGCCTGTAGTCCCAGCTACTCGGAAGGCTGAGGCAGGAGAATGGCATGAACCCAGGAGGCAGAGCTTGAAGTGAGCCGAGATCACACCACTGCACTACAGCCTGGGCGACAGAGCTAGACTCCATCTCAAAATAAATAAATAAAATAAACAAACAAAAAATAAACAAGAGCAATACCAGCCTGGGCAATATGGTGAAACTCCATCTCTACAAAAAAAATACAAAAATTATCCAGGCATGGTGGCTCATGCCTATAATCCCAGCAACTTGCAGGACTGGGTGGGAGGATTGCTTGAGCCCAGGCGGCAGGGGTTACAGTGAGTTGAGATCGCACCACTGCACTCCAGCCTGGGTGACAGAGCGAGACTCTGTCTCAAAAAAAAAAATAGGAACAATAGAGGCTGGGTACAACTAGATGGGGGAGATAAGAAAGGGAGCAGGAGCTAAAAAAAAAAAACACACAACTACCTATTGGGTACTATGCTCACTACTTAGGTGACAGGGTCATTCATATCCCAAACCCTAGCATCATGCAATAAACTAATGTAATAAACCTGCACATGTACCATGTAAATCTAAAATGAAAGTGGAAATTTAAAAAAATAAATAAAAATAACAGATTACTGGATCTACCCAATCTGTCCTGCATATTGGTTGTTATTTCCTTTCATTTATATGTTATTTCCTTTCACTGTCAAGCAAAAGAAACTTAATTTATATAATTCTGAAGGTGGTTTTCATGGTTCTGCATAATCTGATTCCTTCCTAGTCTCTAATTTCTCTTCATTTTACTTTCCATGTCACTTACTGGCCATGCAGGCTTCTTTCAGTTTGTCACAAGGGTGAACTTCCTGTCCACCTCAGTATCTTTACACATGGTCCTGTCACTGTCTAAGCAGATCTCCTCTTGACCTAACCAATACTTTTCTTTCAGGAATCAGATTAAATATCACTTTAGGAAGCCTCTCTGCTCACACCCCATTCAAGCAACACCACATGCTCATCATAGCATGTCTGTCTTCTGAGCACGTGTCACTAGTGGTTAAATTTTTGTCATGTTCAAGTCTTCCTGATAGAGCCTAAATGCAACCAGGAAACTCTTGTCTATATTATTCATGCTTCTCTCCCTTGTGCAACACATGATCCAGAACAAATGTTCAATGTATATTTGTTGGGTAAACAAATTAATGTTATCATGTGTCTTGATGCTTTCATCCCCCATCAACCAGAACTCAATTTTCTTCTTTGCATTCTATATCACATCTAAGACCTTCCTTCACACCTAGTTTCTCAGTAAATTAATTGTTTTACAGGTACTCTGAGAGAAATGAGCCTCCACCTTTTTTCATCATGTAATAGGTGAGAATTGTTAATTTTTGTGGGTACATGGCAAGTATATCTATTTATGAGGTACATGAGATATTTTGATACAGGCATGCAATACATGATAATCACTTCATGGAAAAGAGGTATCCATCCTCTCAAGTATTTATCTTTTGTGTTACAATCGAATTATATCATTAGTTGCAAGGGTCCATCCTGCAGACCCTGACCCAGCGACGGATGAATAATGTACACTGACACAGATATTATGCTTGTCAGCCTGGCTGAGAGTCCAGGCTGCTTATAGACTCCCAGGAGAGTGCTGTAAAGAGTTGCAACCAGGGGCTCCAACCCGCTGGCCACCCCTCCAGCATTTATTCAGCACACATTAAATGACAAAGGCTTTGAATCAATACCATTAGAGGGTAATCAACCGGGTCACCTTTCCCCACACCAACCCCCTGCCTCCAGAGCACCATCCTGCCTACAAATGATCAAAGGTTAGTTTTAGAACCACATGAATAAACAAGCTATTTAGATAAACTACTATACATTCCTATGTATCGGTGCCCTAAGCTCTCTGACTCCTGAAAAGAGAATCTAGCTGTCTTCAGCCAAACTCTTTATGCAAACCCCCAGGCCTGCCAAGAGGGTTTGTGTTAATTTTACCGTTTTTCCCACCATCCTGACTGAACGCCTACAGTTAGTTATTTTTAAATGTATAATTAAATTATTGACTATAGTCACTCTGTTGTGCTATCAAATACTAGATCTTATTAACTATTTTTTTTCAACCCATTAACTATCTTTATCTCCTCCCCATGCCCCCCATGACCTCTACAATTCCCAACCTCTGGTAAACATGCTTCTACTCTCTATCTCTATGAGTTCAATTGTTTTTATTTTTAGATCCCACAAGTGGAAACATGCAATGTTTGTGTTTCTATGCCTGCTTATTGCATTTAACATAATGACCTGCAGTTCCATCTAGGTTGTTGCAAATGATAAGATCTCATTTTTTTTTATGGCTAAATAGTACTCCATTGTATATAAGTGCCACATTTTCTTTATCCATTTTTCTGTTGATGGGCACTTACATTGCTTCCAAAACTTGGCTATTGTAAACAGTGCTGCAACTAACATGAGTGCAGATATCTCTTTGATAAGACTAATTTCCTTTTTTGGGGAGTATATACCCAGCAGTGGAATTACTGGATCATATGGTAGCTCCGTTTTTAGTTTTTTAAGGAACCTCCACACTGTTCTCCACAGTGATTGTATGAATTTACATTACCACCAACAGTGAACAAGAGTTCCCTTTTCTCTGCATCCTTGCCAGCATTTGTAATTGCCTATCTTTTGGATAAAAGCCATTCTAACTAGGGTGACATGATCATATGCCTATTTGCCATTTGTATGTCTTCTTTTGAGAAATGTCTATTCAAATTTTTTGTCTATTTTTAAATCAGATTATTAAAGTTTCATCCTATAGAATTGCTTGAGCTCCTTATATATTCTACTGTGAATCTTTTGTCAGATGGGTAGTTTACAAATATCTTCTCCAAGTCTGTGGGTTGTCTCTTCACTTTGTCGATTGTTTCCTTTGCTGTGCAGAAGGTTTTTAACCTGATGTGATCCCATTTGCCCATTTTTGCTTTGGTCGTCTGTGCTCGTGGGAAATTTTTGCCCAGTTCCATGTCCTGGAGTTTCCCCCAATGTTTTCTTGTAGTAGTTTCATAGTTTGAGGTCTTAGATTTAAGTACTTTATCCATTTTGATTTTTGTATATGGTGAGAGATAGGGATCTAGTTTCATTCTTCTACATATTGATGTTGTTTTCCCAGCATCATTTATTGAAGAGACTGTCTTTTCCCCAGTGCATGTTCTGGGCACCTTTGTCAAAAATAAGTTCACTGTAGGTGTGTGGACTTGTTTCCAGGTTCTCTATTCTGTTTCATTGGTCTATGTGTCTGTTTTTATTCCTGCACCATGCTGTTTTGTTTACTATAGCCCTGCAATATGATTTGAAATCAGGTAATATGATCCCTTCCATTTTGTTCTTTTTGCTCAGGATAATGTTGGCTACTCTGGATCTTTTGTTGTTTCATATAAATTTTAGGATTGTTTTTCTATTTCTGTAAAGAATGTCATTGGTATTTTGATAGGAATTGCATTGAACATGTAGATTAGTTTTGGGTAGTATGGATATTTTAACAATATTGATTTTTCCAATCTATGACCATGGAATATCTTTCCATTTTGGGGTATCCTCTTCAATTTTTTCCATCAGTGTTTTATCATTTTCATTATCGAGATCTTTTTTTTTTTTTAATCAATTCCTAAATACTTAAGAGTCCATAGGCTCTTTAGTCAGCAAGTGATAAATCCTCCCAGGACTGGGTCCTTCCCTTCAAGGTGTCAGGTTCCCTTTCATCCCAGGGTATGTCTGCAAATGTCATCTGGAATCTTCGGCCTAGAATACGGGCCTCAGCACTCTGCCCAATGCCTTATGCTACTATGGCTAAATTGGTATCTGGGATGCAAGACAAAGTCCTCTTTACTGTTTGCTCTATGCTGTCATTTCCTTTAAGCAAAAGGAAGGATTCACTTTCCTTGATGTAAGAGCTGCACTGCCTAGAGTTTGGGGAAGGGCAGCACAAGCACTCCCCTAGCCACCCAGGCCAGTGTCTCCATAGGTCATGTGTTACCCTGGTTCTCTGGCTCTGAGTCCAGCCCACCACTAGGAGTTTCCTGGGAACTGCAGTCCTTGTGTCCTAGACTGTCTTTCAAGTTTACCTAAGACCCCAGAGTACTTTGGCCCGCAGTGGTGAGGCTTGGAGAAAAACTCAAGTTCCAGCCACTAGGATGGGTGATTCCTCTCTGGCTAGGGCTGGTCCAAATGTTTCCTTTAAGCACAGGCACTGGCTGAACCCAGCTTGGCTCTGCTCTCCACTATGACAGGGCAACATTGAATTCAGAATAAAGTTTCCCAATTGCTGTGCTCTCCCCCAAGTCCCAACCCAGAATGCACAGATGCCTAGTGCCACATGGCTGCTGCTGGGGGATGGGGAAGGATTGGTGTTGGCAATTCAGGACTCTCTCTCTAACTCTCTTCACTACTTCTTCCAGTGATATTAAGTTAAAACCAGGTACTGTTACTGCTCACCCGATTTTTGGTTTCTGTGACAGTGCTTTACTGTGCACAGACAGTTGTTACAATTTGGTATTCCTCCATGGTGGAGGACTAATGGTGTAGGTTTCTATTCCACCATCTTGTTCTACCCTCTAGATGAGAAATTAAATGAGAAAACAAGTACCTACTGTCTTAGTCCATTTTCATGCTGCTGATAAAGACATACCAGAGACTGGAAAGAAAAAGAGGTTTAATGGACTTACAGTTCCACATGGCTGGGGAAGCCTCACAATTATGGCAGAAGGCAAGGAGGACCAAGTCACATCTTACATGGATGGCAGCAGTCAAAGAGAGAGCTTGTGCAGGGAAACTCCTGTTTTTAAAACCATCATATCTCGTGAGACTCATTCACTATCACAAGAACAATGCAGGAAAGACCCGCACCCATAATCCAGTCACCTCCCACCAGGTTCCTCCCCTCCATGACATGTGAGAATTGTGGGAGTTACAATTCAAGATAAAATTTGGGTGGGGACACAGTCAAATCATATCACCTACTATGCATCAAACTATGTTAGAGAGACTACAGAAACCAACTAAACCTGCTTCCTTGCTTTCAAGGAGTTTGCAGTCTTCACAAGAATGTGAACATGCTAGTCTTCACCATAGCTAGGTTTCCCCTCCCCATCTTTGTCTTTGTATCACTGAGTTCCCAATAGCTGCTGCTATTGGGCCTTCTTGGTCCATATTACCTACACATTCATTTCCACTACACAAAGTGCCTGGACAATGCTATGTGCTAAGAGTGGATACAATAATGGCACAGCTAAGAGCAATTTTAGACCTCTAGATGGGTTGGTCTCATCACCTGTAGATCTTTTTTCCTCATATCCAAAAATAAGACCAGTTATTTTATCTAAACATAGCAGACCACCTTGGATTCCTTTCCCCAGTCTATTCCCATTCATCTTACTCAACCACTGCCCAGTCATGGTTCTATCATAAAGGCAGGGAGTGGAAGGGAATCTGCTTATATAAGATTTCTAGATACTTGGATTGTAGACAAATAAATGTGTGTTATAAAGATATGTTTAGTAAAATCTAGACAAATACTTGCCATAAATAAAAATTATATTCTTAACATCTTCACCATATGATGACTGCAGTCCACACAGAGAAGTACAGGCGATTTTTTAAGGTTCCTATCTTTTAAAATGCAGAAAGGAAGTTATCACCCAAATACAAAGAGATATTTTGCTAAGGTCATTCCCTTCTATACTACTTGTTTAGAAAGACACACTGGAAGGAAGAATATTTGGTTTTCTGAAAATATATGCTTTTAAAGATGCTATTAAACAATTGTTTACCTGTAATGGAAATAAACAGTCAAAGGGAGTATCTTTAATGCTTTCTGGCCTCCTTCATTCATGGCTTGTTTCTCTATAAAAACTTAAATATCTTCATTTTTGTTCAAAACAAAACTTATGTTTAGAGATACTGAGAGGAAAAATAAGTTTTCTAATGTAATATATACAATGTAAAACTTTATTAAAATGAACCCATAACAATTAGAAAGACATTTATTTTCCCCTTTTTACAATAACATGTCCAGCCTAGACTACCTCGAGGTAATAATTTCTTAATTTACTCCACATCATCACAAGGAATTAAGAAGCTTAAGATTCCATTCTCCAAGTAGAATATCAGGAAAATACTTTTAGATCAGTTTAATAATTTTCTTCTAGTTATAAAATATTAATATTGGCCATCCTTAATTTTTCTCCATTATATTCCACTTATCAAACTTTTCTAGGCATGATATGCTGACACGGGTTAAATTTTTCAAAGAAAATGCTTTTAGGATTTATAAATTTCAAAATATTAATATTATTCTAATTGGGGCAAAAAATCTTTAAAATAAAATGTTGACAAGACTGCAGTCACTATTTTTGAACATGAATATGAGTAAAAAACTACAAATGTGTTTTTTTAAAAATTGACTGTAAAGTTTATTTTTTAAGAAAATAGTTTATCCTTTTTGTCTGTCACTATACATTATTTTATATTTGACAAATGGAAGATTGATCAATGGCTGTTATAAATAAAACCAGAATATATTTCTAAAATTTTAAAGCCATATAAAAATCCTGTGTATCTCTTTGAATAATTCACAGACTAAAATATTGTACCGAAACTAAGAATGGAGAAAGTTGCTCCATAGGGTGGTTTATAGCTCAGTGCTATTCATAGACTATTAATTCTATTTTATTTTTCAGGGGTGTATCATGAGTTTAGCAAGTGTTTCCAGTGGCATCTCTTATTCGTTATTTATTCATAAGAAGTTTGAGAGTTATCTATTTGGCAACCTTAATAATTTTCTATTTTGAAGCTTTTAGAGACCCCCCAAAAAGGAAGCCTCTTGCATTCATCACTGATCTTTTCTTCCGCCTTGTCCAATGAATAAATAATTATTCTCCCCTATATATTAACTAGGATTATTTTGGTTGCAAATGACAGAAACTCCAATCACAAGTGAGCTAAGTAAAAAGATAAAATTTCGTCTCCCCTAACTGCAAAGTCCAGGGAAGGACTTCCCTCAGACATGGCTTGATAAAAGGAATAAAGTAATGAAAACAGAACCAATACTCTTTATTTCTAGAACTGGCTCTGCTCACCTAGATATGAAAACTTCCTTTTTACACAGGCTGTCCCCTCTGGTCAGCAGGTTGCCAGCAGCAGTCAGGGTTAAATCCTCCCAGGTTCAAACCCAAAGGACAAAAGAAAAATCTGTGTTCCAGTATGCCCAAAAAAACTGATACATTTCTTTTAAAGTAGCTTAGGTCACATGTCCATGGCTAAGCCAATCACTGTAGCCATAGAACTATAAGGAAATAATTGTCTAAGGCCTTAGGTGGAAATAGAGATAGGCACCCAAATGAAAGTTGGAGCTGTTGGCAGAAGGAAACAGGGATGCTGGGGTGGCAGACAATCACTAGCACCACTGCCGCCTCGGGCTCACTTTGATATTTCAAATGGCCCATTCATATGCACAAGTCACTTTAAAAAAAAAATGTATTTTCAATCTAAGAAGTAAATAAGTAGCAAATTACAAATGCAAAACATAGTCATGAAGAACATCTTAAGATCCCTCTTTTAGGCCCCAGTCTTTAAGGAAAACAAGATCTTTTGTCATCGTTTCAAGTAAAACATTCATGTTCAAACAAAATTGCTCTCTCCAAAACTACCCAGCACCTGAGGCTCATAGGCCTCTGCACTGAGCTCCACCATCCTCTCACCTCCCATCTAAATCCAGTTCCACCAGTTGAATTGTATTGTCTGCCCTAGATGACTTGAAGGTGACTTCCCTAGCTTATCTTTCTCAAAAAATATCAAGACGGCATAGTCTAGATAACTCCAGCACTCTCCTTCAATTGCATTCCTTTTTACACCTCCTATCTTTGACCCGTCCTCAGTCAGAGAATGTAGATACTCTTCCAAGGCTGGTGCAAAAGTAATTGTGGTTTTGCCTTTTTAATGTCATGGCAAAAACTGCAATTACTTTTGCATCAACCTAATATTAATTTTCCTACTAATCAAGGGAGTGGTTCAGTGGCTAAGAGTCTGGGCTGTAGAGTGAGATTGCCTGAATTCAGATATTGACTCTCCTTAACTAGCTGTGAAACCTCAGACAAGTAGTTTCATAAAAATCCCAAGCCTCCTCAACTTCATCTGTAAAATTAGAAAAATTTTCTTGTCCCCAGCAATCTCATCTAGCTAGCTACCTATTTCCCATATGGTTAATTGAGATAATATAGATAAAATGCTCAGCATCTGCACATAGTAAGCCTTCATATATATGAATTGCTGTATTTTCACTGATACTGTATTACCACCTTCCTTTAACCTAATAGTCCCATTTCTCTGCTCCTCTTTATAGCAAACTCAAAAGAGCTGTCCATACTAACTTCATTTCTCAAAGGGTCTTTGTTCACATCTGTGTTCTGTTTGCTTTGACTACAGTGTTGAGTGAGACCTGTGTGCCCACTACCGAGCTAGCTCACCAGCATATTTCCAACCACTTCATTTGTCCTGCTTTGGTCAGGGGATAAGGCCACTCTAGGATGTCTCAGCTCCCCAGCAACAACAACTTTCCTTTCCAAGACTGATCACAGGAAATAAAGAACAGTAGAAAAGGGAGAGACAACCAGACACCAGGGAGAGTCCTGGGAACAGGAACTCACTCAGAGCAGAGTCCACATTCACTCAGCTCCCAGAGTGGTTCTCTTGTGTTCCTCTCCCCAGTTTTTCCCATATTACTTTCTCTCTTATGAGTAGTTCTTTTGCCTCTCTTATGAATAGTTCTTTTGCCTCTCTTTCCCTCTTCCCCAGCCCAAGTATTACCTAGTTTCTGAGAGCTCAGAGAACCTCTCTGAATCTCCCTGTCATTTTAGCCACTGGCCTCTCTTAAAAAATGCCCTCATCTTTGGGGCTGCTTCAGATGCAGGTGGATGTTGTCTCCACAACAGTCTAAAAGGAGGGTCCGTCAGGATACTACAGAAGAAGGAAATACTTGACATGGATTAATACCTTACAATATGATCCAACCACAATTTTTGTTGTTGTAATTCTTTTTATTGTTGTTGTTCCAACTGATGTTAATATTAGCATCTCCAAAACTCACAGTTCCAACAACAATGTAGACCTGAAATTTTATTTTCCAGGAAAAAAAAAAAAAAAAGAGAGGTAGGTTAGAAAAAGATCTTTACTCTGGGAGAAATAACTTCAGTTTAGTATTCTCTGTTCAATAACCTGTTTATTATCTTTAAACTAATCAACCACACATTGAATAAATTATTATACATCTCTGCTGTGAAAACAATGCAGCCATTAAAAGATTGAGGTAGGTCCTGAAACAATCTTTAAGATATTGTTAAATTTTAAAAAGCAGATTACACAATTGCTTGATCTCATTTGTGCTATGTGTATATATATATATATATATATTTTTTTTTTTTTTTTTTTTTTTTTGAGACAGAGTCTCGCTCTGCCGCCCAGGCTGGAGTGCAGTGGCGTGATCTTGGCTCACTGCAAGCTCCGCCTCCCGGGTTCATGCCATTCTCCTGCCTCAGCCTCCCGAGTAGCTGGGACTACAGGCGCCCGCCACCTCGCCTGGCTAGTTTTTTTTTTTTGTATTTTTTAGTAGAGACGGGGTTTCACCGTGTCAGCCAGGATGGTCTCGATCTCCTGACCTCGTGATCCGCCCGTCTCGGCCTCCCAAAGTGCTGGGATTACAGGCTTGAGCCACCGCGCCCGGCCGCTATGTATTTTTTAAATAATTCTGTTTTAATTTCTTTTATATGCCTCTAAATTATGCATTGGTATATATGCATACAAAGTGTTGAAGACATACATCAGAAACTATTGAAAGGCATATTACCTCTGGCAATTGAAACATTAGGTTACAAATAGAATAATCACTTTTAACCTAGTTTTATTGTTTGATTTTTTACCATGTATATAGCATTTTATAATATGAAAATAAATAAAATTTAATTATTCAACTATACCTGAAGGTCTAGGTTCCTTTAAAACACATATAAGTTATATCGGTAAGGGGTACAGATTTATGATTATAAAAACAAAGAAAAACATGGCTTAGTCATGGGAACTTAATTCAAAATCCTGTGCTCAAACTGCCTCCTCTCTGTGCAGGGTCTGAGAAATACATACACACGGAAGGAAATATGTGCACAGAGGGAAATGGCCATCAAGTAAACACCCTACTTCTCTGAGCCTGTGGCCCAGCACTATAAGCTGTGGTAGGCCACCAAGGGACTCCTTATGCCAAGGGGTTAGGAAAGCATATGTAACCTGGAGCCAAAACAACAACAATGGCCTGCTTTGCCCACTCCCTCCCATACCCTCAATCAAATATGAGGTACTCCCACTCTTAAGAAAGGAAGACTAATACAGAACAAGCCAAAGAGAAAAACAGTCAGAGCAATAGTATATTTGCTCACGCCCTGAGCAGAGATAGCTAGTCTAGAATTTTGAGCCCAAAATTGTTCTTGGAAAACAGGCTGTCAATTGAGTGGCCATCAAGAGGAGGTTCCCAAGGGAGCTGAACCCGAAGACAGAGAGAAATCACATCCAGCACTTGTGCACTAGTCACTCCCATTGGCCCTGTGCAAGAGTCTTCCCTTTGTGGTGCGGTCAATGCACTTTCCCGAATCATCCTTGCTTGGTCAAAGAATAAGGAAGGTAATCTACACCTGCTACAAGTCAACTTCATGTTTACATTCTACAGAGTATTTCTTTAAGTTACTGTCTGATTGAAGTCACTTTTAAAAATGTATTTTCAAATGGCCATCAATGTATTTACCTTGATTAAACATGTCATCTTTCATTTGAGAATTAGTTTGAGTTAAATGTGGCTAATATTCTAAAAGATGACGGGTTATTTTAATCTGGTAGAGACATTAACACTGAGAAACCAACTAACAAAAAGCATCATATCAAATAGAACATCAAGGACTACTTCGCTGAAATAACAACAGCATTATCTTTAAGTGTTTTTCCACACAAGATAGCACTTAAAATGCCCAACCCCCAACATTGTCTTACCACAACACACACACACACACGCACACAGAACAGAGTCAGAGGGCCAGGCTATGGCATTTGTTTTAAATGTTCACTGGGGCAATATCCAAAACACTGGTCACAGGTATTTATTCATAACATCTTTAACATCTCTGTATTCCAGAATATCAAACATAGTAGATCAGCAATAAATATTCATGAACAAATGAATGAACACTCAAAAGTTAAGAAACTTTAAACCAAAAGAATATTTTTTTCTTTTCTGTGAACCCTGTTTATTAACACTTCTATTCAAGTTTTCCAATCTTTTGTTGTATCTCTCCTAATAATTTAATGGATTTTTAAAATCATCTTCAGAACTGAAAATGTTTCTTGATAAAAATAACAGGTAATGATAAATTTGGGTAGTGTCCCACTTCAGTCCTCCTCCACCAACTAGGTATTTAAGGAACTTAAATAGCTACTACCATTTTGAATTTGCTAAAGAATTTGATGAATATGTTCAATAACTCAGAGTTGAAAATGTATGTAAGGGTCCTTAGGGTCACTTGTCAGACTCTAGTACCCAAAACAGTGAAGCAGATGAAAAGCAACATGCTTCTCAGGAAGCCTGGACAGCGCAGGAGATAAACTCATAGTAGTTGACTCTTCAGACTCGTGGTGCAGGCCTTGCAAAATGATCAAGTCTTTCTTGCATTCTCTCTGAAAAGTATACCAGAGTGGTATTCCTTGAAGTAGACGTAGATTACTGTCAGGATGTTACTTCAGAGTGGAAGTCGAATGCATGCTAACTTTCCACTTTTTAAAACAGAATAAAAGATGAGTGAATTTTCTGAAGCTAACGAAGGAAAATTTGAAGGTGCCATTAATGAATTAATCTAACCATGTATTCTGAAAACATAACCAGCCAATGGATGTTTAAAACACATAATTTTTTTATGTTCAGAAAAGAAAGATGAAGTATGAAGACTACATACCCAACTGTCATCAATTATAAATGACAAACTTTTATTCTACCCTTTAAAAAAGGAAGAAGATGTATATTAAAAATTAACAGTCTGAATTGTTTACACAACCGATACACATGGACACTACATGCCCATTTTCTGATGACAACTCAACAGGTTAAACATAGGCATCTCTGGTTATTAGTTAAGATTTGGGGATTACAATTCAAACTACACCTCAGTGCCTATAGAATCAAATATCTGGTCCTACACCAAGATTAGCTGTAGCAAAGATACTGGTTTAGTTCAGGGTATAGGATAACAGGGCTGCTGAAGACCATAAAGCCCTGTTGGTGGGTAACCCACTCAGAATGTAATCAGCAAATTATAATGGTTCTCACTTTGAGATGTAGTTGAAATAATGGTAGAAAGATAGACTGGGGTAGAATTACAGACTGCTGTATACTAGGCTAGTTATATTGAAATTTTTTCTGTTGCAATGGAAACCCATCAAGCAATTTTCAGTAATGTAGTGACATGACTTTAATCAGGAGTCAGCAAACAATAGCCTGAGGGCCAAATCTGCCATTCTTATAAATAAAGTATTATTGGAACACAGTCACACTCCTTCTTTATAAGTTCTCTGTGCTTGCCTTTGCTCTATAAAGGGAAAGAATTGAGTAGTTGCAATAGACACCAAGCCTATACGGCCCATGAAACCTAAAATGTTTACAATCTGGCCCTTTACAGAAAAAGTTTGCTGACCCCTAATTTAAACTCATGTTTTAGAAAGAACTTTCATAGCAGAACAGAAATATTAGGCAGAGGCCAAAGAGACTACTTCAGAGATTATCACTTGTGAATGTTTTCCGCAGTTCCAGTGAATGAACGGAGGGACTAGGAAGAAAAGCCTTCTGTGAGAATGAAAATCTTCATTCTTACCGATACCTTGCAAATACCTTATAAAATCTAGGGCCAAAAGAATTCTGAAACACTACTTGATATGGTTTGGCTGTGTCTCCATCCAAATCTCATCTTGCATTGTAGCTCCCATATTCCCCATGTGTCATGGGAAGGACCTAGTGGAAAGTAACTGAATCACGGGGGCATGTTTCTCCTGTGCTGTTCTCAGGATAGTGAGTAAGTCTCACAAGATCTGATGGTTTTATAAAAGGCAACTTCCCTGCACACACTCTCTTGCCTGCTGCCATGCCTTTGCTCTTCCTTCACCTTCCACCACGATTGTGAGGTCTCCCCAGCCATGTGGAATTGTGAGTCTATTAAAACCTTTTTTTCTTTATAATTACCCAGTCTTGGGTATTTCTTCATAGCAGTATGAAAATGGACTAATACATTACTTGTAAATTATCTTCTCAAATTCCATAGTCCTTAGCCATCCAGAAGAATTAAAAGTTCACGAAAATGCCTACCTTTCATATCCCAAACTTCTTTCAAGTGCTTATAGTCTGGCCTATTATTTATTTACTTGATCCCTACTAAGCACAAAAGCTGGGCGCATACATATATAAAGTTACCATCCTTGAAAAATTTGAAGTCCATTAGATGGAGTCATAACAGTAAATTCCTAATTTTCAAATAAAGTAGTAATGGTGGCCTAAGAATTGAGGAAATTATAATTTCTTACTTTGTAGGAATACCAACATCAATTAACCAAACAAATCTTCTCTTTCAACCCAAACTGTGAGTCAAAAAATGTCTACATCAATATCCCAACTAGCTTCCTGAGAATATGGTTCCATTTAAAAAAAAAATGCAAAATTCCATTTACTTCTAAAGAAGCAAACACTATAAGTTACCCAAACTCAGTTGGCCATGGAAGTTTTTTGGCCCTTAGCACTTATTAACATGTCATAATTTTCCATAATTTGGAAAATTGTAGTTTCATAATTCCAAACAGCAGAATTTAAATTTAACAGTTTAGCTAAACAAAGGTATATAAACCAGGCACGGTGGCTCACACCTGTAATCCCAGCACTTTGAGAGGCCGAGGCGGGCAATCACCTGACGTCGGGAGTTTGAGACCAGCCTGGTTAACATAATGAAACCATGTGTCTACTAAAAATACAAAATTAGCTGGGCATGGTGGTACGTGCCTATAATCCCAGCTACTCAGGAGGCTGAGGCAGGAGAATCACTTGAACCTGGGAGGCAGAGGTTGCTGTGAGCCAGGACTGTGGCACTGCACTCCAGCCTGGGTGAATGAGTGAGACTCCATTTCAAAAAAAAAAAAAAAGTATATGTTTGCCTATCTGGGTGTTTGATTCACTGTAGCAACCGAAATATCTATTTAATTATCTGATTATTTTACTTATTGGTATTGCATAGGCCCAACTGTAATCCTATAGCCTTCACAAATAAAGAAGCATTTGCCTGTGTTTAAAGAAGCAAATGGCCATATATCAAACAAGCTTGGTTAATTATAGACAAGTTTAAAGAATCTGCTCAAATATAACATAAGATTTTATGAAAAATCTACTTAAAACTTCTGCTTCCTACAGCATTTCTTAAACCATCTAAAAACAGTAGTTTCTACTATCTGCCAGGAACACACACGCACACACGCATGCAAAGTATAATTTTTTATCTATTTGTTTTTTTTTTTTTTTGGAGACACAGTCTTGTTCTGTCACCCAGGCTGGAGTGCAGTGGTGTGATCGCAGTTCACTGCAGCCTTGACCTCCCAGCTCAGTAGATTCCCCTACCTCAGCCTCCCAAGTGTCTGGGATTAACATGCACGCCTCCACATCCAGCTAATTTTTTTACTTTTTATAGTGACAGAGTCTCACTATGTTGCCCAGACTGGCCTCAAACTCCTGGGCTCAAGCTACTCACCTGCCTTGGCTTCCCAAAGCACTGGGATTACAGGTGTGAGCCACTGTTGCCAGCCTACATTGTTAAAATAAACATATTCTTAAAATAAGCAAAAAAAATTAAACTCTTTAAATATTTCAAATAAACATATTGATACATACCATATGATCAGTAAAGTACATAAATCTTAAGTTTGCCAGTGAATTATCACAAAATGAACACACTTTCAGAAAATCCATGGAATGTAGGCAATAGCATCCCCCTTTAACAGGCAAAGAAATTAAACGTTAGGGAAATTACGTAATTTGCCCAAGGGTACATAGCTGACAAACAGAAGATGCAGGAATTTGGAACAGACCCCTGGAGTTACTTGGAAAAATACTACAAGCCCTACCCTGCCAGACGAAGAAGCACAAAACACCATAAATGACTTGCACATTTGCTGGTTCAATTCTTGCTTGCATTTTGCTTGCTTGTGCTATGCCAGATCTGCAAGTGAACTCAATTTCTAAAAGTCTCATTCTTTCATTCTTCACCACCCAGGCCTGATTATTCTTCTCCATACAGGTCTGATGTCCTGGCTTCCTGATCTCCATCTTGTTCTTGGCCACAATCAACTACTGACTCCCTGGTCTTCATTTTCTGGCTCCCAAATCACTGACTTAATTCAGACCTGGACATCTGTCTGGCACTTTCCTGACCCCCTGCCGGCCCAACCCAATCCTGCTATTGCCCACACAAGCGCATCACAGACACTCCCAGGGGAGGGGTTGACATTTCTCACTGAAACCATCTCAATCATTCAGATCATTTGCCAATCAGGCAACTCTTCTGCTGCTGGCTTTCAGGGCCACTCCAGAATTAAGCAATACATTATGTTTACTAGGAGGAGAGGAGTTCCTTTCCACCAGTGGATCACATGCCAGTGCTGTATTAGCCATGACTACTTTCAGCACGACCTATTCAATTTACTTATTTAAGACAATATTCACATGTATGTGGAGAAAAAAAATTATTGCGTCAATTTCCTTTCTGCCCTCTGTTTTGAATTCTCAACTGACTTTAATTAATTAAATGTGTTAACATCATGAGTTTGGCCTCAGAAGCTACTTAAATGTCTTGAAGCAAAGTGAACTAGACACGTCTTCTTGCTGTCATTAATCTATAGAACCATGCAGGTCCTGTGTTCTGGTGACATTTGAACATTCTTAAGCCTAACACCAAAAATCAAATCAAAATGTACTCAAGGTTCTCCAGACTGCCCATTTCTAAGAAAAAGTCAATACTGACCTCAGCATACTCATGGTATAAGTCCCTGGAGGGTACTTACAGCATTAGGATTAGTGGTTACTGAGCAGAGATGCCATCATTGTCTTGGCCCAGTTTAGTTTCCAATAACTGTCTGAGATAAACCCACAATCCAATGACCAGTATTAAACATTCAGAATAATCCCTAAGATTTAAAACAAAAGATATTCTAACCAGAATAGAAAATATAAAATTTCTATTAAACACAGATAAAAGATGAGATCTGAATTATAAGCAGGTTTAGTAGAAAAGAGAATATACCACAGGCAAATCATAATACATGTGCACTAAGCATGTTTGTCTAGAACATTTTTAAGGTTTACAGACCATTATTCTATGTTCCAAATAGGTCACTTCATGGTTATTGCCACTGAGTGACCATTCATAACTATTTATCTATTCAAGTATGTCATGCATGATACTATTCACAGTGTATCTATTCATTGTCCCAAATATCTCAGTTCTTGAAATGTGAATCTTCAAACACCAAAGGTGCATTCAGTTAAGGCTATGGTACGGGTATAGATGATGAGAACTGGAAGTCAGACAAGGCACTGTGCCATAAGATATCACAGTATAGAATATATAAATCAAGAAGAATGAGTACTATACTATTTAGAATACATAGTTTTCTTTATGTGGAATGGTTTAGGCTGTTTTGGTTATATTTTCTCGGTTTTCTGTAAGACATATGTAAAGCTTTGAATAATTTTTTAAACATAACAATGGGGACAGGACTCCTTATTCAATAAATGGTGCTGGGATAACTGGCTATCAAGATGCAGAAAATTGAAACTTTTCCCCTTCCTTTCATTATATTCAAAAATTAATGTAAGATAAATTAAAGACTTACACATAAGACCTAAAACAATAAAAACCCTAGTAGAAAACCTAGGAAATACTATTCTGGAGATCAGCGACATCAGCCTCGACAAAAGAATTTATGACTAAGTCCCCAAAAGCAACTGCAACCAAAAAAAAAAAAACTGGCAAGTGAGATTTAATTAAACTAAAGAGCTTCTGCATAGCAAAAGAAACTATCAACAGAGTAAACAGACAACCTACAGAATGAGAGAAAATATTTGCACTCTATTAATCCAACAAAGGTCTAATATTCAAAATAGATCAGGAACTAAAACAAATTAGCAAGCAAAAAAAAAATAACTTCATTAAAAAATGGGCAAAGGACATGAACAGACACTTCTCAAAAGAAGACATATATGTGGCCAAAAACTACATGAAAAAAATATTAATCATCACTAATCATCAGAGAAATGCAAATCAAATCCACAAGATACCATCTTACACCTGTCAAAATGGCTATTACTAAAAAGTAAAAAAATAAAAACCTGCGCAGAGATTGTAGAGAAAAGCAGTCACTGCAGAAAACTGTGGAAATTTCTCAAAGAACATAGAACTACCATTTGACCCAGAAATCCCACAACTGGGTATATACCCAAAGGAAAATAAATAGTTCTACAAAAAGAAGACACATGCACTCGTATGTTCATTGCAGCTTCAGAATAGCAAAGACATGGAATCAACCAAGATGCCCATCAATGGTGGACTGGATAAAGGAAATGTGGTACCTATGCAACATGGAATACTACACAGCCATAAAGAAGCGTGAAATCATGCCCTTTACAGTAACATGGGTATAGCTGGAGGCCTTTATCCTAACTAAACTAATGCAGGAAGAGAAAACCAAATACCACTGATAAGTGGTAGCTAACATTAAATACACATGGGCACAAAGATGGGAACAATAGACAGTATAGACTGCTTGAAAGAGTGGAGAGGAAAGCGTGGTTTGGAAGACTACCTATTGGGTGCTGTGCTCACTGCCTTGGTGATGGGATCATTTGTACACCAAGCCTCAGTGACACATAATTCACCCATGTAACAAATCAGCACATGTATCAGCACATGAACCTAAAATAGAAGTACAAAATAAAATAATATTTTATAAAAAGATACTTGTCCATTCTCTAATTACCACAACCCAGGCCAGTAGTGATAGACATATTTTAAGAGAAAATATATTTTCTGTCCTCTCAAATCAAAAATTCAGTATTTATTCTTAGAACAAAGGCAGATTTATCAAGCTAAATGTTTTAAATACTACGTCAACCACTAAAACTCTGTTCCCTAAGATGGTGTGTTATATTTATCGGTTGGAAACTTCCCCACAACAGCAGTAATTAGTTAATTAATTAATACAAACTATCGTGAGAGTTCCTAGTTCTTTAAAGTTAGACTTCAGAGTATTTTTAGTAAATTACCATCAGCAGTTCCCTCTAAATCTTGGGAGCAGAGCTTAACTGCTGAAGAGTGCCAGCATCTGGAGCACTAGCATGAGGTTTTATTTGATGTCCTTTATTATTCAAAAAGAATTTGTTTATAAAAGGAGAGAGCCAAACCATCAGAGGCAACAAACAAATGCTCTGCATGGCTGAGTCTATCAGTTGTCAGTTCATGATACCTTTAGAAAACTCCTTTGAAGATCCTCAGGCACTGCAAATTTCACTTAGTTCTGCTTTGCTATTTGTGCCAGAAATCACAGTTTCAGAAATGGAAAATGAAGAAAATGTACTCCGGACTCTAAAACACACATGCAACTGCATCCATGGGGTGAGCCCGAAATAACAAAAACCATCTCTTTACGCTGGTTTGAGAGCTTCATCTCTGTGTTTTAGGTTAATATATAGGCACCACAGACAGCATAATTGATTTAGAAAACATTGAACAACATGAAATCATAATAACCAGCAGGATGTGTTGGAATAAAACCTCTAACACGTAAATGGTAACGTCACCTCTTACATCCCCAACATCTGAAGTGCAATTTGTCATTAATTCTTTATTAAGCCCTTTCATTTATAATGTGGCTTCTAATTGTGATTAATTAGAGAATTCAAGCTCCTTCCAAGTGAAGCTAAGTGTGTGTAATTTAGAGCCATTAGAGATGGTTTCAACATATTTCAGGGAGAAAATTTTTCAAAAACATTCACTGGATAAAGCCTGGCATCTCGAAACCCTCACCAATACTGGAGTTAGCGCTAGTAGCAGGTAGAATGGCCCAGATATCCACAAGTCCCTCCCCAAAGGTCCATGGCAGCCAGTGGTAGAGTCATTTCCAAACAGCAGGCTTCTACCCACTAGTAATCTGACACTTTCCTCTGAGGAGAAATAAGAGGCCTTTTAATTATCAACAGAAAACAAAGCATTTTCATTCTTATGGTCCACTTAACCTTAATTTGAATGTATGAATTCAGTATACATTATAAAACTTAATACTCTTTAAAGTATAGAATGCAATGAATCTATTCATCTAGGATAAAAAGAAGCCTCCAAATTATATGTGACTTTCCGGAAGATCTTCCACTAAAAATGAAGCTTCCACTTGTTTGGCTTACTAATTAATAAATGTATAAATACATATACATATATGTGTATATATATTTATATATGTATAAATACATATATGTGTATATATATTTATATATATAAATACATATACATGTAATTAGTAAGTTATATAATATATATGTATATATTAGTGATATATATATGAATGAAACCATCTCTATATATTTTAACCCAGAATTTGAGAGCCTTTAAAAACATACATGTGTTTTTATGTGTTCTTTAAATATTTCAAATAAACATTGATACATACCATATGATCAGAAAAGTACATAAATCTTAAGTTTGCCAGTGAATTACCACAAAATGAACTCACTTTCAGAAAATCCATGGAATGTAGGCAATAGCATCCCCCTTTAACAGGCAAAGAAATTAAACCTCAGGGAAATTAGGAATTTGCCCAGGGGTAAATAGCTGACAAACAGAAGATGCAGGAATTTGGAACAGACCCCTGGAGTTACTTGGAAAAATACTACAAGCCGTATATATATATAATATGTGTTTTATGTATGTTCATATATATATATGTTTTACGTATGTTCATATATATGTTTTTAAAGGCTCTTAAGTTCTGGGTTAAAATAGCTAACCTTTGCTGATTGTATTATGACAGACTTGTCAACTTCTTTCCCCTACCTCTTTGCAAGTCTATATTATAGCCAGTCTCTTTCCTTAAGGTTAGTTTAAATTTCTTGTTTTCCCCCAGCTCTCTCTCTATAATCTTCAGTTCTGAGACTCACACTCCCTGAATATGCCAGCTTTCCTGCTCCTTGTCTTCAAACCTGCACCCTGGAACTTCATGGAGGTTTCCACCTCATATTTTCTCCCCAGCTTTCACCTCTCTTCTTGCTCACTTCATTGCCCAGCCTGCCAGATCTGTTGTTTCAGATCCTCCTTTGCCATAGTCCTCAACCCCTCAATCTCTTGTCCCTACCTCACAGCATGATTCCAACCCTGGGTATTAGGGACTGAATATTTGTGTTCCCCCCAAATTCACACGTTGAAATCCTAACCCTCAATGTGCTGGTATTAGGAAATGGGGCCTTTGGGAGTTATTTAGGTCATGAGGTTGGAGCCCTCATGAATGGGATTAGAACCCTTATAAAAGAGACCCCAGAGAGTTCTCACATTCTTTCCACCATTTGTAGATACCATGAGAAGTCAGCAGTCTGCAACAAAAAAAGAAAGCCTTCACCAGAACCCAACCATTCTGGCACTTTGATCCTGGACTTCCAGCCTCAAAAGCTGTGAAACATAAATATTTGTTGTTTAGGCCCCCAAGTTTATGGTATTCTGTTATAGCTGTGCAAACTCACTAAGATAATTGTTCTATGAAATAACGTTTGAGTTCTGGTAAATATTTCCTTACAAAGTACATCTCAAGTTTCTTGACTATGCATATACTGCTTTAGTTGTTCTACAAGTGTTCTTTAAGCTTTATCATGTCCACTACAGATCTCTAAAAGTCATATCTACCTATACAAACTAATGGAATAGTAGAGATCAGCAGCTCATTATGACAGCTTCTGATTGGGTTAGTTTCTGCAAATATATCCTTAAGATCATTCGAAATTAGTTTCTGCAGATACATCCTTAAAATGGTGTATCACCCAAGAACAGGAATTATCTCAAATCTATAAACTGATCATTAGATATAATAAAAATTAATTTTCAACAAATATTTATTCAATGCTTATTGTATGTATGATTTGATAACAATGGAAAATTTAATCCAGTCAAGGACAAAAGATATATACACATAAAAAGATAATCTATACTTTAAGGTCACAAATTTAAGAGCTGATGACTGACAATTATAGGCACAGGACTACAGAAAAGGGGGCACAACCACATGCTAAAGTGGTTGAGAAATACAGTATCTGAATGGGGATTTGAAAGTTGGGAACAATGCTCAAACATAGGCAGGGAAAGCATGAAGTATTCAACCAAAGGAAATGGTTTTCAAAATTCAAGGAGTATAAACATATTTAGGAGCCTGTAACTAGACCATTTTGGCTTAAATACAGGTTTAATTCAACTTGTAAAAAAGTGCTTAGGGCACCTACAGCAGCCCAACCCTGTTCCAGGTGCTGGGATATCACTGTGAAGAAGTCAAACAGGCTAGAGGGGGCTCCGCTGCTCATGGGGCTTCCAATCCAGTGGGTAGAGACAGACAATCAGTAAGTACACACAAAAAAGAATGTCTTATGGTGGTAAGTTCTGCAAAGAACATAAAATAGGAAAATAGAACAGAAGTACACAGAACTCTAGCTTAGACTGGATAATCAGGGAAGATATCTCTGGGGAGATGGCATTTGAGCTGAAATTTAAGTGACTAGAAGGTGCCAGCTACATAACGCTTTGGGGAAGCAACACTCTAATCAGAAGCGATGCGAAAGGCAAAGCCATGGGGAGAATAAACTGGAGCGGTCTGAATAAAAATAAGACCAGTGTAACTGGAGCACAACAATCAGTGGGGAGGATGGTGGCAGAAGAGGGGAGCCCCGTCACACAGGGCCTTGGGTCTGGTCATCAATGTAGACTTGCATCTACTTGACATAGGAAGTCACTGGAAGTTTTAAGAAGGGGAGTGATATAATCTGATACATATGTTTTTCAAATTCCTCTTTACTTGTGGGAGTGGCAATTTTAGGAGAAAATATGGAAGCAGTAACACATTTATGAGGCTAAACAGACTGAATTTATTTTCCATAGAGGCAGTTCATACTGTGAACACTAGCAAAAAATTGAGAAACTTTTTCCTGACTGTGGCCAACCACTGACCTTTAGGCAACTATGAAGTTCAGATGTTTTCTTATAATTTACGTGGTATATGCTACTGTTTTTCATCCAGTGGACTATAAACATGGAAGTTTCTACATGCACAGTTGATTTCACCATTCTGGTGATCAAAAGTCTATATGAAACCATCTAACTCTGTCAAAAAATCCATTATCTCCAACCTGTTTTGCCCAGTTTTTATGACTGATTTGACCAGGGTGTTATGTCCATAAGCATTAGCCAGACCTGTGTGAAAGCGGACAGAGCAGTCACCCGTGATCCACATTGCCAGGATTGATGCAGTGGCTTTTTCAGGGCACCTTGATCTTGAGTGCATAGCTGACAATCCAGCACATGCCCTAATTGCAGTCTACTAGCTTTGAATTTTTCATCCTTCCCTTCCTTCCTTCCCATTTTCTGTCCATCTTCAAGCTTGTACCTTACTGTATTTCCAAAAGGAGTAGAAAGAGAACAGATTTCAAAGAATCATACTGGCGTAGAAAAATATATATATATATTTGTGTGTATATATATATAGAACCAAGCCCAACAGATCCAGGTACTCTTGATTATTCTTACGTCTAAGCAGCAGAAATATTCTGCCATGAAACTCAATTTGCATAACTCAACTCTAGGCCAGTGTCACTAGGCCCAAATAACTCAGCTTTATTTTAGAGGGATTATTATTTGTATAATTCCAAATAACACAATTTAGTTTTGTGTGGGTATATACATGTTTTGGCTACCTTATAAAGATAAAATGACCAACGATAGTCAAAAGAAACAACTTAAGCACTTTCTCCTTAGATTCTGTATAAAACTTTTGATGAAAAGTCCTCATAAATTATGCATTAATCATGAAAACCATATTTCTGGCTACACATTGTAAAATATGAAGTTATCTCTAAATGATACCTCTCTTTCACCTGTAAAATGACCTATATTAATTATTCCTTTTACAGGGCTTCTTTGAGGAATGTTCACATTTCTATGCTTTGAAAACATTAAATGCCATATAAATATTATTTTATATCAAGTGAACAGTAAAGGAAAAATAGCCTACTAAATATGTATGTTTCTATATAGCCTGTGGGACAGATCATCTTTTTTTTTTTTTAAATTCTATTTTATTATTATTATACTTTAAGTTGCATACACATGCAGGTTTGTTACATTATGTATACTTGTGCCATGCTGGTCTGCTGCACCCATCAACTCTCGGCCATTTACATCAGGTATAACTCTAATGCACCTCCCTCCTCCCCCCATGATAGGCCCCTGTGTGTGTGGATAGCGTTCCCTTCCCCTGAGTCCATGGATCTCATTGTTCAGTTCCCACCTCCATGAGTGAGAACATGCGGTGTTTGGTTTCTGTTCTGTGGATAGTTTGCTAAGAATGATGGTTTCCAGCTGCATCCATGTCCCTTGGCAAAGGACGCAGAACTCATCCTTTTTTATGGCTACAGGCTCCCCATGCTGTATATGTGCTACACTTTCTTAATCCAATCTGTCACTGATGGACATTTGGGTTGATTCCAAGTCTTTGCTATTAGAATAGTGCTGCTGCAATAAAACATACGCAGGCTGTGTCTTTATAGCAGCATAATTTATAATCCTTTGGCATCCCCAGTAATGGGATGGCTGGGCCGCAAGGCAGCATTCCAGATCCTTGAGGGAACTTATACTGTTTCTTCCAGTATAATGGTTGAATCCAGTTTCATAATCCCACCAACAGTGTAAAGTGTTCCTATTTCCACATCCCTCTCCAGCACCTGTTGTTTCTTGACTTTGAATGATCGCGACTTTATCTGCAGTGAGATGGTATCTCATTGTGGTTTGATTTGTACTTCTCTGAGACACAAAGTGATGATGAGCATTTTTCAGGCGTCTGTTGGCTGTATGAATGTCTTCTTTGAGAAATGTCTGTTCATATCCTTTGCCCACTTTTTGATGGTTGTTTGTTTTTTCTTGTAAATTTGTTTGAGTTCTTTTTGTAGGTTCTGGATATTAGCCCTTTGTCAGATGAGTAGATTGCAAAAAATTTTCTCCCATTCTGTGGGTTGTCTGTTCACTCTGATGGTAGTTTCTTTTGCTGTGCAGGAAGCCTTAGTTTAATTAGATCCCATTTGTCACCTTAAAGCTTTTGGCTGCTTGCTTTTAAAAAGTTTTAGGATGGAAGTTCTCAAATTTTTTCCATGTCCTGGACGGTACTACCTGTAGTTTCTCTCTAGGGATTTTATGCATTGTGGTCTAATGATTAAGTCTCTAATCCATCTTGAATTAATTTTCGTGATAAGGCGAAGGAAAAGGATCCAGTTTCTAGCTTCTACTTATGGCTAGCCAATTTTCCTAGCACCATTTATTAAATAGGGAATCCCTTTCCCCATTTCTTTTGTTTCTTTCTGTGTCTTTTGTCAAAGATCAGATGGCTGTAGATGTGTGGTGCATTATTTCTGAGGACTTGTTCCGTTCCATTGGTCTATATCTCTGTTCTGGTACTCAGTACTCATGCTGTTCTTTGCTACTGTAGCCTGTAGTATAGCTGAAGTCAGGCAGCGTGATGCCTCCAGCTTTGCCTCCTCCTCCTCCTTGACTTTAGGGATTGTCTTGGAGATGCGGCTCTTTTTGGTTCCATAACTTTAAAGCAGTTTTTCCAATTCTGTGAAGAAACTCATTGGTAGCTATGAAGCGGGGATGTACTGAATCCAGCAAATTACCTTGACAGTATGGCCATTTCAATGATATTGATTCTTCCTATCCATGAGCATGGCATGTTCTTCCATTTGTTTGTGTCCTCTTATTCTCATCACTCTGATAGGAAGTTTGTGCTCTCCTTTGTGAGGTCCTTACATCCCCTGTAAGTTGGATCTCTAGGCATTTTATTCTTTAGCCACCCGTGAATGCAAGTTCATTCAAGGATTTGGCTCTGTAGTTGTCTGTTATTGGTGCATAAGGAATGCTTCTAGATTTTTGCATTACTAATTTTGTATCCTGAGACTTTGCTGGTTGCCATCAGCTTGATGAGATCTTGGGCTTAGGAGACAATGGGGTTTTCTAAATATACAATCATGTCATCTGCAAACAGGGACAATTTGATTCTTCTTTTCCTAACTGGAATACTTGATTTCTTTCTCTGCCTAATTGCCTCTAGCCAGAATCCTCCAACACTATGCTGAATATAGGAGGGTGAGAGAGGGCATCCTGTCTTGTACTCAATGTGCCGGGAATTTTCCAGTTTCAGCTCATTCAGTAAGGATATTGGCTGTGGGCTCTGTCATGACAGCCTATTATTTTGAGGCACGCTCCATCAATACCTAATTTTATTGAGCTGCTTAGCATGAAGGGTCAAGTTGAATTCTTATCAAAAGCCTTCTGCATCTAATATTGAGATAATCATGTACTTTTGTCTTTGGTTCTATTTATATGCTGGATTATGTTTATTGATTTGCTAATGTTGGAATCCGTAGCCTGTATCCCAGGGATGTAGCTTCCAATTGATCAAGTGGATAAGCTTTTGATGTGCTGTTGAATCCGGGTTTGGCTAGTATTTTATTGAGGATTTTTGCATCAATGTTCATCAGGGATATTGGTCTAAAATTCTCTTTTGCTGTGTCTCTGCCATATTTTGGTAATAGATGGATGCTGGCCTCTACAAAATGAGTTAGGAGGATTCCTCTTTCATTGATTGAAGAATAGTTTCAGGCTGAATGGTACTAACTCCTCCTTATACCTCTGGTAGAATTCCAGCCGTGAATCCATTCCTGGTCTCATTCTTTTGGTTGGTAGGCTATTAATTATTGCCTCAATTCTTGTATTTCAGCCAGCTGGCCTGGTCTAGGGATCTGCCTCTTCCTGGGTTTAGTCTTGGAAGAGTGTGAAGTGTCCAGGAAATTCATTCATTTCTTCTAGGTTTTCCAGCTTGAGAGAAGAGATTTGAGGAGACACATGCTGATTTGACTTCAATTTTGTTGATCTTTCAAAACCAACTCCTCGGGATCTGGCTTGGATTCTTTTGGAGGGTTTTTGTGTCTCCTATCTCCTTCTGGAAGTTCTACTCTGATCTTAGCTATCTCTTGCCTCTGCCAGCTTTGGAATGTGTTTGCTCTTGCTTCTCTAGTTCTTTAATTAAGTGTATGTTAGAGTGTCAATTTTATTCCCTTTTCCTGCTTTCTTGTGTACTAGTGCTATAAATTTCTAAGGCTTTCACTTTGCTTTTAAATGTGTCCCCAGAGATTTCCGGTATGTTGTATCTTTGTTCTCATTGGTTTCCAAAGAATATCTTTATTTCTGCCTCTACTGCTATGTGTACCCAGTGAAATATTCAGGGAGCAGGCTTTTCTGTTCAGTTTCCAGAAGCTGAGCTGTTTTGATTGGAGTTTCTGTCCTGAGTTCTATTCTTGATTGCACTGTGGTCTGAGAGGAGACAGTTTGTTAAGTAATTTGCCTTGTACATTTTGCTGAGGAGTGCTTTTTACTCCAATTATATGGTCAAATAAATTCTGGGAGGGTGCACATGTGGTGCTGGAGAGGAAGAATGGTTATTCTGTTGATTTGGGGTGAGAGTTCTATAGATGTTCATTAGGTCTGCTTGCTGCAGAGATGAGTCTGACCCTGGGAGCATCTCATCATTTCTGCTCTGTTGATCTGTCTAATGTTGATAGTGGAGGCATAGTTCTCATTATTATTGTATGGGAGTCTAAGTCTCTTTGTAAGTCTCTAAGGACTTGCTTTTATGAATCTGGGTGCTCTGTATTGTGCATATATATTTAGGGATAGTTAGCTCTTCCTGTTGAATTGATCTCCTTTAACATTATGTAAATGGCCTTCTTTGTCTCTTTTGATCTTGGATGGTTTAAAAGTCTGTTTTATCAGAGACTAGGATTGCAACCCTGCTTTTTTTGTTCTCCATTTGCTTGGTAACCTTTCCATCCTTTATTTTGAGCCTATGTATGTCTCTATGGTGTAGATGGTCTCTGAATACAGCAGACTGATGGCCCTTGACTTTATCCAGTTTGCCAGGCCTGTACTTTTCGCTGGAGCATTTAGTCCATTTACATTTAAGGTTAAGATTGTTATGTGTGAACTTGATCCTGCCATTATGATATTAATCTGGTTATTTCTGCTAGTTGAAGTGCAAAGTTTCTTCCTAGCCTCCTCATGGTCTTTTACATTTTGGCATGTTTTGCAATGGCTGTACCGTTGTTCCTTTTCCATGCTGAGTGCTTCCTTCAGGTCTCTTGTAAGGCAGGGGCCTTAGTGTGATGCAAAATTCTAAGCATTTGCTTTATCTGTAAAGGATTTTATTTCTCCTTCACTTATGAAACTTAGTTTCATTGGATATGAAATTCTGGGGTTTTAAAAGAATTTTCTTAAGAATGCTAATTATTGGCCTCACTCTTCTGGCTTGAGAGCTTCTCTGCCGTAGAGATCTGCTTGTGAGTCTGATGGCTTCCCTTTGTGGGTAACCCTAATTTTCTCTCTCTGGCTGCCTCAAGATTTTTTCCCTTCATTTCCTACCTTTGGTGAATCTGGCAATTGAGGTCTTGAGCTAAGTTTCTGAGGAGTATCTTTGGGGGCGTTTCCTCTGTATTTCTGGATTTGAATGTTGGCCTGTCTTTACTAGGCTGGGGAAGTTCCTCCTGGATGATATCCTGAAGAGTGTTTTCCAACTTGGTTCCATTTTCCTCACTCTTCAGGCAATCAATCAATGGGAGAGATTCAGTCTTTAAGGCAATCCTACATGTTTGTTCAATTTCTTTTCTTCTTTTTTCTTTTGTCTCTTCTCGCTTCGTTTTATTCATTTGATCCTCAATCTGATACTCTTTCTTCCATATTCAGCCGGTGCCATTGAAGCTTGTAGTGCATTTTATTTTGTCATGGTTTCATCTCTTTCATTCTCATTATGACCTTCTCTGCATTAATTAGTCTTAGCCATTGAATTTTCCACTTTTTTCAAGACTTTTAGTTTCTTTGCGCTTGGCATAATTCCTCTTTAGCCTGAGAAATTTGATGGGACGAAGCTCTTTCTTCCCATCTCTCACAAAGTCGGCCTCTGGCCCAGCTTTGATCCTGCCAGTGCCGATGCATGAGCTGCTTCCTTGCCGTAGATGCGCCTTTACTTTGAATTTCCAGCCTTCGCTTTTCCTGCTTTTTCCCATCTTGTAGCCTTTGTCTCGCCTCTATTCCTTTGATGATGTGATGTACTTATTTGCCTTTGTGTGTAGGTGTCCTTCCTGTTTCATAGCTTCCAGTCAGACCTCTCAAGCCGCAGGTCTTGTTGAGATTGCTTTGAGGTCCACTCCCACCCCACTGTTTGCCTGCATCAGCAGCAGAGTTTGAAGATAGAATATTCTGAACAGCGAAAGTGTACCTGTCTGATCTTGCTTTCTAGAAGCTTCCTCTCAGGTGTACTCCACCCTGTGAGGTGTGGGGTGTCAGGACTGCCCCTAGTGGGGATGTTCCGCCAGGCTACTCAGGGTCAGGGACCCACTTGAGCAGGCAGTCTGTCCTGCTCTCAGATCTCAGCCTCCTGCTGGGAGAGATCCACTGCTCTCTCTAAAGCCACTGATGAGTCGCTTATGCCTGCAGAGGTTTCTGCTGCTTTGTTGTTGCTTGTTGTTGTTGTTGTAGCTGTGCTCCTGTCCCCAGAGGTGGAGTCTACAGAGACAGGATAGCTGAGCTGCTGTGAGCTCCACCCAGTCTGCTTCCCCAGCAGCTTTGAGCCTTATCTACTTGGTCTCAGTGAATGCATGGCCACTCTCCCCAGCCTCCTGCTGCCTTGCCGTAGATCACAGACTGCCAGGCTAGCAATGAGGGAGGCTCATAAGCACCCTCCCGCCAGGTGTGGGATATGGACTCCTGCCTGCCTGCCAAAGCCGCCAGCCGGGGTGAGCCAATCTCATCTGGTGCTGCGTGTCCCAGTCCCTGGCTGTGCAGTGCCGTGATCCTCCCTCATGCCTCTCCTTCCAGGTGAGGCTGCATGTCTCCCGCCTGCCTGGCCTCCCTGGTCAGGCTGCAGCAGCCAGGGACTAGCACCCATCATCCTGCACCCCAGTGAGATGAACCCAGCACCAGCTGAAATGCAGAAATCATCACCTTCTGTGTCGCTGGCTTGGGAGTTGAGACTGACACCCTATCTCGCCATCTTGCTCCACCTTTCACAGACTACCTTTTAAGTAGAAAGGTAGTTTGTCCCACAGAGGCTATGTCACTTCAAATTATTCAATTAACTACAGTTAGTTCAGAAAAACCTATTATGTGGATAGCCTCTAAATGGCTCCCAATGATGCCCTGCTCCTGGTTTTCACATGTCCTATGGAGCCTTCGCCCCTTGTATATAGGTTGGACCTACTGACTCACTTAAATAAAATATGACAAATGATGGGACATCATTTTCAGTATTAGATTTTTAGAAGACCCTGGCTTCTGGCTTCTGTCTTTTTCCCCTTCTTTTGCTCTCTCAATTCTTTACTCTGATGGAAGTCAGCTGCCATGTTGTAAGCTGCCCTATGAAGAGAGGTCAATGTGAAAAGGAACTGAGAAGGTCTCTGCCCAGTAACCAGATAGCTAGTGCAATCCATAGTTAACTTTGTCCATGGAATACAATTAGGAGTAATTACAGATATTTCAGTACTTGCAATTGATGGCTTATAGTTATCAATTTTCAGGTGATTTTGATTGAGAATCTATGTTCCATAGAAACAAGAGCAAAGAGCTCCATAGAATGGAGGGTCACCCTGTTTTTGTCAAAGAAGATGTATTGCCATCAAATTATTTTATTTGTAAATATTCATGGGATACAAGTACAATTTTGCTACATTGACATATTGTATTTTGGTGAAGTCAGGGCCTTCAGTGCATCCATCACTGGAGCAACACACATTGTACTCATCAAGCAACCTCCCATCATCTACCCTCCTCCCACTCCCCTCACCCCTTTGAGTCTCTGTGTCCATCACTCCATACTCTGCTTCCAAGTGTACGCATTGTTTAGCTCCCACTTATAAGTGAAAACATGCAGTATTTGTCTTTTCACGTCTGAGTCATTTCACTTAAGATAATGGCCTCCAATTCCATCCATGTTGCTGCAAAAGACATGATTTCATTCACTTAACATAATGTCCACCAAGCTCCTCTATGATCCTGTGAATGACAGAATTTTATTCCTTTTTATGGCTCATAGTATTTTATTGTGTATATACCACATTTTCTTTATCATTCATTGATGGACACTTAGGTTGATTCCATATCTTTGTTGTTGTGAATAGTGCTGCAATGCAGATGTCTTTTTGGTAAAATGATTTCTTTTCCTCTGTGTAGATAGCCAGTTGTACAATTGCTGGATCATATGATAGTTATATTTTTACCATCAACTTATTTTATACATGATAACTCACAAATCTATGCCTTGTTTATAAAACAGTATCTGTAGGGTCTCCTTTAACTTGGAATAGATTCTTCTATAAAACTTTTGCCAAGACATCTACCAACCTAGCACATATCACCAAGAAGCAGGACGTTTCCAACAAACCAAGGCTGGTTAGTTATTTCTCTCTTGTTTAAATGACACATTACTTTCTACTAAAAAATAAGAAGCTTGAAATCATGATATCTTTATTTACCTTTATGGCTAGGAAATTTAGAGTTTAGGTTAGTATAAAAAAATAATAAAATGTAAACCCTCAGGTTCTTTCTACCTCTAAAGTAGAATAAGTAGATTATCAGCACCCTATCTAGGACTAAAAAACATACTTTTTTTTTTTTTTTTTTTTTTTTTTAGTAGAGACGGGGTTTCACCGTGTTAGCCAGGATGGTCTCGATCTCCTGACCTTGTGATCCGCCCGTCTCGGCCTCCCAAAGTACTGGGATTACAGGCTTGAGCCACCTCGCCCGGCCAAAAACATACATTTTTTAACTACCCAGTTGATTACCAAGACAGCATGAAAATATATTTTACCATCATTCCCTCTTCTGATAATTAGAATTTGTCAGAAATATTTTTGAAACAAGTTATCTTTTCTCTTTAGTACCAAAAAGAGATAATGCTAATCTTTTTTTTCATGCTTATAGGGTAAAGGAACTCACTGAAAATGTATCTCAAGATCAAAAGCCAAATTGAGGAAAGAAAAAAAGATAGTACTGACCATGTTCATGCCTGGAACTTGAATCTGCAGGCAGACCAACATTAGTCTCCCAGACTAAAGTTGTCTTGGCATCACAGAGCATCCAGCAAGGTATTTGGAGATCCACATGGTACCAACGCAGAGATGAATCTCACTGACTGCATAGGGACATAGTGACTATCTGCTTGAGGGAGTATCATAGAGTACTAGACAAATAACATAAACCAAAGCCATAGAATTCCCAAATAATTTCCAAAATATCTAAAATTCCTGGATTTTTCTGGGTAGCATATGTTGATTTAAAGAAAATATTCCCCCACTTAGAAAACAGGGGATATCTAGAGATGACCCTTTTTAATAAGTATTAATGAGGTTCCAGCTGGGATCTAAGAGCTGAAAAAATGTGTCTTTCACTCTAGGCTTTTCTAGTCACACACCCACATCCCACTCCCTGCTGTATAACTTCTTTTCTAGTTTTCTCAGTATACTTTGGGCTTGGGGTATCTTTGGAGATAGGTTAGGATGACAGGTCTTAGTAATATAAAGTGATCACAGTTAATTCCTCTCTTCATTGCTACTATGATCAAAAGCTAGAGTTGTGAATTGACCTGTGAAGAAAAGTTTAAGATCAAACTTTTCCCCTTGTTTATTTGGTAAATGAGAATTTCTGCATTTTAAATGCTATTTGAAGTCAAAGATAGTTTTATATATCTGTTTGCTAGTTTTATATATCTGTTTGCTTCTGAGGCCAGTTTAAGTTGAGCGACCATAAACATTTCCAAATGTTAAAGAATCATAAATGGTATTACCCCTGAATGGGTGCATTCATCCTAATAAATGTATCGCGTATCCTAAGTTATACAAAAATTACTATCATTTTGAAGAACCCAGTGATATTGACCTTGATGGAGAATACAGTTCATTGCAGGAGGCAGGACTAAGTCATTGTGATTTCCTAGCCATCTGGAAAAACCCACGTTTTACACATGTTTCAATGACCTATCTAATTTCTATGAGGATTGTATTCATTTGCTGGGGCTGTTATTACAAAGTACCATGCACTGATTGGCTTCAACTACAAAAATCGATTATCTCACCATTTTGGGAACTAGAAGTCCAAGATCAAGGTGTTGACTGGGTCATGTACCCTCTAAAGTCAGTAGAAAAAGGTCTGTCCCAGTCCTCTTCTGGTACTTTTTGTTTGTGGCAGCATAACTCCAATCTTCACATGACATTCTCTCTGTGTGAAAGTCCGTGTCCAATTTTTTTAAAAAATAAGGACACCAGTTGTATTTCGTTAGGAACACACGCTACTCCAGTATAACTTTATCCTAACAACTTACTACATCTTCAATGACGCTATTTCCAAATAAAGTCACATTCTGAAGTACTGGGGACTAGGACTTCAACATATGAAGGGGGAGGTGGCGCACCATTTAACCCAATACAAGGATCAATAAAACAAGGTCATGAATTACTGATTTTGCCATCCAGTTATGAATACCATCACCATCACTAAGCACTTTTTGCAAATAGGCTATTTTGGTGAGCCTTGATGGCAGATCACAGTCACTACCTTGAAAGGGTGATGCTGTCAAAAAGCATCTCTCCTGAAAGAGAAGCCTGACCTGGTAGCCAAGGCAGAAGAAGGTTTATCTACAGAGAGAATATTGATGTACTTCTTTTAAAGTCAGAGGTAAGCAAAACTGCGATAATCAGGGCCTAGGGAAATTGGGCAGAAAAGAAGAGCAAGATGGCTCAGAGATTTTTAGAGACAAAATCATAGAACTACTTAATTTTTTAGATAAGGACACTGAAGGTGGAGGCTGAAGGGTACACAACTGGTTAGTGGTAAACTGGAATTAGATTGAAGATCTGCTGACACTCTTGTCTAGTGAGCTTTTCTCTACATCACACAGGTTAGAACTCCAAAATGAGTCCAGGACAACCAGGATAAAAAAAGTACTAACCCAATACATAGTTACTTATCTCTGCATGTCTTGAACTCTAAAAACAGTGCACATCCAAAATACTCAGTACCTTTCATTCCATTTAGCCTGAAACACATAGCTTGATGGCTGACTGGTAAGTTGACACTGCCTTCCAGAGCCCTGTGCTATCTGCTCAGTTGCCCCATCTGGCTGCCATCACGAAGCCTCTTGGTCAGCTGCCTACTCAGAACATCACCGTCACTAATTAGCTTTTCCTAAGTGGAGGGTATTCAGTCAGAGTTTCAGCAGTACATTCTGTGCATAATTAAATACATGCAGTCACCAAACAAGAAGGCAAAGGCACGTTTTCTTAGCATGTGGGATAGTTATTCCTCACTTCACAGAAACTTTGAATAATTCATTGGAACTCATTTATCTGGCATCAGTTCCAGAACTGACTGAAAACAAAAGCCAACCCATAAATCCAAAGGAATCATCCATTTTAATTATGCATAAAATTCAAAAGCGGTCAAAGTATCAAACTGGAAACATAAAAAACAAATTACTATAGACCCACCTCAGAGAAGGATACTAAAAGGTGAGTAAGATCCCCTTTTATGTTTCTCAGTTTCCTCTCCAGAAATCTAAAGGCATCTGAGAAAGCAATGTTTTAGCTCTTGTTTCTCTTATTTAGTTCTACTTCTTACCAGCTTATGATACAAAGAAAATCAAACTGGGACTCAGCAGTCTTGAATTCTGCAACAACTTCTTCTGCTAAAAAGATGTGTGACCTTGATCAACTCCTTTAACCTCCTGTATCTCAATTCCTTCAACTTTAAAATGAGGGCCTGGTTTAAATGATTTCAAAGGACATTTGCAGATTTAACCCTCTATAATTCTCTGAAATCAATTTTGCAAGAACTAAGTCTTGAATTCCAACAAACCTCCATGGTCTTGAATTTCCCTACTTTATATACCATAAAGCGGTCTATATTATCAATGCAGTTGCCTTGGCAATAGGTCAAAGAGCTAGAGCCATTATAAATGATGATGCCCAAATAATTATTTCAAATGCCAAAAAACATTTATTTCTTTTAAATTTATACCATTTGGAATAAGAATAATTTCCACAGGAATTTTCAAACACTTAAAAACATCTTGTAATTTTGCCTCATATCTTTTGACCTGACAACTAAGCTGTTAGACATTAACATTTCAATGTAGCAAACTTGCCACATTCACAGTGAGCAGCTGTGACCACTAATGGGAATCAAAAGCTCCTTATGGTCAAACTCATAAATACTTCTCTCAAAATGTGAGAACATAAAGCAGAATCACATATCTTTATATCCACTCAACTATTCCCAAATTGTTTCTAACTTATTAAATTTGTGGTGCTTCCTATCATAGCATCTATAAGCTACAAAATTATAGGCAGTAAATCTAATGTGCAATTCATTTTTGGAGTTATTTTTGGACAAGTGAATTGAGCATACTCAGAAATGACTCCATGTTTTATAAACAGACAATTAATTTCCTCACTACTTCTGGCAGGGCAATTTGCAATGCAGTTATTACCTATTAAAGATAAGAAAAGCATGTAAGCATTTCTGATGATGTGGTCAACTCAACTCTAAAATATTTTGCTTCTAGAATGCTTATATCTCAGGTTTCCAGGAGAAATATATGCCAAACAATGAAAACCCTTGGGAGGCTCCACCGCACAACAGCACTCCAAAAATGTTAGTAATATGAGAGCTTATTTTCCTGTTTGTCAAACTCTATATGGTTAACTGGTAGAAATTCTAAGATTTCAATGGTAGTCCATAAGAAAGACTGAACAGAAGGATGAGACTAGGATCTAACTGAATTATGAATCAAGGGTGATCTGAAGTCCAAATTGCAAAGGAAGAGCACATAAAAACTTTGTGCTCAATTAATACTAACATCCAAACCCCAAAGATCAATATGGTGAAAGGAAGTCAATAGCAGAAGTCAGCAGGGTGCACTTATACTTTTAGTCTAGTGGGTAAAAGCATTAGGGATACATTGAGGCTTATGTTCTGTTAAATTAGATGTCAGACAGTGACTGAGGATATGGAGACAAGATCCAGCATCTGTTACAGTGAGAGGAGCAGGCAGCTTATAACAGCTAAGTAGAAGGTCAAGGCCTTCTAGTTTGAGTAGAGAACTGGGATACAAGAAACAGAGAAGGGGCCTAGAATTTGAAAGCTGTGCCTCAGTATACCCAGAGCCTTCCTAAGACCAGGAGATTCTGCAATTAGTCAGTGATTCAGACAAGTATCACATCCCTTCTATTCTCTTTCTCCAGTGGTGGAGATAGAGCTCCTGACTGCTACCTGGCTTGGTTCTCAATGTCTCAGGAACCACACAGAGCTGATGCTGGGAGGTAAACCTTTTGACAATAAGCCCCAAGATGGTGCAGGGATAGGCAGAAACTGACACTGCTTGTTAATTACCTATTAACAATTTCTTCCTTTGTCTCTAACCTGTGGTCTTTCTTTTCCTTCATTCAAGCTCTTCTGATAAGGTGTGGGAGGATTTTAAGTGGAGAAAGACAAAACCAAGTAGAGATGAAACTCAAGACTAATAACTGTTGAATGGCACTAGTAAGATTCTTAGACTGTTTAACTTTAAAAGTTTTAAAAACTAAGGAATCCCAACTATTTGTTTCTAAATGAGGAAACAAAAGCACAGAGAGGGAATTGTCTCACTTAAATTCACATAGCCTGTTGGTCTCAGAACCATAAGAACCAAGATATTCTGCTTTAATCCAAAATACGCCCTACTAAAAGACCTTGTAATCATAACTGATGTCCCTGAATGGAATTCTGAGAATGGTAAACATCCCACAGATGCATCCCATTTGACAACCAATTTATTGGAGCTGACTGTATTCTTTTTCACTTACTGATGTGCCAGAATAAGAGGGCTTTTTGAAAATAGATCCATACGATCAATATTTTTCGTGAACATAGATGCAAAAAATTCAACAAAATACTAACAAACCAAATTCAACAGCACATTAAAAGGATTATTCACCATGATGAAGTGGGATTTACCTTTGAGGTGCATGGATGGTTCAACATAGACAAAACTATAAATGTGATACACCACATTAATAGAATGAGGAGCAAAAACCATATGATCATCAATAGATAAAGAAAACTATTTAACAAAATTTGGCATCTTTGCATGATAAAAAACTCAACAACTTAGGTATAGAAGAAATGTACCTCAAATTAATAAAGGCCATATATGACAAACCCCCAACTTAGGTACAGAAGGAATGTACCTCAAATAAATAAAGGCCATATATGACATATGACAAATCCTCAGCTAACATCATATTCAACAATGAAAAATTGAAACCTCTTCACCTAAGATCAGGAACAAGACAAGGATACACACTCTCATCACTTCTATTTAACATAGTACTAGAAGTCCTAGGCATAGCGATTAGGCAAAAAAGAAATAAAAGTCATACAAATTATTTTTCAAAATGCAAATTGCCCCCATTTGCAGATGAGATGATCATATATATATATATATATATAGAGAGAGAGAGAGAGAGAGAGAGAGAAAACCTTAAATTCACCAACTGTTAGAATAAATGTATTCAGTAAAGTTTCAGAGTCAACATACAAAATTCAGTAGCAGTTCTATTCACTAATGATGAACTGTCTGAAAAAGAAATTAAGAAGCCAACCCCATTCACAACAGCTACCCCCAAAATGAAACATGTAAGAATACATTTAACAAAGGAGGTAGACTTGTACACTGAAAACTATAAAATATTGATGAAAGAAATTGAAGAAGATGCAAATAAATGAAAAGGTAAGTTCATGTGCTGGAAGAATATTGTTTAAATGCCATATTACCCAAAGCTATCTACACATCCATTGTAATCCCTGTCAAAACTCCAAAAACATGTTTTCACAGACATAGAAGAAACAGTCCTACGATTTGTTTGGAACAATAAAAAATCCTGAATAATCACAGCAATCTCGAGCAAAAAGAACAAAACTGGAGGCATTATACTACCTGGCTTCAAAATACCCTGCAAAACAGCGTGGTACTGGCATAAAAACACATTAACCAGTGGATCAGAACAGAGAGCTCAGAAATAAACCTATCCATTTACAGTCAGTTGATTTTCAACAGAGGTGCCAGGAACACGCATGTAGAAAGGAGAGTGTACTCAATAAATGGTGTTGAAACAACTGGATATTTACATGCAGAAAAAAAATAGGCCCTTTTCTCACATTATATAGAAAAATCAACCCAAAATAAATTAGACTTAAATATAAGACCTAAAACTGTAGAACTACTAGAAGAAAACATAGACAAAAAGTGCCATGACATTGGTCTGAACTATGATTTTTTGGATATAACCCCAAAAGCACAGGCAACAAAGGCAAAAATAGATAAATGGAATTACATCAAACTGAAAACCTTCTGCAAATCAAGGAAAGCAATCGGCAGAGTAAATCAACACCCTATAGAATGGGAGAAAATACTTGCAAACCATATATCTGAGAAGAGGTTAATATCCAAAATATATAAGAAACTCAAACAACTCAACAGCAAGAAAAAAAAACAATTTAAAAATAGGCAAAGGATCTGAATAGACAGTTCTCAAAAGAAGATATACAAATGACTAACAGGTATATGAAAAAGTACTGAACATCACAAATCATCAGGAAGTTTAAAGTTAAAACTATGTGATATCACTTCACACCTGTTAGAACGGCTATTATCAAAAAGATGAATGAGAACCAGTGCTGGGGAGGATGTGGACCAAAGAGAACCCTTGTATTTGGTTGGTGGGAATGTAAATTAGCACCACCATTATAAAAAACAGTATGGCAGTCCCTCAAAAAATTAAATTTTTTTTAAATTTTTAAAAATTAAAAAATTAACCTTAAATGTAAATGGAACTATCCCTATGATCCAGTAATTCCACTACAAACCCAAAGAAAATGAAACCAGTAAGTTGCTGTACTCCCATGTTCATTGTAGCATTATTCACAATAGCCAAGATATGACGTCACACCTAAGTGTCCATCAGTGGGTAAATGGATAAAGAAAATGTGGTGTATGTATATAATGGAATACTATTTCACCTTTAAAAAAAAAAAAAAAGGAAATCCTGTCCTTTGTGACAACATGGATGAAACTGGAGGATATTATGTTAAGTGAAATAAGCCAGGCACAGAGAGACAATATCGCATGACATCACTTATACGTGGAATCTTTAAAAGTTGAATCCATATAAGCAGTGGGTAGAATGGTGGTTACCAGGGTAGGGAGAGGGAAATGGGTGGGGAGGTGTTGGTCAAAGGATACAAAATTTCGGTTAGATAGGAGGAATAAGTTCAAGAGATCTATTGAACAACATGAGGACTACAGTTAACAATATATTGTATTCTTGAAAATCACTAAGAGAGAAGATTTTAAGTGTTCTGGTCACAAAAAATGATAAATATGTGAAGTAATGCAAGTGTTAACTAGCTTGATTTAGCCATTCCACAAGTATACCTATTTCAAAACATTATGTTGTATACAATAAATATACACTATTTTTATTTGTCAATTTTTAAAAAATAATTTTCAAAAGAAAATCAACTCCTAGATCTGCATTTGATCTATACTGGTGAAATCAAAAAACAAAAAATATATACATAAATAACAGATGAATTTGGATTTGATGCCCACAAAACACTGAGAGGAAAAGGGCAGAACCCTAGAATGAGATGGATGGCATGCAGTCAGCCTGAGAAGCCCCAGGAAACCCTTAGTGTCAGACGTGACATGTTGCCAGCCATACCCTTAGAACATGTCTGGAGCTCAAAGGGCACTATGTGAAAAACAGTCATCCAGATGCATTTTTCATATATTGCAGTCATAAAGATTGGTTCTTAGAACAAGCTAACATTTTTCTGATTCCCAAATGTAATGCCAAGACTAGGGGGAGAAAAAGTAGATGGCAGCAGCATATGTTGGAATGGACCTAGTATATTCAGATCAATAATGTAGGATGCCAGATGACTCCTCGCACAAATTCTAACATAAGTGGTCAGATGAAGGAAAACTTGGTTTCCAGATGAGGCACCAGTTTTAAAAGCCAAAAATGACTCTATATCCCAGACAGGATATGGCGGGATGCTATAGGCAGAAGGTGGAAAAACTGTCTTGTTTCCCCTTCCCCTGCCAAGTCAACTTGGCCATGTCAGGACACCGACTGCACATTTTTGATAGCTTCTTGCTGCCTCTGAGGAGTTTCTATCATGTGTCAACCAGGGCGAGATTTAAGATAATTGCTATGTGAAATATAAATCAGCCAATGCCAATTAAAAGTTCTTGGCAAAGTCAAACAATGCTAAATCTATTCCCTGGGTTTATTAGAGCCCATGTGCTCTGCAATGATTATGGGAAAACAGCATGTTAGGAACATTGACAACTTGAATGTAAATGTTAAGTTGAAGTCGCTACACAGGAATTGTTGTTTGTTGTTGCTGTTTTATAGGAATATCTTCCCCTTTAGAAACCTAGATGTCTCATTTACAAAAAAAAAAAGCAACACCGAATGGATATTTCATAACTATACATTGCTGAAATCCTGAAAAAGAAGTTTTCATGAAGTATTTTCATCTCTACTCTCTGGAACACAGGGCAGCTGTAAGGTAGACCCAGTCACAAATGAAAGTCACATAAATGAAAGACAAATATGGATAGAATTAGTACTCACAACTTGCAACATATGTGGAGTAAGGGCTTTCTCTAACCATGGCCAATAGGCCACAGCCTATTCTATGTTCCAATCTAAGAAGTACCCTGATTCTGCCCACATATAGGTTCTGCTCTGATTTATGAAGAGGGTTTTTCATTTTTCTTTTTCTTTTTTCCTAACTGCAACTAAAACAAGGAGTGGGGAATTTAATTGACTCACTGTTTCAGAAATGGTAATCTTTCTCCTTCAACCTCACTCCATTCCTACTAAATCCTCTGTTTTTAATGGGCACCAAGAAACTTGCTAGAAGAGGTGGTTTCTTTTGTTGCTATTTAATGTTCTTCCTATTATCAAAGCACTTGATAGTTGAGTACAATCAACTATATGTATTTTTCTAGACTAGAGATGATTCATTCTCCTAAAATAGTGATCCTCAAATTTTAGATTTTTTCATACTCACCTGAAGAGCTTGCTGAGACATAGATATCTCCATTCTGATCCAAATCCAGAGTTCTGGATCCAGGAGGTCTGTCGTGAAGCTCCAGAATTTACATTTCCAACAAGTTTCCAGGTGATGGTGATGCTGCTGCTCCAGGAACCATATTTTGAGATCTACTGTTTTAGAATATCCTACCAACCTCTGAAGGTCATACAAAACAACCCAAAGGAGTTTACATCTAGAGAGTGGGTCATGTGTGATTATTAGTTTCAATCTATTTTATGCAAGTAATTATTATGGCATAAGAACTATTATATTTTTTAAATGCAATAATAAACCTGGACTGGGTTCTCTCCTGTATATTGTAATGCATATAGCATAGCATATATATGTATGCTAGGGACTCAAATGGTGAGCTAGCACATCATGTTTCAGAAAAGTGCAGAACAGAAACCTTGACCTAGAAGGTTAGGACAATTCAGTGGTGCCTCAGGGTATCCTTTGCTAGCAATCTGCAACTGTACTGTGGGCTTTACTTTACAGCAGAAACCATGTCTAAGAGGAAGACACTCAAAGAGGAAAGTTGAATAAGGAAAAGAGTTCAGGAAGTTGGTATTTGCCTTTAACTGGATAAGATTTGTAAATTGAATATTTTCCAGATGTGAGGAAACAAGATAAAACCCAGGGGCTTCAACATGAACAGAGCAAGAACTTTGACAGCCTATTTGAGACTAGAATATAGACATTATCTTATAATAAGGAAATAAGGGAATGTGAAGCACAGTCCAGCTTATGTAATTACATTTACTTGGATACTTAGAACTAAAAATTGTGTTTTGAGGACTTTATTTTGATGAGGTTTGGAACTTTCGTGGTTATTGTTATTTCCTCCCTCCGGGTTTTCCCTTTCTTTGGGTTGTCATTGCTCTTTGTATTCTCTATCAGAAAATGATTCTAGTCATTTTTGTCTAAGTATAATAGAAGTTAAGGGTTTTTTTTTTTTCTTATTAAGGCCAAAGACAAAAAGAAACCATAATTCTGAGAGTCAAGAAGCACAGTGGAAATTAAAATGATAGATGCCACAAGGCAAGACAAAAACACAGGATGTTGTAAAACACCTGAATCTCACACTTGGGCATTTCTCATCGAAGAATTTTACTCAATCTTTGGAGAGTTTTTATATTTTTATATAAGCTACTCATTTGCTTAGACCGTAATGGGAGCTGTCAGTATTTTTGCTCAAGATCAGAGTTTCCTGAGTGATTCATACACTCAGGAAAGTAGAAAAAGATGCCTCCTATTGCCTCAAAGTCCTAATATGCAAAGAGTTTGATTAGTAAATATTTGTTTAACAGCTACTTGCCTTAAGTGCTGGATATATTAAAGGAGGAAACATAGATTCCTCTACCCTCTAAAAACTTAGTCTAGTGGGGGTACATAGACAAGTAAAAGAATACAAACATATGGAACATCATGTGAAGCTTTATACAAGTAGTTCGATGCGGGCTGACATTTGAAAGGTAAATTGAAAAAATCAGAACTAGCCAGCCAAAACGGTGTTTTGCAGGTAGGAAGAACAGAGCACATGAAGGCTCAGTGGTGAATGATACATGAATAAAGGGGACTAAAAGGAAATTGGTATAACTGAAGTGCAAAGGAGTGAGGTCTTATAAGTAGAGTGACCATATAAATTATTAACCAAACAAGGACACTTTGGAACTACAATGCAGTTGCTATTTATAAACACACTGGAATAATAATGGCTTAAACTGAGATACACGCTCACTCTAATTGTGGCCCATTGGAGCTTGGACTCTATTTTTTCTCTTTTTTTGGGCAATTTTTTTAAGTTCTGGGATACACGTACAGAATGTGCAGGCTTGTTACACAGGTATACGTGTGCAATGGCGGTTTGCTGCACCTATCAATCCATCCCAGAATTTCATATCCAGCCAAATTAAGCTTCATAAACAAAGGAGAAATAAAATCTTTTCCAGACAAGCAAATGCTGAGGGATTTTGTCATCACCAGGCCTGCTTTGCAAGAGCTCCTGAAGGAAGCACTAACTATGGAAAGGAAAAACTGGTACCAGCCACTGCAAAAACATACCAAAATATAAAGACCAATGTCATTATGAAGAAACTGCAAAATAGTGTGCAAAATAACCAGATAGCATCATTCATAATGACAGGATCGAATTCACACATAACAATATTAACTTTAAATGTGTATTTGCTAAATGCCCCAATTAAAAGACACAGATTGGCAAATTGGATACAGAGTCAAGACCCATCAGTGTGCTGTATTCGGGAGACCCATCTCATGTGCAAAGACACACATAGGCTCAAACTAAAAGGAAGGAAGAAAATTTACCAAGGAAATGGAAAGCAAAAAAAAAAAAAAAAAAAAAAAAGGGTTGTAATCCCAGTCTCTGAGAAGACAGTCTTTAAACCAACAAAAATCAAGAAAGACAAAGAGCATTACATAATGGTAAAAGGATCAATGCAACAAGAAGAGATAACTATCCTAAATATATATGCACCCACAGGAGCATCCACATTCATAAAACAAGTTCTTAGAGACCTACAAAGAGAGTTAGACTCCCATACAATAATAGTAGGAGACTTTAACACCCCACTCTCAGTATTAGATCAACGAGACAGAAAGTTAACAAGGATATTCAGGACATTAACTCAGCTCTGGATAAAGTGGACCTAATAGACATCTACAGAACTTTCTACCCCAAATCAACATAATATACATTCTTCTCAGTGCCATATGGCACTTATTCTAAAATTGACCACATAATTGGAAGTAAAACACTCTTCAGAAAATGCAAAAGAACTGAAATCATAACAGTCTCTCAGACCACAGTGCAATCAAATTAGAACTCAGGATTAAGAAATTCACTCAAAACTATACAACTACATGGAAATTGAACAACCTGCTCCTGAATGACTCCTGGGTAAATAATGAAATAAGGCAGAAATCAAGAAGTTCTTTGAAACCAGTGAGAACAAAGAGACAATGTGCCAGAATCTCTGGGGCACAGCTAAAGCAATATGAAGAGGGAAATTTACAACACTAAATGTCCACATCAGAAAGCTAGGAAGATCTGAAATCGACACCCTAACATCACAATTAAAAGAACTAGAGAAGCAAGAGCAAACAAATCCAAAAGCTAGCAGAAGACAAGAAATAACTAAGATCGGAGCAGAACTGAAGGAGATAGAGACAGGAAAAAACCTTCAAAAATCTTGAAATGAAGTCTCACTGCAACACCCAGGTTGTAGTGCAATGGCACGATCTCAACTCACTGCAAACTCCACTTCCTGGGTTCAAGCGATTCCTCTGCCTCAGCCTCCTGAGTAGCTGGGATTACAGAGGTGCTCCACCATGCAGGTTAATTTTTGCATTTTTAGTAGAGACAGGGTTTCACCAGGTTGACCAGGCTGGTCTCAAACTCCTGACCTCAAGTGATCTGCCCACCTGAGCCTCCCAACATACTGGGATTACAGGCATGAGCCAACACACCCAGCCCCAAAAAAATCTCTTTTAAAAATAAAGGGTAATTCATAGAATTATAAGCAAGGACATGGCATATTCACATTTGTATTCTGCTATGATTATTCTGGCATCTGAATAGAGAATAAGTTGGAGGCACCATCCTGGAAGAAGAGAGCAGTTAGACAACTGTTCAGCAAAAGATGATGGTTACTAGGGAAGTGCCTGAAGAAATGGAGAGGAGTGAATGAATTCAAGCAAGTCTCAGAGGCTCAGTTTGAGTCTACATGGGACCTATAGAAATTGGTAATTAGGCTGGGAAGAGAGTTATCAGGAAGGTTCTTTCCACTTGTTTTGCTTTCAAAATCTGGCAGGCCATTTATAGTCATGCCTTTAATTAAGGAACTTCGATACAAGTTGTGTTTTAAATAAGTGAGAATCAGTCATGTTATATGTTGAAAATAGAAATCATATATTACTAATTACTGAACCCTTCCAGAAGTTTAATTGATACCAAAATAAAAGTAATATATAGATTGGTGTGACTAGATGTCCCAATTTTCTAATATCAGTTTTTATTTCATTTAAATTCACCCTGGTCACTCTTGGTTAAAAATCAGTTACTCATTCAGGTTAGAGAAAGATTTCTTTGATACAACAACAAAATCATGATTCCTATAAGAAAAATTTTATATGTTAAACTTTATCAAAATTAAGAACTCTGCTTTCAAAAGACATTAAGAAATAACAAGATGAGCCACAAACTAGGAGAAATATTTTCATGTTGTATATCTGATTAAATGCTTGTGTTATAAATATATATTTTTTTTAATTCTCAAAACTCACTAACAAGAAAACTAACAACCCAATAAAAAATGGGTAATTTGAACAGACATTTCACCAAAGATAATATATGCATTACAAATACGGACACCAAAAGATGTTCACATTATTAGTTGTTAGGGAAATGCACATTTAAACTACAAATAAAATCACTACATATTTATTACAACGCCTAAAACTTTTTAAAAGATTGACTGTTCCAAGTGTTGACAAGGATGTAGAGCAACTAGAACTCTCATACATTTCTGATAAGAGTGTAAACTGGTACAACACCTTAGAAAACAATACCTTTGATCATTTCTTAAAAGTTACACATAACTCTCCAGGACAATCTAGTCAGTCCACTCCTAGGTATTTACCCCAAAGAAATGAAAGCATCTTTCCATGAAAGGGCAGATGCAAAAATGTCCATAGGGACTTTATTTGTAATAACTGAAAACTGGAAAAAAACACAAATGGTGATAAACAGATGGGTAAACAAAATTACAAAATGTCCATACAATGAAATACTATTCAAAAACAATCAGAAGAATCTTCTTGACTCTCCAAGAAGCCAGGACAAAATAGAAGACTAAAAGATAGCACACTATATGATTCTATTCATATACAATCCTAGAAAACACAAAATAATCTATTGAAACAGAAAGCAGATCAGTGTCACCTGCAGGTAGGGAGAGAAGAAGGGGGATTACTTTTGAGAGTGATGGATATGTTCATTGTCTTGATTGTGATGTTAGTTTCACAGGTATAAACATATGTCAAACCTTATCAAAATGTATAATTTAAATGTGCAGTTTTTGTATGTCAATTCTACTTCAATAAAGCCATGAAAAACAAAAGAAAGAAGAAAAAACCAGTTATCTACAGTGCACAATGTTGAGAATTTCTGATGAGCTGGCAAGAAAACTCAGGTAGTAGGCCAGGCGCGGTGGCTCATGCCTGTAATACCAGCACTTTGGGAGGCTGAGGCAGGCAGATCACAAGGTCAAGAGATTGAGACCATCCTGGCCAACATGGTGAAACCAATCTCTACTAAAAATACAAAAAATTAGCTGGGCGTGGTGGTGCAAGTCTGTAGTCCCAGCTACTCCGGAGGCTGAGGCAGGAAAATTGCTTGAACCTGGGAGGCAGAGGTTATAGTAAGCCACGATTGCACCACTACACTCCAATCTGGCGACAGAGCAAGACTCCATCTTGAAAAAAAGAAAAAAAAAATCAGATAGTTTTTGTGAGATCATCACCTACCTTGGAACTGGTCATCGAAATTTATTTACTCTCAAATATGAGCAGGAAGTACAAGAATAAGCCAGGCCAAAAGTGGGCTAAGTAAGGTGATCATACAAGCTGAGGTTCTTGGGATGGTTCCAATTTACACACATTGTCTGACATAATTATTAAATGCCCTGTTATTCACAATAGCATCCTGATTTGGAAACAATGAATTACACAGCCACCATACTTTTAGGCAAAATGATCACATCTTCCCAGCTAGTCAAGGCAGAAAACCAAACTGAAAAATCACCCAAGTAACTATTTTAAAAAGAATGTTAAGTTATACTTTAGAGCATCCAGGAAGGTCTGTTAGCCAAAATAAAATTTGGTTTCCAAAATGCAAACAAAATAAAGAAAGGAAAACATAACCAGACTTTAAACGAAAAAATCAAAATATGAGCAAAAGAGTCAAAATGTATTTCAAGGCCTGAGAACACTTATATTTATTCATTTATCACAAACAAAGTGCCAGGTACTGTGCTGAATGCTGGGAATACAATTTTGAATGAGCAGCACGGAAAAAGAAGATGGTTGTAAAGCAGGCAATCTTTGAAAAAGATGGGGCCAGCTGGTTCTAATGGTGAGATCATTTCAAACGGTTTCAAACAGTCTTTAGGACAAGGGCAGAAATCTGTTGCAAGAACGTTTAGCTCATTATCTTCCATTTCTTTCAAGAAACTGTTTTAGCAATATTAGGCATGAAATAAATACTTATCAGAATTAATTAATTTTCATTCAATGATTTTTCTCCCAATGACTCCTTGGGCTAAACTGACAGTTTTTGCCAAAGACAACCATCAGTTACTGCCAGGACAAAGTCTCTTGATTATGTCTATTTGCAAATGCAATAATAGTTATAAGCTTCCATTTGTCTTATCCTACTAGGTAACCCAACATATTTTAGAGAAAAAGTAAAGATAATTGTACATTGAAAAGATGAAAGTTAAATTAACTATTAAATGCATAGAATATAATCACATAGTATTTTTTAAATTATACTTTATGTACTGGGACACATGTGCAGAAAATGCAGGTTACATAGGCATACATGTGCCATGGTGGTTTGCTGGACCCATTGACCCATCATCTACATTAGGTATTTTTCCTAATGTTATCCCTCCCCTTGGCCCCCACCCCCTGACAGGCCCCGGAGTATGATGTTGCCTTCCCCATGTCCATGTGTTCTCATTGTTCAACTCCCACTTATGAGTGAGAACATGTGGTGTTTGGTTTTCTGTTCCTGGGTTAGTTTGCTGAAAATAATGTTTTTCAGCTTCATCTATGTCCCTGCAAAGGACATAAACTCATTCTTTTTTATGACTGCATAGTATCCCATGGTGTATATGTGCCACATTTTCTTTATCCAGTCTATCATTGATGGACATTTGGGTTGGTTCCAAGTCTTTGCTATTGTGAATAGTGCTGCAATAAACATACATGTGCATGTGTCTTTATAGTAGAATGATTTATAATCCTTTGGGTATATACCCAGTAATGGGATTGCTGGGCCAAATGATATTTTTGGCTCTAGATCCTAGAGAAATCGCCACATTGCCTTCCACAATGGTTGAACTAATTTACACTCCCACCAACAGTGTAAAAGTGTTCCCATTTCTCCACATCCTCTCCAGCATCTGTTGTTTCCTGACTTTTTAATGATTGCCATTCTAACTGGCCTTAGATGGTATCTCATTGTGGTCTTGATTTGCATTCCTCTAATGACCAGTGATGATTAGCTTTTTTTCATATGTTCATTAGCCACATAGATGTTTGTTATTACCAACCTTCTGAAGCCTACTTCTGTCAATTCGTCAGACTCATTCTCTGTCCAGTTTTGTTCCTCTGCTGGCGAGGAATTGTGATCCTTTGGAAAAGATGACCCATTCTGGTTTTTTATATTTTCAGCCTTTTTGTGCTGCTTTTTCCTCATCTTCGTGGATTTATCTACCTTTGGTCTTTGATGTTGGTGACCTTCGGATGGGGTTTTTGCGTGGTCCTCCTTTTTTGTTGATGCTATTGCTTTCTATTTGCTAGTTTTCCTTCTAACAGTCATGCCCTTCTTCTGCAGGTCTGCTGGAGGTCCACTCCAGACTCTGTTTTCCTGGGTATCACCAGTGGAGGCTGCAGAACAGCAAAGATTGCTGCCTGCTTCTTCCTCTGGAAGCTTCATCCCAGAGGGGCACCCACCAGATGCCAGGCGGAGCTCTCCTGCATGAGGTGTCTGTTGACCCCTGCTGGGAGGTATCTTCCAGTCAGGAGGCACAGGGGTAAGGGACTCACTTGAGCAGGCAGTCTGCCCCTTAGCAGAGCTCAAGTGCTATGTTGGGAGATCCACTGCTCCTTTCAGAGCCAGCTGGCAGGAACATTTAAGTCTGCTGAAGCTGCGCCCACAGCTGCCCATTTCCCCAGGTGCTCTGTCCCAGGGAGATGGGAGTTTTATCTATAAGCCCCTGACTGGGGCTGCTGCCTTTCTTTTAGAGATGACCTTCCCAGAGAGGAGAAATCTAGAGAGGCAGTCTGGCTACAGTGGCTTTGCTGTGATGTGGTGGGCTCTGCCCCGTTTGAACTTCCTAGTGGCTTTGTTAACACCGAGGGAAAACCACCTGCTCAAGCCTCCGTAATGGCCAACGCCCCTCCCCCTACCAAGCTTGAGTATCCCAGGTCGACTTCAGACTGCTGTGCTGGCAGCGAGAATTTCAAGTCAGTGGATCTGAGCTTGCTGGGCTCCATGGGGGTAGGATCCAATGAGCAAGACCACTGGCTCGTTGGCTTCAGACCCTTTTCCAGGAGAGTGAATGGTTCTATCTCACCGGCATTCCAGGCACCACTGGGGTATGAAAAAAAGCTCCTGCAGCTAGCTCGGTGTCTGCCCAAATGGCCACCCAGTTTTGTGCTTGAAACCCAGGGCCCTGGTGGTGTAGGTACCCAAGGGAATCTCCTTGGGAACCTACCAAGGTTCCCTGGGAAACCTTGGGAGACCATGGGAAAACCATAGTATCTGGGCTGGATAGCACAATCCATGACAACTTCCCTTGGCTAGGGTAGGGAGTTCCCCGACCCCTTGGACTTCCCAGGTGAGGCGACACCCCACCCTGCTTTTGCTTGCCTTCTGTGGGCTGCACTCACTGTCTAACCAGTCCCAATTAGATGTACTGGATACTTCAATTGGAAATGCAGAAATCACCTGCCTTCTTCATTGATCTCGCTAGGAGCTGCAGACTGGAGCTGTTCCTATTCAGCCATCTTGCCACTTTTCAAATAGTACTTTTGTTGTACATGGAAGGGTATGAAAAGCCCAATTCAGAGATCCTGAGCTTTCATTTCTACACATCCATTAAAAATCCTTAACAGGCTGGGTGCAGTGGCTTATGCCTGAAATCCCAGCACTTTGGAAGGCTGAAGCAGGTGGATCACAAGGTCAAGAGATTGAGACCATCCTGGCCAACATGGTGAAACGCCATCTCTACTAAAAATATAAAAATTAGCCAGGCGTGGTGGCTTGTGCCTGTAGTCCCAGCTACTTGGGAGCCTGAGGCAGGAGAATTGCTTGAACCTGGCAGGCGGAGGTAGTAGTGAGCTGAGATCGCGCTACTGCACTCCAGCCTGGTGACAGAGCAAGACTCTGTCTCAGAAAAAGAAAAAAAAAAGAGAGAGAGAGAAAAAAAAAAAAAATCCTTAACAGCTGAGAAGGGCTAGAGTTTAAGTGCTGCACTCTGGCAAGCAGCTCCTTTGACCCCAGGCACTTCACTCCCCATTTCTCAACATTCAGCAAGGATCCTGGAGTCACAGGTGTGAGATGCAGGTGTTGTTCATTTGTCCTGATATTCAAAATCTGACTGATGAGTTTAGTAATTATGTCAAAATTTCCTCTCACATTTCAAACTTTCATAGTTCTTGCTAGAGCCTCATTTTCAATAAACTAAACCAAATAAGGATACAAATGTTGAAGGCAGCAAATATAAAGCTTTTAATAAGCCCATATGTAATATTGTTTAGTTTTTTTAATGTAACAAATTCCAAGTTATAATTCTGAACACCATAAGTTAATTGGGCAGTGTTCACCTCGTCTTATTCATAGTGATAGGGAAATATGTGATTCTAAAGAAGGTATGGGAACTAGCACAGTTGAATTAAATCTCATTCATTTTACCATCCATTTCATCTGTGAATCTTATTCGCATACCTAGAGGACCAATCACATATGAAAAATGCAGCAGAAAATAAGAAAATACTCATAACTAGGGTAGAGGAAGCCTAGCAGTCACTGAAATGCACAAACAGTAGCATCTGACTACTTTGGGAAGCGAGTGCACTGGAGTAGAATGGAGATTTACTGAGAGGCGTTGCAATCATCTCAAACACTGACAGGAATGTCAAGTGGAAGCGCTGGCATCTATGATACAGTGTGCACCAAGCTCTCTCAAAGAGCACTTACACACATGTAGGCAAAACTGTATTTCACATCATTGTTTTAAAAAATAATAATTCTGACATTTTAAACTGCAGGTTTCATATACATAAAAACTTGTGTGGTTTCTCCATTTCTCTGAAAAATACATTTTTCCTCGTTACAGTTTATTTTAATTCCCATGTTAGGTCAGGACACCATTTATAGTTTAAGAAAATTAGGGGGAATAAAAGGTCAGTGTAGGGTTCAGTGTTGTAGTGGAAAAATATCTGGCTGCTATATTTTATGGAATGTTTTGCAATCACTTTTAAAATCTCTGGAAAGCTAAAGCTGAAGAACTTTATAGAAATTAAGGAGTTATTGGCAAGGCCTGCTGACTGAGACAGGTCAGTGGAAATATACCAATCACCACCCCCACCCCCGCCAAAAAAAAAAAAAATCAATTCAGGTTCTCCCTTTTCTTTCTCTAACACTTGCCTGCCATCTAGTGGATATAATGCAGTCAAGTCAGCAAGTGCTTTCTTTCAAAGCAATCAAGGGTGTTTATTGAATCATGTAATAATGTCATTTGAATAAAAACAAGGACAGGAGCTTATCCTACAGCACACCCCCCAGAATAAAACCACCTCTGGTGAAGACTTAAAGGAACTATGAAAAGTCTCAAAAAACAGATCATTTTTGTGCTTGGCTAATCAAAAACCAATTCCTTTTAAAGCCAAGCAACATTAAATAAAAAGAGAATTGCTATTTTTATGCTGTCTTTGCATGTTCTTGTGCTTAGTCTACAAATAACCTTATTTTGCTTCAGCATATTATAATTTTAACATGAGTGTTAAAAATCATTTAATCGATAATTATTAAAGCTAGATATATAAGACCAACTCTTAGATTTACAACCTAGTGAGGAAGAAAAAGAAATCCAAATGCTCCACTAGCAACTGTGCTAACTTATGTGGTCCAAAGGAAGGAAAGGACAGTGAGGAGGAGAGAGACCTTCATAGTGACACTTGAGGACTTGAGGTGTGTTTTGAGTATAATTAAAGACAAATGACCAAGTCCCTGGGCCTGGAGACAGTGAAGATACTTTTGACAGGAATGGGGAATTTATATCTTAATATAAAGCAAAAGGAAAATGAATCTATAATGAAATAGGCTCACGAGATTGGTCATTCCAGATTAACCTGGCCATACTGTAGGCTGACCAAATATCATCCAAGCACCTAATGCAACATCATGAAGATCTTTATGAAAGTTAAATTATATTGCTACCACCCTCTGAGCTCTTAGATCCCTCATTATTTGCGACAGTTGAGCAAATGCTGCCTAATTGTAAGTGGAAACAAATGCCCTAATTGGACTCTAAGAATACTCTGGCAAGACTTCCTGTTAGCCAAAGAGAAGCTCTGTTTGCCAGACTCTTAAAATGTCTGAGAAGGGAAATCGGCGTTTATAGAGCCAGGTGCAATAGTGAACTCCCAAATCATCCTTTCAGGTGTTCCCTTTTGCCAACAGGTGAGGCTAAACAGCCCTTTGGAGGCTTGGGCTGCTTTCTAGGGCCAGCATGGAGCCCTCACCCTTTTCAGGAGCTGATAACTATTCTTCTTTCATTTCTCCCAAACCAACTTTTTATAATTGAAAGTTTAAACTACTGTTCAGCTCACTTTAATATGAATTTTAAAGTGCTTTAAATTTTAAAGCAATTCTTGGTTCCACAGTTAAATATTTCTGTTCTCATTTGCCTGTTCTTTGATTTGGGACTCCATCCTATTTACAGGGACTACATAACAACCATGAGAATTATCCTTTTTTAATGTACTCTCTACTTATGTTCTTTTGTGTAATCCTATAAGATGAGTATTGTTACCTCACTTTTACAGACAAGAAAATCGGAGGCTATGCAAATTGCCTAACATTACACAGAGAGTAACAAAGTAGGGATTTGATTTTAGATTTTCTGTGTGTGTGTGTGTGTGTTGTTTTTTACTGGGCTCTGCGGCTTTCTACTAAGGAATACATCTTTTGCCCTTCTGTTGGAGCTGTAACCTTTATATACATTTCCTCATGACTCACAAACCTTGATTGAATCAGATGAATTCAATATGGAAAAGGCCTTTTAGGTCAGGGAGTACTACTTCCTGCCAAGACTAGGATTTTTCTGTATAAAGCATTTATTTTTCCAAACACATTTATAATAAATATCACATTTTTCTATTGCATACCCCCTATGAAGCCATCCCAATATCCAAGATTGCCATGTAACTGCTGTCAAATATTTCCCAACCCCCATTTCCAGCCTCTCACAGTTATAGTTTCCCACCCTCCAACTTTTCTGTTTACCAAATAGAAACATTCTTCCATTTCTACTCAAGGGAATAATCTTTTCAGTGGCTAAGGTATCACTTAACTGCAATAGAGAGACCAGGTCAACAGATACTTTCTGTCACTAGCAAAAGACTTTGCAAAGAACAAAATGACCTGAACCAAAACCTTAGAGAGGCTGAGTATTCTCAGGGGCCCCACTAGTGGTCACATCTGTGGTAAATACTTGCTCCTAAGGTTCTTTAGGAAAAAGAAGTGGGCAAGGACCCATGTGAGTCCCCAGCTCTCAGAGAATTATTAGCTGGCCTATTGAAATAGCATATTCACTGAAGGGTTCCTATGGAAAAAAAAGTTTCAGTTCCCTTTGAGTATTTCCCAAACATTAAAAGAACTATTTCACTGGGCCGCAACCACATAAATTGCATGAGAAGCAACTTGTACTCTGTCCCAACCAAACTCTGCCGAGCGGAGAGACCTAGAAGCTCAAGGTCCTTATAGACAACAAAAACCAGTCAGAGTATCAGAATCTTCCATTGGGTTCTCCTCATTAAGCAAGAGATTTACAATAAGATAGTAAATATTTAGAAGACGTCATTAAAACTTGCAGTAATGTCAAATACACACATCAGTTTAAAATTTGAAAGGGATATTAGGTCACCTTAGTGAGGGTTATTCTCATGACTCTGGTCCCTACAAAGACAGCAGAGAAGATCATAGAAAGCCAAAACTAGACCAGAGGCAATGGCTGCCACATCTCCGTCAGTGCAGGCAAAACCCAGAAAAGCCAGATGCCCTGTATTAGTCCGTTTTCACACTGCTAATAAAGACATACCTGACCCTAGGCAAGTTACAAAAGAAAAAAGTTTTATTGGACTTACAGTTCCACATGGCTGGAGAGGCCTCACAATCACGGCAGAAGGCAAGGAGGAGCAAGTCACATCTTAAGTGGATGGCGGCAGGCAAAGAAAGCTTGTGCAGGGGAACTCTCTTTTTTTTTTTTTAAACCATCAGCTGTCCTGAAGCTAATTTACTATCACGAGATCAGCTCAGGAAAGACCCGCCCCCATGATGCAATCACCTCCCACCAGGTTTGTCCCATAACACGTGGGAATTATGGGAGTACGATTCAGGATGAAATTTGGGTGGGGACACAGAACCAAACCATATCATACCCCTTCTACTGGAGATACATTTTACAATGAACAAAAGTTAAAGGACTTTTCTGAAACTTAACTGGGGCAGGGGAGAGGGGGTTGGGTGGAAACTCACAATTTCGGAGCTCCTAAAAATCTGTAAACGAAACAACTTAACAGAAGCTAAGAAGGCAGAATCAGAGAGCCCTGAGTCCAAATCCTACCTTGCTACTTTCCATCTTAGAAAACTAACTTGACGGCGTGGGGCTCGCTGGGGGGCTGAGGCAGGCAGCCGGGCGGGCCATGGCAGGGGCCGCAGCGGGCGGCAGAGGCGGAGGTGCCTGGGGGCCGGGGCGCGGAGGGTCGGGGGTGCTCCGACGGGGCTGCTCTCTCCCAGCCCCCGCCGGCTCCCCCCGGGCTGGGCTGCAGCCGCTCAGGGCCACGATCCCCTTCCAGCTGCAGCAGCCGCACCAACGCCGGGACGGGGGTGGCCGTGCAGCCAGCGTCCCATGCTCGGTGGCCCCAGAAAAGTCAGTGTCTAGGCCTCAGCCACTTCAGGTCCGGCGTACATTCTCCCTGGACACCATCCTCAGCTCCTACCTTCCGGGCCAGTGGCCATGAGATGCTGATGGGGCCTTCACCTGCTGCACCAATGACAAGGCCACCCAGACACCCCTGTCCTGGCAAGAGCTAGAAGGTGAGCGTGCCAGCTCCTGTGCACACAAGCGCTCAGCATCCTGGGGCAGCACAGACCACCGAAAAGAGATTTCCAAGTTGAAGCAACAACTGCAGAGGACAAAAGCTGAGCCGCAGTGGGAAAGAGAAGGAGCGAGGTTCCCTACTCCCAGGGGACCACGCAGTGCGGGGAGCACTGAGGGCGTCCCCTCCCAGCTTCCCCTCAGGGTCCCCTGTCTTGCGACTCAGCCCCTGCCTGCACAGGAGCCTGGAAGGGCTCAACCAAGAGCTGGAGGAGGTGTTTGTGAAGGAGCAGGGAGAAGAGGAGCTGCTGAGGATCCTTGAGATCCCTGATGGGAACCGGGCCCCAGCTCCTCCCCAGAGTGGCAGCTGTGATCATCCCCTCCTCCTCCTGGAGCCTGGCAACCTTGCCAGCTCTCCTTCCATGTCCTTGGCATCCCCCCAGCCTTGTGGCCTGGCCAGTCATGAGGAACACCGGGGTGCCGCCGAGGAGCTGGCATCCACCCCCAACGACAAAGCCTCCTCTCCAGGCCACCCAGCCTTTCTTGAAGATGGCAGCCCATCTCCTGTCCTTGCCTTTGCTGCCTCCCCTCGGCCTAATCATAGCTACGTCTTCAAACGAGAGCCCCCAGAAGGCTGTGAGAAAGTGCGTGTGTTTGAAGAAGCCACGTCCCCAGGTCCTGACCTGGCCTTCCTGACTTCCTGTCCTGACAAGAACAAAGTCCATTTCAACCCGACCAGCTCAGCCTTCTGCCCCGTCAACCTGATAAAGCCCTTCTTCCCCGGCATGGGCTTCATCTTCCGTAACTGCCCCTCAAACCCGGGGTCTCCCCTTCCCCCGGCCAGCCCCAGGCCACCACCTCGGAAGGATCCGGAGGCCTCCAAGGCCTCCCCACTGCCCTTCGAGCCATGGCAGCGCACCCCACCATCAGAAGAGTCTGTGCTTTTCCAGAGCTCCCTGATGGTCTGAGGGTCCCATCCCTGCCCCACTTTACCATAGAGACCAGTGCCTTGGTGGCAGGTCCCTCCCCAGGTCCCCTGAGATGGGGTATGGAGGGGCCCTTCCCTCTCGGCCTTTGAGCACTTTCTTTCACTTATCGTGTCAAAGTCCTGGGTCCTCTTTTTGATGGGCACTGGCCCCTCTGAACGTGATGGGACCTGCCTTCTCCACTAGCAGCTGGGCAGCTCACAACTCACACCTGTGTACCTGCCACATCCCTCACTTGGTGGAAAACACCCAGAAGGTCTGGAGTCCCTCACCCCTGGGTGTCAGTCCAAATGACTGTATAGGAGGCCCTTATTTTTGTCACAGAGCAAGCTGGCCATGAATGAAGGAGAGAGGACGCCACAGATTTCCTTCCCTCCCTTCCAGGAGACCATAAGATAGATCCCCCATCCTCTCAGCCCTATCCCCACGCCTCCCTCTCATTAGAGGAGCTGACCAAAGCAGTCCTAATGGGCCATAACACTTGACCAATTCAGCTGCTGGCAGAAGGAGGAAACAAGTGTTTTCCCAAGTGGCATTTTCATCTCGCTTTCACCCTGAATAAAGATTGTCTTAAGTAGCAGGCCAGCCCGCCCAGCCCCAGGTGGGCAGTGGGGAGGAGAGCTGGCATTCCTCCAGGTGGCAAATGGCAAATCTATACTCTCCACCCGCCCCAGGGCTGGATTGGGTTAGAAAAATGCCTATTTTTCTTGTATCGATGTAGAAACTCTATTTTCTCCCAAAGACACTATTTTTGCAGCTGTTTGAAGTTTGTATATTTTCCGTACTGCAGAGTTTACACAAAATTGAAGAATGTTAATGTTCGAGTTTTCTTATCTTGTGTTTAGAGGTTGTTTTTTGCAGATCTTGGTGTTAATAGACCAAATAAATAAATAAATATTCCCAGCAAAAAAAAAAGAAAGAAAAAAGAAAACTAACTTGACTTCTCAGAAGCACACATTCCCTGTTCGAAAATTGGAAGTGTTGTGAGGATAAAATGAAATAATGTCTGGAAGCACTTGGCACACTGCCTAGTGCATCCTGTGAATTCAAGAAAAGGCATTTACCAAAACCGAGGAGGCTATTAGTGTTGTTACCATCTCTAATTGTCCATTAACAAAATAGACACTGTATATAAAAATTTTAATCTAGTATAGCAAAGCCCTGGTCCATCTTTACCAACCTCACCACCACTTCAGACACACCAGAGGGCTGCTCATCCATTGCCTTCAAAATCGCATCAAATAGGCTATTCAGTACATTCATGCACAAAATCAACTTTAAATCTCTAAAAAGTATGGCAGAGTCTAGCAGACCTCCTATTACATAAGTTATTAAAGTCTGATCTGCCAAAGACCACTGGAGGCAAGCCAGTACTCTGACAAACTCAGATTTATCAATGTAGATGCAGCAAGGGAGGGCACAACCAAGCAAACACAGAATGCTACTCAGCAGGTAGGAGGAGGGACGCATCTTTTCTAAAGTTTGTCTTCTGTGAAAGATTCTGAGGAAGATCTAAGGGAAGCAGGGACAAGTTCTACATTGGTTGCTGTTTCTTGGGGCAAGACTAGGAAAAATAAGGATTAACTAGGGACTGGGCGCTGTTATGAGGCAAGGTTGGTTTAGCAATTGGGTGTCTCCGGTAATGGATGGGCAAAGTGGATCTGTATATTGGGTATAAAGGGAACTCTCTGTGCTATCTCTGCAACTTTTCTGTAAGTCTAAATAGTCATAATAGTCCTTTAAATATTATTATTTTAACCCTAAAACTCTTCACCAAAGGAAACTGCCACCTCACCACTCTGCTCACTGGTCCTCTGGTCTCACATTGAGTTACCAAGGAACGCCACTGGGCAGAACACTCCTGGTGTGGTTTGAAATCCTCAGTTTGGGCCGTCTCCCGAGTCACCCTTTCCAGAAGCAGATTGTACTGTTGGCTCATATTGTACTCGTGGAAAACTAAGATCCCTGAAGTTTATCCTATCTAAACTGGTAATAAGTCAACTGTCCTCTTAACCCTCCTCTCCAAACTGTACTCATGTAGCCTATTTCTTAAGCCAAGCCTAGAGCATTACTGTTAATGTTTGTCCTGTAAAGTTCCTCCTCTGTCAGTGCTATGACATAGTAGAAGAGGACTAAGAATCAGAAATTCCAGGTGCAGATTCTAGTTCTCCAACCAGTTGCATAACTTTAAACAGGCCACTCTATTCCTCTGGGTGTCATTTCTTTGTAAAATAAGCATGTTGTCACTAGACAGTCTCGAAGATTTCTCCCAGCCCTAACATCCTGTCATCTCTCCTCATGCTTCTATCACACTAGGAGTCAGACTATTGCACTAGACTTTTATCTTTATTTTATCTGCATTTTGTCTTTATTTTGCTGACGAATAAAATGATTCCGGTGTGCCAATTAAATTGACCAATATATAGCTAGAGGATTCTAGCAAGCACTTTCAGGGTCTAAACTCTCTTTTCCCTACACACAACAGCCTCCCCTTAATCTTGTTGGGTCCTCCTGCATCCTCCATCTCTCCTTTCCCCCTGCACACAAAGCTATCAAAAATCTTCTTAGCCTGCAAAAACATTTTCCGCCCCCATACAACCTTCATTAGCTACTCCATCCTGTTCCTTCTCATGCAACTTCTCAAAGGGGCTATCTGTACCCCTGTTTGCATATTATCATTTACTTATTTCTTCATCCCCTGAAAATCAGATTTATTTTCCTACGTGCTTCTAAAACTGGTTTCTCAACCAGTAAACCTAGGGACCTTGTCTCCATCATTGTCTTCATTGACCTACCTGATGCTGCATCTCTGACTCTATTTCCTTCTGCCCAGAGTTTCTCTAAGGCTTCATTTGAACTCTTCTCTTTTTTAGAAAGCTTCAACTATCATCTCTATACAAATGCCTCCCAAGTCTTCCTAACTAGCTCTGAATTTCATTCGTAAGTGACAGGATCATTTTATTGGGATACTAACTTTGGCCTCTCCCTGCATTTTCCTCTTCTGCTATTTCAAACAGGCAGCTGAGCCCTTAGAGATTCCTTATGTCAGGGCATTTTTGCTTCATGGAAATCTGAAGGCTCTTCAGCTCCCTGCTCAGCTTCTAGCCTCATTCGCTAATACAACCTACTAGATAGAAATTCTGTCCAACTGGCTATGAGCAGAGCTGTGGTAGCCGTTGTCCAGGAGTACTACTACTAACTAAAAGGCTATAAAGCAGGTAATAGGCCAGAGTGATATTTAGCAGTAGGTTAGAGCATTAACAGGCATTTTGCCAATATCTCATAAAAGTACAGAAATGTTCTCTTTTTAGCCAGAGGAAGAACAAGCGATAAAGTTTAAGAGGAGGTCTGGTTACCTAGATGTGTAAATAAATATAGTTTGTTTTAAAGCCGAGAACATTTTTTAAAATCCTTATCCATTTACATGTCATGGAAACAGTCAAAACAATCCATATGACAACTTTTTAGTGCAAACAAGAATTTGCTGCAGAGATTGCTGAAACAAAACAGAAACACACCAAGAATAAAGTGAGAAGACAGCTAAACTGAGCACTCAACACACTAAAAAAAGGAAGAAGAATCTCTCTTCATTGAAAGATGTATTTATGAACACTAATTAAATGTCTTTCAATGTTTTGTGAAACAGATGGGAACTTTATTTGTTGTAAGGATTTAGAGATAATGTAGAATTGAAGAGCAAAGCTTAAAAACCCGGAAACCCCACCACCATCACTTATTCTGCCCCCCAAAATTAATATTCAATTAAAAAACTAAATTTAGTTACATCTTTTTAAAAGACCACATTATTTATTAGTATGATAAAAGCTGAAAATTAATATATTTCTGTAGTTTTTAGACTACATTCTGAGGTTCGTCCCATTTATATTTTCTAAAACAGTGATGCTTGTGGAAAGATAGTAATTTTGAAATTGGTACCACGTGTTGCAATGTAACAGCCTTTCTGTTGAGTTAGGTCACTTATGGATTATTTAAGGACAGTTTTATTTTCTATTTCTTCTTGAATTCATTTTTCCTATGAAAGCATGTCCATGGTAACAGTTCAACATTGATGAAGAATTCCCAAAGCCACCTTGCTGGGTTGGAAATCTTACTGCCTGAGATGGGCCTGGTTTTTCAATCATGGGGGTTCATTTCAGAACATCAATTTGAGGGAAGGATGTTATGTATATGAAAATATTTTTAAACTAATCAAATAACATCTGACTCTGAGAGAAAATTACAAAATATGGCTCTAACCATCCTGGGGAGAGAAAAAGTGTGAGAGGTGTTAAATTCAGATTAGGAATGTGTCATGTATTCAGGAAGACAAACTAAGAAAGGGGACAGGAGGGAACATTAAAGAGTACAAGTTGTCCTTCATCTCTATTTTTCCCCTTATGAAAGGAAAATAAAATATTGGGACCCCAAACTCACTATGCCAAAAAGAAAAGTTAAGCTCGGAAACTGAGTCATGCAAAAACAGCTGTCTCTCCTTTTGTTCCTAAACAGCTACAAGATAGAAGTCCACATATCTTCACAGGGGGCCTCCCTCACCAGACAAATGTAAATTGACAGCTTATCTTCATGGGTGTGGGACAAGAGGAGACTAGAAATAGCCCCTCCACCCACCTTGAGATGAATGCTTATTGGACATCTTCCTCTACTCTGTTTACTTTATCTTATGTCAAATATAGACCTACTGAGTATAAGATGAATACATAATTAAAAACTCCTCTACCCGCTCCTCTTCCCATGCAACATATGGATTCAGTGAGTGCTACTCAAAGCCTCAAAAGAATGTAACCGCTTGTCTCATTTGTCTCTTTTTTTTTCTCCTTATCCTCCTGCCTGCTTTTTCCCCTTTAAGTATTAAAGCCCTCAAAATTCTCTTTGGAAAAAGTACAGGCCAAAGTGGCTTGTGTCTTCTTTCCTTGGATGCATCCTCAACCTTGGCAAAATAAACCTCTAAACTGATTGAGAACTATCTTAGACACTTTTTTGGTTTACACCCTTCTAATAGTAATCCACATTTCAGCTACACACCTGACCACTTTTAATAAGCACTAAATTTCCAACAAGTTAGATGTGGCTCTGTGATCTTTAACCCAATGGGATATAAGTAGAAGTTCCTGTAACAGTTTTCAGAAGATTTCCTAAAGGAACAATTGGTATTAGACGTTGGCCCCTTCTTACTTCTTCCTCCATCCGGCTGCTTGGATACAGATGTGATGGCCTGATCTCCATCTCGAACTATGAAGACAAGGACCTTAGGGAAGGCAGAATAAAGGCCAGAGAAGAACTCAGTCCTTGAGGACTTTGAGAAGCATTGCTACCATCCAGCCTTAGATTACTACGTTACTTTCCTAGGGTTGCCATAACAAATTACCACAAACTGGCCAGGTGCAGCAGTTTACGCCTATAATCCCAACACTTTGGGAGGCCAAGGCGGGTAGATCACCTGAGGTCAGGAGTTTGAGACCAGCCTGACCAACATGGAGAAACCACATCTTTACTAAAAATACAAAATTAGCCAGGCGTGGTGGCACATGCCTGTAATCCCAGCTACTCGGGAGGCTGAGGCAGGAGAATCACTTGAACACAGGAGGCGGAGGTTGTGGTGAGCCGAGATTGTGCCATTGCACTCCAGCCTGGGCAACAAGAGTGAAACTCCATCTCAAAAAAAATAAATAAATAAAATACCACACACTGTGTGGCTTAAAAGAGAAAAAATTTATCCTCTCATAGCTCTAGAGGCTAGAAGTTCAAAATCAACACATAACCAAGGCCATGCTCACTCTGAAGCCTCTAGGTATGGATCCTTCCTGGCCTCTCCCCTGTCTCTGGTGTTTGCTGGTGTTGGGAAAATGAATTAAAAACAAAATAGTCACTTAACCCAGAAAACCTTTCAACAAAGCTAGAAGAAAAAGAAAATTTTATTAATCAGTAAGCATGAACTAGAATGGGATGTTCATCATAGGCATTTCACAAAGAGATTGCAAACCTAGGAAACAAAATTCACTCTTTTCTACAGACGGGCCTATACAATTCATTCCATACATGTTCTCAAGATAAACAAATAACTAGTCCTTAAGTAAGAGGACTTGACTGCATCATTTGTTACACATCCTAGATTCACCTGGCAGCTGGGTGACAGTCTGTGTTTGCTGATTGGATCTACCCAAAGGAAAAATAAATTTCTCCTATCTTTGTGGCAAGAGATAGTTTTAGAGAGTGGTGCCTGCCCAAGTTAGGCTCCCACTCAGAAGAAGAAGAAGGAGAAGAAGAAGAAGACTGGGAAATAGGGGTACTATCTTCCTTAATGATTGAATTTCAAAGAGATGACTCCCAGGTAAGGGAAAAAAGACATTCCTAAAGAGAAGAAAGCTGAAAAGAAGCTTATTTACCTTTTAAAAGATTTACATAATTTCTAACAGGCAGATAAAGAATTTATAATTACAAGTTTTCTAAAGTAAATGTTCACAGGGAGAATTAAGCCTCTTATTTTTAATTTGTATTTACCCTTACACAGGCAATCCTTGGCTTGTAGTTACATCGTCCCAGTCTCTGCCTGTCATCACAAGGCACAGTCTCTATGTGTCTTTCTGTCCAAATTTCCCTCTTCTTAATAGGATACCAGTCACTGGACTAGAGTACATTGTAATCCAGTATAACCTCATCTTAATTTGATGACATCTGCAAAGAGCTTATTCCCATGTAAGGCCACATTCACATTCACAGGTAAAGAGGGGAAAGGTATCTTTCTGGGGGTACATATCTTTTGGGGGGACACAATTCAATCCACAACAATTGTCTACTTACAAAATTGTACGTAGGAGAAAAAATTCTAATTTGGGTAAGCCACCATTATTTGGGGTCCTTGTTACTCACACCCAAAAAGTTCTGGGACCTGGCAGAATCTGATGATGAATTAAGAACTCCAGCATCCTTCACTAAACCAGGTAAGCTCATCTCCCTTAGGGTGGAGGGAACACTCTGGAGAAGATGCCCCAGACCATCTCTTGTGTCATTAGTCCTTTATTATCCCAACTCGCATCCCAGTTATAACCTTGAGGTGTTGCCTTCATTTTATCTCCTTGTTGATATCTAAAACTGCTTTAAAAGGAAAAAACAAAACATTTTAATCTCTTAGAGTTAAAAATCCATACAGACATATATGCTAGTTGTAGTAACACTTTAAAGTGAATGAGTTCCTACAAAAATGCAATCAAACTATCAACCAACAGATATAAATTACTGAACTTAAATCCTTGGCTCTTTTTTAGGGAAAAGCATGTGGTGAGAGCAGAAACATTTCATTTTTCAAAGATCATATCCAGAATACTATTAAAATAGAAGCAATTTTTGAACAGATAAGATGGAAAATGCATTTAAAATCCTAAATATTTAAGTTTGTTAGAATTACTGGATCAACTAGTGAAATCCTGAACATGCCATAACAACAACACAAAAAGCCCCTTTGTTTCGGCCCTGTGATAATTCCAAACTGCCTGAGGCAGACAACTTCTCTGTTGCTGATATAAGGTTATACAACAAAATGCATGTCAAGACAGAGAAGTAAAGGACCCAAAACAAAAACAGAGGTAAAAGGTATGTACGAGTTGTCCAGAAGGGGACTATTTATGGCAAAAACTGGGAGAGACACCATTGGAGCTAAGGTCTCTATTGCTTAAGGAAAATATTTTCAAAGGCCCAAAGTTTTAGAGAAAAAGAATGTCAGAATTTTAGATTTGCAATGAGTTGGGCTTCGCCTGTGTTAAATCCCAGCAGGTACAAGTAATTGAGTTTGGCAGTTCCTCCAGAAATCACATATCCCAAATGCTCAGAAATGAGCATTGAGTCAGTGACTGGTCAACAACCAATCAGCCTTATCACACAATACAGGGTTTCTGCAGAGATGGTAAAATTAGTTGCACTCCAGGTAATGTTAACTTACCTATACATTTTCCCGCTGAATCCTCCTGACCTTTCCAGGGTTCCCACAACACAAAGCCATTTTCTAGCCAACCACATCAAAAGGTTATCTCAATTTACATAATAGACGAAGTACTAAAAACTGGGTTAGAATTCTATATTTTAGCAAGCTAAATTCTGTGTTAAATGTGTTAAGTTTGTTACTTAAACAATAATATTCTTCCTTTTCTGTGTAGATCTGGACAGTCATAGTTGCATTTTGCTTAACAGGCAAGAGGCACGTGAGAGCTTCTCCAAAAGAGGAATTTCACATAAAGAGAATTTTTAAAAACTCTTTGTGGCCAAAATAATGAGATTGTTACCAAGCAATGGGAATTTTAGAATTCCGTAACACTTTCATTTTACTTGATCTAAAATCTGCAAGTGTTTTATTTTAGTAACCCAGAAGGCTGCCATTTTGAAGTGCTATGCTAAAATCTCTGACTATAAAAGGATGGCAGATGGTGCTTTAGTGGTTGGAGTGATAGAAAGCAGACAAATGCCTTGTTTACTTAGGATTGCAGTTGTTCTCAACATCCTAGAATCATTCAGGGAGACTGTTGGAAATACAGATTCCTGATTGTAACACTCAGAGTTTCTGATTCATAAGGTGCAAAGTGAAGCCTCAGAATCTTCGTTTTCATAAGCACCCCAAGTAATCTGCTGCAGGTGATCAACACATCATACTTTCAAACAGTGCCTTACCCGCAGAGCCAAAGCAAGACTAAGACAAAAGAACAAATCTGAAGGCATCACATTACCCGATTTCGAACCAAGGCTATACTTACCAAGAGAGCATGGTTTTAATATAAAATAGGCATGTAGACCAATGGAACAGAATAGAGAACCCAGAAATAAAGCCAAATATTATAGCCAACTGACCTTTGACAAAGCAAACAAAAACATAAAATGGGGAAAGGACACCATATTCAATAAATGGTGCTGGGATAATTGGCAAGCCACACGTAAAAGAATGAAACTGGATCATCATCATAAAAATTCTAGAAAATAACTTCAGAAAAACTCCTCTAGATGTTGGCTTAGGCAAAGAGTTCATGACCAAGAACCCAAAAGCAAATGCAACAAGAACAAAGATAAATAGATGGGACTTAATTAAACCAAAAAGCTTCTGCACAGCAAAATCAGCAGAGTAAACAAACAACCCACAGAATGGGAGAAAATATTTGCATTCTCTGCATCTGACAAAGGACAAATATCAAGAACCTACAAAGAACTCAAATAAATCAGCAAGAAAAAAACAAATAATCCCATCAAAAAGTGGGCTAAGGACATGAATAGATAATTCTCAAAAGAAGATATACAAGTGGCCAACAAACTTGAAAAAATGCTCAACTTCACTAATTATCAGGGAAATGCAAATCAAAACCACAATGTGATACCACCTCACTCCTGCAAGAATGCCATAATCAAAAAATCAAAAAATAATAGATGTTGGCATGGATGTGGTGAAAAGAGAACACTTTTACACTGCTGGTGGGAATGTAAACTAGTACAACCACTATGGAAAACAGTATAAGACTCCTTAAAGAACTAAAAGTAGAACTGCCATTTGATCCAGCAATCCCACTATGGGGTATCTACCGAGAGGAAAGTAAGTTATTATATGAAAAAGACACTTGCACATGGATGTTTTTAGCAGCACAATTTGCAATTGCAAAAATGTTGAAACAGCCTAAATGTCCATCAACTAACAAGTGGAAAAAAGAAAATGGGGGGTGTGTGTGTGTGTGTGTATATATATGTGTATGTGTATATATATATACACACACACATACACACATACATATACATACCATGGAGTACTACTCGGCCATAAAAAAGGAATGGAATAATGGCATTTGCAGTGACCTGGATGGAGTTGGAGACCATTACACTAGGTGAACTAATTCAGGAATGGAAAACCAAACATCATATGTCCTCACTTATAAGTGGAAGCTAAGCTATGAGGACACAAAGGCATAAGAATGATACAATGGATTCTGGGCACTCGGGGGGAATAGTGGAAGGGAGGTGAAGGATAAAAGAGTATACATTGGGTACAGTGTACACAGCTGGGGTGATGGGTGCACTAAAATCTCAGAAATCATCACTAAAGAACTTTTCCATGTAACCAAAAACTGCCTGTTCCCCAAAAACTACTGAAATAATAATAATGATAAAATTAAATTAAACAGTGCCTTAAACTTTGAATTTGAAAGACTACAATTTGTTTGTAATGTATAACCCTGACAGTATATCCCACCACCCCTGGAGCCAGGCTACCCTTAACTTCCTGCCACTATCACCCCTCCCCTCCCAGCCCATATATACACATGCTGTGATTTCTAGTTTGCATGACAAACCAAACTGATTCTCCCATGTATATAGGGTAATGGGCCATCAAGTGGTAGCGATGACCTGGTGATTTTTTCCCCTAATACAATCATTGTAAAATATCCTTGAAATCTAGTCTACTTATTGCAGGGATCTTGATTCAATAATTTAACCAAACAAAGAAGTACCTCTGTGTATAGTAGTTCAAGCAGCAGTGTAATCCACAGAAACCCTTTAGTGACCAAGTACATTAGCACCTAAGTCCCATGAGCATTGAGGCCCACATACTCTCTTTTAAAACCTTGAGCCCTGACCTCAAACTTTAACTGTGAATCAATAGTGGAATTATTGCAGGTTTTTTATCTAAAAGTTTTTTTACCTCAATGATCTGGTAACTGCAGGAGTTAGAATTGCATTCCTAAACTGCCTTTGTGGTACAAAAATATAAGGTAGAGATATTGTAGGAAGCTGATGGGAGAAGTTTCCTGGCCAACTGGTTTTAGAACAAAAATTTACTTACCCAATTAGTTACATTGAAAGAGATTGACAGCAAAATCAAAAATACTACCAACCATACTAATCCTGGTCCAAATTCCCAATGTTCATGAAATTAACACTTTTGGCAGCAGAAAATGAGAAAAAATAAAACATACCAGAATTCCACAAATAAATAAGGTATATTCAGAGGATTAAATTTATGAAAAATCCTCAGCATCAAAATAAACCATCTCAACTAAGCATTCAAGCTTTTAATTCACTTGAAAAGGATGAACAAATTGGGTCCCCATGCATTTCTGTTGAGTAAAGTAAATAAGATTGTTTTAATCTTCTAATATGGGAGGAGCAAAATAATAGAATAGCCAGAAATTTAATCTTTGAATCTGTGTATTTTACATTGCATTAATCATTGTCAAACACATTAGTTTGACAATGCTGAATAAGTTCCCAAAAACACAAAGACATTGCTATAAATGTAACATAAGAATAAGGAATATAAAATAAATAACTTTTGCATTTTACGCTTCTACAACTTGCACAAAGTGTATATAAAGGCACAGGAAACAAATGCTATCATCTAAAAAACAAAATGTGTTTTACCAGACAGGATGGACCAAATGACCTTTATTCATGCTATTAAAATGTCTTTTGGCCTTTAGTTTATGGAATATCATTATTGAAAATTATGTTTATCTAAAGCACCTCTAAAATGTGGATAATCATTTCAACAGAAAAGACTACTAGCATTCTATTGGAATGCCTCATGCTGTTTCGATTACTACAAATCTTTAAGTAGATGAAAAAAATCATTATGAGAGACTATAGTTAAAATAGTGAAAGCACTATTGAATATATTTTTATTACAAAAAGAGCAGGTACCATTCTAATCACATGGAACAGTCAAACAGGCAAAGGCCTTTGGGCACCTTTCAGTCACAGTCTTCTTCCTGGCCATAATACTTTAAATATAAACCTAGATTTACCCAGCTCAGAGATCTCACCTTGGTCGTATCTAAAGGTATGCTTGTAACTCAAAGCCTTTGTGAGAAAACAAAAAGATTGCTAGAGTAGAACAAAACCCACACTAGTAAATGCATTGTGAACACCTTCCAAACATGTGATATTTAAGTAAATACTACAAAAAATAACAAAAGAAATAATTATACATGGTTATTAAAGTCTGTTGTTACTACCAATCCTCAGAACTGGAATATCAGTGAGATCCCCAGAATATAATAAAGTAAGTAAAATTTTTCCTGGGCCATTTCAGACCTTCTTTTCACATCATCCATGCCATTTCCATCCCCAAAGGAAATACATTTGCCAAATAGAATGAGTCAAATGTCAAAAACTGGAAAAGGAGCCAAAGAAATTGCAAGCTAGAGGAACTCAGCCAAGGAGATGCAGAATATCAATAGGAAGTCAAGTTTAACGGAAGCCAACAGTCAGAGAAAGTAAGGCTGAGGGTAAGGACGGGTTGGTGGCACCTCTGTAAATGCCAATTGTCAGATTTGTATGAAGGAGTCAGCAGGTTGTACTGGAATACAACTGCAATATCACTGCAACCTCTGCCTCCCAGGTTTAAGTGATTCTCCAGCCTCAGCCTCCCAAGTAGTTGAGACTACAGGTGTGTGCCACCACACCCAGCTAAAATGATGAAAGCAGTAAACACATGGACGGGGAAATGGAAGATCATAAGCCTCAGGACTGACTTCTTGTTCCACTGAAGCAAGAGCAAGAATTGCCCTCTCAACCACAAAGAGTTAGGGGATGCAGGTATGACACAGAAAATGTCTAACCTGGCCAGGCGCGGTGGCTTATGCTAGTAATCCCAGTACTTTGGGAGGCCGAGGTGGACAGATCACTTGCGGTCAGGAATTGAAGACCAGCCTGGCCAACGTGGTGAAACCCCATCTCTACTAAACATATAAAAATTAGCCAGGCATGGTGGTGCATGCTTGTAGTCCCAACTACTTGGGAGGCTGAGGCTGGAGAATCACTTAAACTTGGGAGGCAGAGGTTGCAGTGAGCCAAGATCGTGCCACTGCACTCCAGCCTGGGTGACAGAGCGAGACCCCATCTCAAAAAACAAAAACAAACAAACAAAAAAAGACCTAACCTGGCTGTATTCCCAATTGCTGCCTTATGTTTCCCTACCTTATTGGCCAGGGCTTAATGCCAAAAAATAATTAATAGAACATATCAATTTTGGATGTGTTGGCCTAGTTTACAGTGTTTTTTAATTATAAGCTTAGGCACAGTAATCAATAATGGTAACAATCTCAAATACCTGAGCCAAAATCACAAGCCTCTTCCATAAGAAATCCTCATAATTTCTGCACATTCTCAGCTTTACTTACCTTTTTTTAATCCTTTCTTTGGTGGAAAACAAGGAATGTCATTTCCTTTATTTCATTTGAGAAATAAATAAATTGGAAGAACATAAACTTACCTATCACCTCTAGATTTCTTATTTATTCAACAAAGATTTATTGAGCACTGATATGTCTCAGTCATTTTGCTATACACTGGAAATTCCAAACACAAGTAAGCCATAATCTTGTGCTTTGCTGGCCAGTATTTGGGGAATAACTGTCTTTATCTTTGGGGCAACAAGGAAGGATGTATGGCATCTTGGTTTTCATTATCCTGAAGGAATTCAGTGTTCAAGTACGCTCTACAACCTCAGTTTTACCTAACCTCCTCTAATTTCAGAAATTTTATTTCCTTCCTCCTTCCCCCATTCCCTCCCTTGGCCACTGCCTGGCATCCTGTCCTTATTGAGTGATTCCCCAGCCCTGAGATGTCAAATTTCAGTGGTCTTCTCTCTCATATCTGTCTCTTGTCTACCTTGCTCTCTCATTCTCTTTTTCCTGCTGAGGTTATTCTTCATCCTTGATATGTCCTCCAATATGGTTTATTCCTCCACTTTATATTTTTTTCTTCCTTATTTACCATGATCATCATTTAAAACATACCTTGACTAAAATCCAAACTCCCTTGCCACTTGCCCCTCCATTCGCTTTTTTAGAAATACACCTCTGAACCAATCCAGCTGTTCTTCTTTGCTGCATATCCAGGTTATTAAGTGCCATTGAACAGAGATTTTACAAATGAAGTATGAGGTGAGAGAATTTGAGCTCCTACATATTTATGACCTAGAACTCCATTATATTTTTTAAATTTATTTATTTTTTATTATCCTTTAAGTTCAAGGGTGCATGTGCACAACGTGCAGGTTTGTTACATATGTATACATGTGCCATGTTGCACTATTCACAATAGCAAAGACTTGGAACCAATACAAATGTCCATCAATGACAGACTGGATTAAGAAAATGTGGCACATATATAACTCCATTATGATTTTAATGCTGGTAAACAGCTTTCTGTGTCCTTGAATGGCTTCTCTTCATATTCCATCTTGAGGCTCTTTCATATCTTCGTAAGTCTGTTCAAGTATTTAGCCCTATTACTTCTCCCTCCCCTTCCTAGTTAATGGTCATTATCTACTTCACAAAGAAAATAAAGGTCATTGGCACAAGCTTCTAACTCTTAGTTGATGCCTAGAGCAGATTGGATAAATGTTCTTGTCCTTGGCCTTGCTCTGCCCGGTCAATATTTGGAATAAGAAAGTTCAAATTCCTCTCTCTACATCTATCCACCCATTTTTCTCTCTCATCTCCATGCACCACTGTCTTTTCTTCAGTCTGCAGTGAGTCTCTCTGCTCTATTTTGTATCCCAACCCCTTTATTGTCTTAGGGACTCTATCACATCAAGACAATCTTTTACTTCTCCCTTCCTGCTGCCTTTTTTCTCAGCCTATTCCCATGAACAAACCTATTCCATATTTAAGACCCTCCCCTTAACCCCAAATCTCCCTCTAACTATGGCCTATCTGATTGTTTCCTTTCTTAGAAAAGTTTTTTTTTTAAGAGTAGCCTGGACCCCAGTAGTGCCAGGGCTGAGGTTCAAGAGAAGCACAGGCTGCTGCCCCTGGAGTTTAGCACCAGAGGCAAAAGCATGAAGAAGGTGCAGGATGCCACTTTTAGGACTGAGACTCAAGTGAAGCACCATGTAAGAGCCTAACCCAACATAATGTGAACCATTCTGGAGCCCAGTGATTCTGGGGCTAAGTTGCAAAAGAAGAGCTAGCTGCTGACTAGGGGTCTTAGGTGCAAGCAGTTGCACCTGGGGCTGAAGAGCAAGTGGTACACATATTCTGCAGTCACCAGTCTAGAATGCCATTAGTGAAGGCAGTGACCTCCCACCACAGTGGCAGGGCAGCAGCACAAGGGATTGTCCCACCCCTGCCTACCATGCCTACCATGGTCAGTGCCTATATACAACATGAGGGGATTTCAGAATGATCCAGCCCGGCCCACTTTGCCCCTTGTCCCCATGCCAAAGCACACAATCTGGGAGCCACAGGATTGTCCAGCCCAGTTCACCAGCATCACCACCTGATCACTTCTCCCAAGAGACTGAGGTTAGCCTACCTAGCCAGCCACTACCACCATATCTGACACCTAGCTGGAGCCACCTGCAGGCCTGGAGATTGGGCTACCCTGCCCATCACGGCCATTGCCAACACCATCGCATACTGCTCAGGACCCAGAGGGTTATCCTGTCACTGCCATTACCCATGTGGCGCTGGCTGCCCAGGGGCCTGAGAACTCACCCATCTGCCCAGCCCATGGCTGACAACATTGGGTAAGCCATGAGTAAGCCACCAACAGGCCCAAGAATTGGCCTGCCTAGACCCACTAACACCCATGCCAGCATATGCCACCCTGGGACCAAAGGATAGGCATGCTTAGCCCACCACTATACCCATTGAGGCCCAAAGACTGGCCTACTTGGCATCCCAGTCTCCAACAGAACATCACCACAGCCTCAACTAACAACCACACCCTAAGCCAGAAGGGAAATCATAGATACAACTGATGCTGTTCACAGACAAAAAAAATCAGAGACTACACTGCTGCATGCACCAAGAATCAAAGCCAAAGTGCTCTACCCAGTCAACACCCTGGATTCATCTTCAGGAAAAAGTAATCACCTATGAAAGCAAATTCAAAAAAGTAGAAGACATGATGGATACACTAGATGCACAGATATCAACATAAGGACACAGGAAATGTGAAAAAGAAAAACAAAATACAGCACCTCCAAAGGAACCAAAAAATTCTCCAGCAATAGATCCCAATCAAACAGAAATTAACAAAATCCTGGAAAAAAAGAATTCAAATTATTGATTCTAAAGAAGCTCAGGGAGATAGCAGAGAATTTCAAGAAAATGAATAAATCAGAAAAACAATTTAGGATATGAATGAGAAATTTACCAGAGAGATAGATATCACATGAAAGAACCAAACAGAAATACTGAAACTGAAGAATTCACTGAATAAACTATAAAACACATTTAATCAGTTCAAAAACAGACTAGATAAAGCAAAAGAATCTTAGAACTGGAAGATAGGTCTTTTGAAATAACACAGTAAGACAAAAATAAAAACAAAAACACTTTGAAAGAGTGAACAAAGCCTTCATGATATATGGGACACCATAAGGCAACCAAATTTATGAATTATTGGTATCCCAGAGGGTGAAGATAAAATGAAAGTGTTCAAAAACCTATTTAATGAAATAACAGCTGAAAACTTACCACATCTAGCAAAAAATTAGGCAACTGGGTACAGGAGGCCCAGTGATCCTCAAGAAAATACAATGCAAAAAAAAAAGTCTCCACTGTATGTTATAGTCAAAATATCTAAAATCAATGACAGAGAATTCTAAAAAAAAAAAAAAAAGAAAAAAAGAAAGAGAGAGAGAAAAGCATCTAGTCACCTATAAAGGAATCCTTTTCAGACTAGCAGCAGACTTCTCAGCAGAAATCTTCCAGATCAAAGAGAAAGAGATAGTATATTCAAAGTGCTGAAAGAAAAAACACTGCCAGCCAAGGATACAATATCCAGCAAAATTATCCTTCCTGAATGTAGGAGAAAAAAAAAATGTCTTCCCCAGACAAGCAAAAGCTGAGAGAATTCATCCCCACTAGACTAGTCCTACATGAAGCACTCGAGGGAGCCCTGGAAGCAAAAGGACAACATTTACCACTATGAAAACACCCAAAAGTATAAAACTCAATGGTAAAGCAAACACACAAGTGAGAAAGAGAAAGAACTCAAATGGTACCACTACGAATAACAGCCAAACTACAATGAAAAACAATAAGAGAAAAAGAAAGGAACAAAGAATATATTTTTAAAAACATAAAACAATTAACAATATGAGAAAAACAAAACCTTGCAGAACAATAACCTTGAATGTGAATGAGTTAAACTATTCACTTAGAAGATATAGACTAGCTGAAAGGATTTTTAAAAAGAAAAAACATGATGCAATTATCAGCTGCCTATAAGAAACACACTTTACTTTTTAGGACATTTATACACTGAAAGGAAAGGAATAGAAAAAGTTACCATGCAAATGGAAACACAAAAGCTAGTGGGAATAGCTATATTTATATCAGATAAAACAGACAAAACAAAAGCAAAAAAAGACAGAGAAAATTATTATATCATGATACAGGGACAGAGAAAATAACAAAGATTTTATGGCTAAGACCTTGAAAGCACAGGTAACAAAAAAAAAGACAAATGGGACTATGTTAAACTAAAAAGCTTCTAAACAGCAAAGGAAACAATCAACAGAATGAAAAAACAACCTGTTGAATGGTGGAACATATTTGCAAACTATTTATCCAACAAGGGACTAATACCCCAAATATACAAGGAACTCAGCCAACTCCATGGTAAATAATAATAATAATAATAACCTCATCAAAGAATGAGGAAATGACATGAACAGACAATTTTCAGAAGAAGATGTAAGAATAGTCAACAGGTGTATTAAAAAGGTCTCAATATCACTAATCATTAGAGAAATTCAAATCAAAACTACAATGAGATATCATGTTGCCTCAATTAAAATGCCTGTTATGAAAAAGACAAAAAAATAACAAATGCTGGTGGAGATGCATAAAAAAGGGAATGCTTATACACTATTGGTGAGAATGTAAATTAGTATAACCAGTATGGAAAATAGTTCATAGATTTCTCATAGAACTAAAACTAGAGCTACCATATAATCCTGGAATCCCACTGTTGGATACTTATCCAAAGGAAAAGAAATCAGTATATCAAAGGGAAACCTGCATTCCCATGTTTATTGCAGCACTATTTACAACAGCAAAGATATTAATCAACCAAGTGTCAATCAATAGATTAGTGGATAAAGAAAATGTGGTATGTATATACAATGGAACAGTATTTCACCATGAAAAAGAATGAAATCATGTCATTTGCAGTAGCATGAATAAAACTGGGTGCCATTATGTTAAGTGAAATGATGCAGGCACAGAAAGACAAATATTCCATGTTCTCACTCATATGTGTGGAAGCTGAAAAGCTCGATCTCATGGAGAAAGACAGTATAATACCAGAGGCTGGGAAGGGTGTGTAGGTAGGCGGGGGCATGAAGGGATGTTGGCTAATGAATGCAAAGGTACATTTAGATAAAAGGTATAAGTTCTAATGTTTCACAGTAGAGAAGAGTGACTATTTGAAAAGCTGATCTCATAGAGGTAGACAATAGAAAGATACGAGAGACTAGGAAGGCATGGAGGACAGAGGGTGGGAGGATGAAGAGATGTTGGTCAATGTGTGTAAACATATATTTAGATAGAAGGTACAAGTACTAATGTTCGACAACAAAGTAGGGTGATTACAGTTAATAACAATATATTGCATATTTCAAAGTAGCTAGAGGAGAGGACTTGAATTGTTCTCAACACAGAATTAATAAATACTCAAGGTGACAGATACCCTAAATACCCAGACTTGATCATTACCTGTTCTATGCATGTGACAATATATCACATGTACCCCATAAATATGTAAAATATCAATTTTAAAATTAAATAAAAATAAGTAAATAAATGAAAAATAAGTCGTATTTAAATATACTTGGCATTTTAAGACCTACCAAGTCTCTACAGATGCATGTTAAACAGTTATGATGTTAGGCCGGGCGCGGTGGCTCAAGCCTGTAATCCCAGCACTTTGGGAGGCTGAGATGGGCGGATCACGAGGTCAGGAGATCGAGACCATCCTGGCTGACACAGTGAAACCCCGTCTCTACTAAAAAAAAATACAAAAAAAAACTTAGCCGGGCGAGGTGGCAGGCGCCTGTAGTCCCAGCTACTCGGGAGGCTGAGGCAGGAGAATGGCGTAAACCCAGGAGGTGGAGCTTGCAGTGAGCTGAGATCCGGCCACTGCACTCCAGCCTGGGCGACAGAGCGAGACTCTGTCTCAAAAAAAAAAAAAAAAAAAAAAAAAAAACAGTTATGATGTTAAAAGACAATTTTAAAAAAGAGAGAAAATCAAGGTCACTGCATATAAAGCAGAAAAGTTCCAATTTTAAGAGAATTTACAGATGAGAGTTTATTCAATTGAAAGTCCCATAATATGAAAATTCCTAAGGTAGAAACCAAGTCCTAAGGTAGAAACCAATACCTAAGGTAGAAACCAAGTCAAAATATTACTCATGTGTGACTATTTTTAAGTTTTTAGTGGAGGTTAAGTAAATCTACAGTGGGAAAAGAACATTTTCCTAAATGAAGTGTCTTACTCTGTATGTCATACCCCAAGAGAATAGTGTAAGTGCTAGTGCCTGAAAGTTTTTTTAATGAACTAAGATTGTCACTGGCAAATGCATTGTGGGAACAGCTCTGGCAGTAGGAGGCAGAAAGAAACCAGATGATCTAAGGGTTGGTCTTTTTCTTGTCCAAAAATGACGAGTCTGTAAAGTGGGTAAATCATTCTTTAAATGAGCTTTTAAAAATAAGCAAATACGAGAAAAATGAGAATAGCTGTTATGATATTAGAATGAAGCTAAACTTGAAATGTACACAGGGGAGAATTATACTCCAATGAAAGGCAAGAGGCTAGAAGTGTGTGTGTATGTGTGTGTGTGTGTGTGTGTGTGTGTTGTTTGGGAAAGAAAATATTGAACTATCCAAAAGTAGTTCTGGTTTGTATGCTGTCCACAAATGTTTCGGCTGGGATGGGGTTAGCAGAGATGAAAGGTTTTGGAAAGAGCAAACCATGAACAGTGTAGGAAACAAACAAAAAGTACTGGAGATATTTCCATTGTCAAGAAATGCCTCCAATAAGTGGATTTAAGAGAAAGTGAAAGTTCTAAAGCATGTTGTGCAAAGAAATACAATACAATAAAGGTAAGGTAGCCTTTTTGTATTTAACCTAGTCCATATGAGTATTCATGATTGAACTATTATAAACATAACATTCTAGCAGTAGAAGCAGTTTTAAGACTGAACAGACAGCTCAGTGGATACTGCAGTACTTGCCATCTTGTAAATGACCCTATGATCAGGTTTTTTGTTTTGTTTTTCCACTACTTGCTTCTTTCTCAGAAGCTTTATTCAAGCATGTGTATCAACATGGCTCATGAGGCATAATTCATCTTGAAAGTGTATTCTATCAGGTATTTATTAAAGGACTCTAAATCAGCTTCAGCTCTCACCACTCCTCCTACCATGCATGCAGAAACTAGCTCTTTTTACCAGTTGTTCCAGCTTGCCCTCCTAGGTCTAAGGAAATAGTCATCCCTTGCTTGAACATCATGTAATGCCTCATCTGGGACAGATGTCTTTTAACGACGATGACTTCTCACCAAGATTCACCCCAACTACCATTTGTTGCCATTACACCCAATACTAGGGTCCCATCTCATCATGCTCCTGGGAGAAAGGACAAAGTTCAAACTAAAAAGAGATACCGTATATACCAAAAGAATTATGAGATTTTACTCATGTGTGTAGATATATACCTACGACCAAAGAGAACAGACTATAACTCTGGATCTGGCTACATTTAGTGACATGGGTAGACTTCCAGAGATTTAGGGTTTAATGTTGCAGTATATGCAACTGGAATTAGCTCCTATAGTTTATTTCATTTTTGGCTAAAACTTTGACTTAACTTTGACCTACATTTAATGAAGCTGGGGTCTCAGAACCTCCCTGACATAATGCAGAGCAAGGAAACCAAAGGTCAAGGGAGATAGGAATGGTAAAGTAAATGTATTATATGTGACTTGCATTCACACTCACTCCTGCTACATCCCTTGAGAGTTCCCAGAGGATACTCCCCTTACCAAGGCATTAAGAAATACATTAGTAAGAAGGGTATTAACATTCTTGAAAAGCTCTGTTGTTGCTTTCTGTGTAGGCCATGTATCATGGTAGAAGATGACACCATTGAGATGACTGCCAGATTTCTGTGGAGATGATGAGATCCTGGTGACCTCATGAACCAGGTGACAAAGCCCAGGTGACAGTGCTTAGCTGCCAGAGACAACATGGATGAATTCACCATAAAGGGCAGTAGGGCATTATGGCAATCAGAGTTATTCGGCCTATAGGAATCCTTGGCACGGCTAAGTCACAGTGTCCTTGGGAATGAAAGAGATGGAGAGCCTACTAAAATGTTACTATCTTAGAAACACCAATACCTCAGAAAAATCTCCCAGCTTGGTGACCAGAAACTTGACTTATTACAGTGGGGGGTCATGGCTCTCATTCTGTTTTCAGTCCTAAACAAATTTATACACCTGGTGCCTCTTGAGTGAAGGGGAGGCCAGGTCCCCTTGAGGAAGAATCCTTCAGCATTGTCACAAGTATAGACTATACATTTTCCTCCAAATTCTCCCCAGAAGAATCTGTGCCATTTGCTAGAGTGACTGCACACTTAAGGAAAAAAAATACCTGAGACTTTTCAGGAATTACTAGACACTGGAAGATGTCACTGAACAGTAGAGATGGAAGAAACTTACCAATATTATCTTCAGTCGTCTTATTTTACAGATAAAGAAATTAAATCAGATAAATAATAAATTAATTACAGATAAAGAATAAATGATTTGCCCCTGGTCGGTAAGTAGCGTAGCCAGAACTAGAATCCAGTGCCCATTTCTTCCACTCTATATCTCTCTCACAGCTGCTAAAATGAATGTAGTAAGCCATTGCTTTAAGGGATTTTGCACTTTAGCAATGATCAAACAACTGACTCATCTGTTATAGCTTGCAGCTTTTAATTTATGGCTTTAACTTTTCATTTCCTTTAGATAAAAACTGTGATGAAATTAGATACAGATCTTTTAAAATATTCTGAATAAAAAAACTAAACATCAAAAGAGCTCAGTGCCAATCTTTTCATACAATCCCCACCCTGTGCTCATTACTTGTAATTCCTCAAAACAAAATAGCTGAATAGGCTTGGATTGAATATAAGAAAATGTATTAAGATAAAAACTTAAAAATGATTAATTGATGGACAAAAATATGACTAACCCAAATATATAAACTAGATACCTCTCTTCCTTTCCTTCTCCTCATACAAACTAATTTGCTGTGCTAGAGGGATTGCCATACTCACCACCCATATAAATTAAGTTGTTGAACTATCTAATCCCTACAGGCTTATTTCACATTCAACTTTTGCTCTCAGAAATATTCCATTTACCATATATATAAACTCTGAAAGCCTATGGGAGATTAAAGCCAAAGGAGACCTGTTTCTTGCCCTCAACATTTTAATCTACAGTCTCATGGAAAAGACAATCAAGGTACCACAAGGACACAGAATTTTTAACTGAATGTTGAGAAAGAGATCATTTTTAAAAATGGCAAGTGAGATGAATAGGGAATATTTCAAATAGCAGATATAGGAGAGGATTTTCAAGTTAGATTCCCATTCTGTGACTCCTAAAACCTTAGCTATGCTTATTCCAATGGAAGACTAATTATGCATTAAAATATGTACATTTTTAAAAGATCATAAAAGTGAAGATATTGGGCAAGGTTCATTTTAATGGAGAAATTAGCCATGAATCAGAAAGCAGAATTATTTTTATCAAGCACTTAACTCAGGTTTGAAAACAAAATGCTAGGTACAATACCAATTATTTTCATTTCATTTCCCTCTTGTAAATGCTTTAGAGGAAAGAGTTTTCCTGAAATTATAGAAAACCTTCTCAGATATGAGATCAAGGTCACCATGGTTGAATTTGATTTTGGTACATCTAACACTGAGGTTAAAATTCATAGCATTTTTTAAGTAATCATAAAAAATATAAGCAAGATTTGTGGAAGAATAGCAAAAATAATACATCACTGTTTGGTCATCACTTCAATCACCCAATGGTAGCTGCTGCCCCAGAGATAGAAGAACATGGGGAACCAATAACAATATTTTAAAAGCCACTGAATAAACTCAACTTTAGGCAACCAAACAGAACTTTAAGCACATTAATTATTCTTATTTCAGACAAATATTTAAGATGCACTGATATGTAAGAAAACAGCTTTGAAGTCAAACTACTTGGGTTTGAATCCCAGACGCAGCATTATTGCCTGTGTAAACGTGGCTGCATCATTTAACCTCTCCAAGTTAAATATCCAATGACTGTTGGTCATCATTAATAATTAATTACCCAGCCCATGTCACATTAGAAGCAGCACATTTGAAATGAGACCTTTGAGCAGCAGTTGGCATCAACAGCATACTGTAAGACAGAAAGAGTGCAAACTACAAGAGCTATAAAATTAGAAGCAAGCAGTCAATAAGAAGGGCAGTCTCAGGATGTTTAGCATTGTGGTCAACAGACCATGTTACTTTTGTAGTCCCTGATGGTAGGAATAAGCTTAATAAGAAATGTACAGAACATTTTTTAAGAAAATAACAATACATTACCAAAACATAGTTTTTAAAAACATTCTAAAAAGTAAGAGATATTCTATGTCTCTGAATGAGAAGATTCAATATTTTAAAGATGTTCGTGTGTCCTAAATTAGCGTATATGTTATGCAACTACAACTGAAAACCTAAACAAGATTATCATTTTATTTTGTAAAGGGATTCTACATGTGAAAATAATGAATACATTTTAGAAAAAGAGAGAAGGAAGTAGAAGGACTTATGCTTCTGAATACCATAACATTTTAAAAGAATATACCGATTTAAATAATTTTGAATGGGGCAAGAGTAGTCAAATTAAACAAAACATAAAGCCCCAAAATAGACCCTAATATTATAAAAATTTAGGATTTTATAAGAAAAGAGAATACATGGGGAAAGGAAAGATCATTTAACAAATAGCTCTGGGACAATTGGCTATATATTTGGAGTTAGGGGTAAGTTGAATTAAACTATATTCCTACCTCAACATACCAAAATATGTTAAAATTAAATATAAAAATTAAATCCCTATTGTATTAGTTTGCTATGGCTACCCTAACAAAGTACTGCATGCTGAGTAACTTGAACAACAGAAATTTATTTTCTCAGAATTTTGCAGACTAGAAGTCCAAGATCAAGGTGTCAGCCGCATTGGTTTCTTCTGAGGCCCCTACCCTTTTGGCTTATAAATAGCCATCCTCTCCCTGTGTCTTCACATAGTCTTCCCTCTCTGCACGTCAGTGTGCTAATTTCCTCTCCATATAAGGATATCACTCATTTAGAATTAAGACCCACCCTAATGATCTCATTTTAATGTAATTACTTCTTTAAAGACCCTATCTCCAAATGCAGTCACATTTTGAGAGACTTGGGTTTAGGACTTAAATATATGAGTGGGGGACAGGGAATTATTCAGCCCATAACCCTTCCTATTCCTCTTCATTTTTTTTCCTTTTTTTCACTTCCCTTGCTGTTTAATACTTTACTTCTAAAGCCATTGGCTGCGGCAAAATAAGGTTAGGTGTCCACATCAAAGACAGAGGAAACGCAGCAACCCAAATTTGGGTGTCAGAGCCTAAGAAGAATGAAAAGCACATCCATGTTGGGGCAAGGGTACAATTCCTAGCACCAGGTCTCAGAGTTTGAGCAGGGTGAGCATATTTACTTTGGGAGATGTCAATCAAGCCAAGAATAGAGTGAGGAAGTGTGTGCCCATGGCCACAGGGTATTAGAGCCCAAATGAAGTGAGGAGGTTATTCCCACGAAGGGGCACCCTGACATGGAATGCTGATTCCACTGGACTGAAGAGAAGCAATAGCAACGAAAGATTTAATAACAAATAATACTGGAGAAGAGAGTTACAAAAATGGAAAAAGACAAAACTAGAATTAATTCCCTAAGATTTGGATGATATAGAGAGATGTAAATATATACAATATATTCTCTAGCTCTATCCACTGAAGGGGCCTGGGAGCAACGGCATCCTAATAACAATGAGCCCACCAGGTACCCATGTTTTGACTTCTAAAGACCATCTCTGCTAAGAGGAACAAGAGAACCACTCTTTTTGGAGAAATGATTCATTTCAAGGCTGAGGCAGGATAAGCACAAAATGAGTGTGAAACAAACATCTCATTGTGTCAAAAAATAAAAAATAAGAAGGTGGTCAAATAATGAAGGGGAAATGCCAAAAGGACACAGAAACCAACATGAATAAACTCTCACTAGCTAAATAAGGAGACATTTGAGCATCAAAATAATTGATTGTAATCATCATAATGCATAAGATAAAATAGAAAATTCTGAGTCCATGTCAATATAAATAAGTGAATGAATTAAAACTCTATTTGATAAGAAATGGATTCAAAATACCTCCACACAAAATATGTATCACTTACAAAGGGGAAAACAATAACTTTAACCCAGAGAAGCCTTGCAGGTACCATCTTAATCAGGTGATCAAAATTTAAATCATTAGTGAAACAAATTGAAATCACATGCTACCTGGTAGGCTACAATGAGAAGCATTCAGTGCTGCCTCTGTGATAGTCCTGACAAAAGAAAATGTTTAGCTTCAATCTTGTCATGAGGAAATATAAGATAAAACCAAACTGAGAGACATGCTACCAAAATCTGGCCTGGAATCTTCAAAATTATCAAGACACAAAAATTTTTAAAAGGCTAAAGAACTGCTCAAGACTGAAGGAACTTAAAAAATACATAACAACTGTGGTTCTAAATTAGATCCACTTAATAGGAAAAATATTATTGTGATAGTTATCAAAATTTGAGTGAGATTGAAGGATTACATGGTATAAATGTATTAATGTTAATTTCCCAATTTTGATGTTTACATTGTGGTTATGTAGGGGAATGTCCTGGGATTTAGATGAGTTTAACTAATGCACATTAAATATTTTAGGGATAAGGCATAAGATCATAAAGTTACTCTCAAATAGTTCAGGGAATAAGTATTCTCTCTCCTCTTCTTATAACTTTTCTCAGGCTTGTGATTTTAGAAAAAAAAAAATTGCTAAAACTTTAAAATAATTAGATTGAATGAAGAACTTTCTCAACAAAACAGCAAAGAAGAGTATCATAGAGAAAAAAACTGATATGTTGTTTCAAATTTTATATAGCCAAGAACAAATAAATTCAATGGAAATAGCAAACTGAACAAAAGCATCTGCAACATTTGCAAACAAAGCCGAATTTTGTTCAGAGAAGCAGGGTATCCAGCTGTAGATGCTGTACTGGGCTACCCAGATGCTCCCTTTAGAACTGAGGCATTCATTCCTCCAGCTTCCAGGAGTGTTGGCAGTTGCCCCTCTCAGCTAAGCCATTCCTAAGAGATTGTCCCCAGCCAAAGAGAGCCGCCTTGCCCAAGTCTGCACTCCTCCTCAGCAGCAGTCTGCATGCTCAACCGGTCAATATAGAACATAAAGATCCAACGCTACTCTACTTTAAGTGACCAAACTCTAAAAGTCTGCACCATCATCAAAATGATGGCAGGGATTGGAGGTGACCTTTTTACAACTACATCTCAATCCAACCCTTTCCTCTGCCCAGTACAATTTGCTTTTGCTTTCCCAAAAGTAAGTTTCCTGAGGATTTGCCACAGTAAATTTCCTGCATGCAAATACTCATCTCAAAGTCTGTCCCCCTAGAAACTTAATCTGAGACAATGGGCAAACTGTCCCCAGCCAAAGAGGGGTTGGTGCATTTACACCATCTGATCGATGAGTTTCTGGATGGAACTTCCAGGAAAGAGCTTTAAAAATGAAAAGACTCAGTTAGTACATTCCTATTCTCTTTACCTTCCTCCCTTTGTCCTGCCTAGAATATGGATATAATATACAGAAATAGAGCAGCCGTCTTGGATCCACAAGAATAAAAGCCATCACTAAGGATGGTGGAGCAAAAAGCTAGAAGGAACCTGGGATTCCTATACAGCCCTTGACAGCTTCCCTGCCAAATGGTATTAGGGAGCTATAAAAATCCCAGTCATATCAGCCATTAAGCAGTTAGGTCTTCTGTTACTTAGAGATGAATGCATTTCTAACAGATACGTGAATCCACAACAATCTGCCATGGGCTCATGTGATTACATTCTGCCTTCTTCTCCAGTATCACACTCAAGGTCTGAGTTTAGGGCTTCTTCATGGACAAAATTTAATGACTCTTCTCAATCACTTTTAGACATCAGCAGTTATGCATAGCACCATGAATGATCTGCTGTTTATCATGCAAGATAATGATCTTGACTTTTCACCATATTTAAGACTGACAGTGGAATCTCAAGGTATATGGAAGATATTAACTCCATTTCTTGTTTATTTTTTCCCTAGTTGACCTCCATATCAAATGAAGTTACACAGTCTTTCCTGAAAGTCAGGTGAGTTTTTGACAGAAATGTGTTCATTATATGTACAATAATCTCTTAATTACACAAAAAAAGAGCAAGCTCTCTTAGCTTTGAAAATTCTATGATATACTCTAAGACACTTGACAATTTCTACTACTTCTCATTGCATTGTCTATAGAATGTCACGCATTCTCTGACAGGAACAAATTTTTGTTTTACTGCTATTAATACATAATTATATCATCTTTTTGAATATGTTTTGTGTTACAATTAGTGATCCATATTTAAAACTCAATCACTTGTGAAGATAATAATGACATAATTATACTGAAGTGGTGATTATGTAAACTGATGACATCTGTGGGTAACATGGTTTTTGCATGTACAATGACACTGACAACTTTCCTATGCCTGGCAGACAATTACAGATTGTCTTTCCACACCACCTTCCAATTACAGATATATTAAGAAGGAAATGCACATCTTAGAAATATGGAAACTTGGTATTAATACAAATTTTTTAACCTAAAGATGATCATATTTCAGCATCATTGTGCAACTTCCTTTCTCTCACAAAATACAATAGTCATTTTTTATCATTATGCATAGATCTACACATTCTAAAAGGGCATTTTATAATATGAATATATCATATTTACTTAATAATTTCCAAATTTAAGCACATATTAATTCTTGTTTTCTCTAGTTCTATTCACTGAAAGGGACTGGGAGCAGTGGCATCCCAATAGCAATTTTATGGTTTGTCTCATTTATAAATATTGCTAAAATGACCATCCTTGTACAAATACTGTAGAATCGGTTTCTAGAACTGAAATTACTGGTTTCAAGGGCATATGTGTTTGTAACATAAATTGGTATTGCCAATTTGCCCACCAAAGATGCTGTATTAATTTACTCTGCCTGCAACAGTTTATGAGAGTATATGCTTCTTCATACGTTCACCCATACCAGCATTACCAATCTTTAAAATGTTTACTAACTTTATAGTCTAAAAGTATTACCTCATTTTTTAAATTTACATATTTTTAAGATTTTTGGCCACTTGTATTTCATCTGAATTGCCTGTTTGTATCTTTCACCCATTTTTCTATTATATTGATGGCCTCTTCCTTTATTGATATGTATGTTATCTTTATATTTTTTGCATAGTAAGCCTTTATTTTACATGTTGCAAATATGTGAACTTATTTCTTAATAGCAACTATAGTGTCATTTGCCATATCAAAGTTTTAACATTTTATGTAATTAAATCTTTTAATATTTTTCTCTATGCCTTCCAATTATCTAGTTTTCATAAAATCCAAAATTGTAAAGATACTCATTTCTTAATACACGCCTTTAAGACTATTTAGTACTATTTAGGCAGTATATTATAGAATTTTTATGATGTAAGTAGTCTAACGTTTATTCATTTCTAATAGACAATTATTTTACTTTTTATTTGAGTCTTCAGTTCAAAAGGTTTTTAGAAAAATATTTTTGAATTTTCAAATGTATAGGTAACATTTTTAATTTTTTGTCAGTTTTTATTTTTTTCCTTTCATGTGTTCAGAAAACATAGTGTGTATTATTTTTACTTTGAAAATCACTGAAATTTTGTGTGACTAACAAACATGATTATAAATGTTACATCATAATTTTAATAGAATAAAGATTTTTATATGGTAGGCACAAAGAGAAAGAGAGAAAAATTGTTAATTTTATTATTCAAATTCCCTACACATCGACTTTTTGTTTTTAATTTGATAGATCAGATTCTTAGAGATCCATGTTCAAGGCTCACACTATCATTGTGGTTTTGTAAATTTCTTCTGTCATTACTAAAAAATGTGGTTTTGAATAAAGCAATGCTACATGGTAAAGTGAGTTAGGAGAAATGTTGTATAGAAATGATTTTAAGATAGATCTTTACAAACAGCAAAGCCAGGTAGAGAAGAGAAGAAAGGGAATTCAAGACTGTTAGGACAACTTCTGAAAACACACAGAGTACATTAAATAAATGGCAACCCCATTTCATCCTGACTTTTAGACCCCTGCTTTTTCAAAAGTTAGGCAGCATTACCCTCCAGAGAGGTGAGATCCTGCTCAGGTACATGGGATTAATAAAATTGTGATATTTTGTCAAGACAGGTTTAAGGATGGACATACTTTTAGCAAACGAGACCTATGAAGAAGTTAGCTGGGGGCCTTCTTGGAAAAGACTTTCCTCTCTGACTTAAAAGAAAAGAAAATGCAAGAAGAAACGTCTTCCTTTCTTTGGATGTGATTGTGTGAAGCCTGGCTGGGGATGAACACAGGCCACAGCTGACATGTGTGGAATGCAAATTAAACATTAAAAGGTTTTGTCCTTGTGCAGCTGAATTATCAACACCATCTGCCACTGGGCTTTTTGTTATCCAAATAATGTATGTCCTTATTATTTAAGCCATTTTTAGTTCAAGATTGTATTGCTTCCAGCTGAAATACTAATACAAAAAAAATGTATATACTTTTCAGGAAACATCTAGAAGTGTAATAGGGTTGGCACAGAAAGCAAATTGAAGAATGTAATAGGAGAAAGAAAGGCTGAAATGCGTTTTTAAAGAGTTTTAGATGCTGTGCTCCTAAGCTTTTCTGTAAACAATGGGGAATTCTGCATCTGCTTACATGTAGGAAAGAGCATTTTGGAAGGGATTAGAGAGAGGCTGAAACTAGAGGCTCAGAAACGGAGATAAAGATAAGGTTCTCATCTAAAGGAGCTATTCTACCATCCCTTTATTTCCAGGGCACTGTAAGAAATCACCTGGTCCTTCCCTTTCTCCCTTATTTTCCTCCTTCCCTGTCTCACTCTCTCCCTCTGTCCCTTATGTTCCATACTTGACAAATGGAAGTTCGCTGAAAAGTTGTGCAAGTGTAACACTGAAAAGTTACAGGTTACCTTAGAAATTCTATGAGAATGTGTTTTGTAATTTTGGCTATAATAAAGTTGATGTCCTACAGGAAGAGTAACAAATCCATGGATGAAAATGCAGAATTAGAAACTAAAGAAGTGGTTAAAAAAAAAAAGTACAGGAAGAAAGAGATTGCAGTTTGTAAACAGGTATATTTCCTAAATTTTTTACTTTTCTCTCCTCTTTCTCCAGATTACACTCTCAGCCTCAAATCGACAGTCTTGTCCTTGCTCGTGAGAACTGCAGACAGTAACAAAGTCAATATTCTACCTATCACTTGTTATTTGGAATTTTTTTAAGCCTATAACTTCAGAAAGTCTGACAATGCCATATTAAAAAGTTTAGAAGGATAGTAAGAAATTTGGGGTACATATGCATACAATAGATCTCTACTAAAAATACAAAAATTAGCCAGTGTGGTGGCATGCATCTGTAGTCCCAGCTACTCAGGAGGCTGAGGCAGGAGAATTGCTTGAACCCAGGAGGCAGAGGTTACAGTGAGCTGAGATCGCCATTGCCCTCCAGCCTGGACAACAGAGCGAGACTCTGTTCCATAAAAATAAAAAATAACAGTGAAGAACATCCTTAAGAGCTGATTAAATATGTCCTCAAAGAAAATGAGCAGAACAATCTAAATAATCCTAGAACATGTAGTTTAGGTGGCATTATTTCCAAATTTCATATTTAGAATGTCCCAAGTAATTAAGAAACATCTCATTTTGCTTTGATTCACATATTCACAGCACCTTTTTAAAAGGTAAACAACTAGAGTCTGCACAGAAAAAAATAACTATCAAAAGAGTAAACAGACAACCTACAGAATGGGAGAAAAGATTTGTAAACTCTGCATCCAACAAAGGACTAATATCCGTAATCTATTGAAATTTACACAATTCAACAAGGAAAAAACAAATAACCCTATTAAAAAGTGGGCAAAGGACATGAACAGACACTTGAAAGAAGACACACACGTGGCCAATAAATGTGGAAAAAAATGCTTAACATCACTAATCATCAGAGCTATGCAAATCAAAACTACAATGAGATACCACCTCACACCAGTCAGAATGACTGTTATTAAAAAGTCCAAAATTAGAAATTGGCAAGGTTGTGGAGAAAAGGGAATGCTTATACACTGTTGATGGGAATGCAAATTAGTTCAGACCCTGTGAAAAGCACTTTAAAGATTTTGCAAAGAACTAAAAATAGAATTACCATTTGACCCAACAATCCCATTACTGGGTATATACCCAAAGGAAAATAAATTGTTCTATCAAAAAGACCCCTGCACTTGTATGTTCATCACAGGACTTGTCACAACAGCAAAGACATGAAATCAACCCAGGTGTCCATCAATGGTAGATAGAATAAAGAAAATGTGGTACATATACACCATGGAATACTACACAGCCATAAAAAAAGAATGAAATCATGTCCTTTGCAGCAATATAGATGCAGCTACAGGCCATTATTCTACACAAATTGACACAAAAACAGAAAATCAAAACCACATATTCTCACTTATAAGTGGAAGCTGAACATTGACTACACACAGACACAAAGATAGGAGCAATAAACACTGAGGATCCCAAAAGGAGGAAAAGAGATGGGGAGGCAAGAGTTGAAAAACTACCTATTGGGTACTACGTTCACTACTTGGGCAAAGGAATCATTCATTAGAAGCCCATATGTCAGCATCACACAATATACTTTTGTAACAAACCTGCACATTTACCCCCAAATCTAAATTTTAAAAAATAGAATTTTATAAACAATAAAACCCTATAATTTTCAAAAAAAAAAAAATAGAAGAAGAAGATACACAACTGGTACTAGCCTACTGGAGGTCCATTAAGTAAAAGTATAACCATTTAGCTCTGCAGCACTCCTTCAAACTGTGCAACAAAGGACTCCCAAATTCATAGAAAACTGCAACAACAAAAATTAAAAGAACCTTTGTAGAAAGCTGCAATAGAGAAAAGAAACTCTTGAGGAGAAATGGATTTTTTTTAGTTAAATTTTGGCTGGAACTCTCCTTTCAAAAGTAATGAATCTTTCTTCAGCAACCAAAGTCTAATAAAGCCAGTGTGGGGTAACTATAATATAATATATAAATCTATATATATAGATTTCTATAAATATGTAGAGAGTTATATATAACTGTAATATAAATATAAATCCACAATAATAGCCACAATTTATTAGGCCCTGCTTTCAGATCAGATGTTTTATAGTAATTATTTTGAATCCTCACAACTCTACATAGTAGGTACTATTTTCTTCATTTCACATAAGAAAAGAAAGACTCTAGCAGATTATATGCCTAGTCCAAAGTCAAACAGACAATTATCGAGCAGAAATTTGAACCCAGTTCTTCTAATTCCAAAACCCATTCACTTTTCACTATACTACACTGTTCCTAAAGGACTTAAAAGGCTAAAATAGATTGCTGAAAGTGATGATCCACCTAGGGATGACACTCTTATTTCTGCTGGAGGAGCCAAAAACAACCAGAGGGTTATAAGTTACTTGAGACCAGCATTATTCACCTTGTATCCCACCTATTTGGTTTGTTTGTTCAGTCACCACAACTAACTAGTGACATCAGCAAGATGGCAGACTAGAAGCCCCTAGCACTCATCCCCTCCCAAAATAACTGAAGGAGAGCATCACAGCGCATCAGAGAAGTAACAGAAGTCTTGGTGAGCACAGAAACTCAGGATGGCCACATAGAGAATCAGAGGAAATCTCAGGACAACACTATCCCATCCCCCAACTGAGATAAGCTAGAAATCTCTAGGAACTTCTTTCCAAGGCAAGGCGATAAGCAGGTGGATCACAGCAACCCCTGACAACACCTTGGACACCTACAGACCTCGCCACTGGAGTCACTTGCAATCTTTACAGCCACAGGCAGTAAACCCCGCTGAGTGAGCTGGCTAGAGTCCACATAGCCATGTTCCCTCCAGAAAAGACACCAACACTGTGCCCCACCCTCTGTGGCCCACATGGCTACTGCACTAAGCATCTTGGAAGTATCTTGCTCTGGAGACAAGTAGCCATGGCTCTCCTTCATACTGAGGCTAAGCCACCACCAAACCACCCCAGTCCAATGGCCTGACATCCCCAAGCTGAGCTGTCAGCATCTCTTATACTCTTTTCCATGGGGCCAAGCAGAGGTTGCCACCTACTTCTCCCCACATCCCCTTGGGCCAGAGGTGAAGCACCACCCTGTATCCTGAGCAAACAGTACCTTGGAAACTCAGAGCAATCACGCCTCTCAGGTGTCTAAATGGAAGCAATGCCCTACCTCTCAAGAAACAGTGCCTGGTCACCCAGAGCAGTTATGCGCCATAGTACCTAAGCCAAAGCTCCAACCTGCATGCCAGGGATAAAGTGCTTGGGCCACCCAGAGTAGTCACGACACCCAGGCCTGAGCCATACTGACAAATGGCACCCTGCAGAATTGGTGCCCTGGCTAAGCTGAGCAGCTGAGCATCCTAGAGCTGATTTGACATTGTATCCTCTGTCCAAGGGAAATGCCACTGACCGAGCTGAGACACCCCGTGTTGGGTGTGTATATATTTAGGATAGTTAGATCTTCTTGTTGAATTCAACCCTTTACCACTATCTAATATCCTTCTTTGTCTTTTTTGATCATTGTTGGTTTAAAGTCTGTTTTGTCTGAAATTAGAATAGCAACCTCTACTTTTTTCTGTTTTTCATTTGCTTGGTAGATTTTCCTTCATCCCTTTACTTTGAGTCCACTGGTGTCAGTGCATGTGAGATACAGCTCTTGGACACAGCATAGCATTGGGTCTTCCTTCTTTATTCAACTTGCCACCCTATAACTTTTCATTGGGGCATTTAGCTACTTTACATTTAAGGTTAGTATTGATATGTGTAGATTTGATTCTGTCATCTTGTTGTTATCTGGTTATTATGCAGACGTTTGTGTGGTTGCTTTATAGTGTCACTGGTCTATGTATTTAAAGTGTGTTTTTTTAGTGGCCAGCAATGGTCTTTCTTTTCAATATTTAGCACCTCCTTCAGGACCTCTTATAAGGCAGGTCTTGTGGTAACAAATTCTCTTAGCATTTGCTTGTCTGAAAAAGGATCTTATTTCTCCTTCACTTATAAAGTTTAGTTTGGTTATATGTGAAATTCTTGGTTGGAATCTCTTTTCTTTAAGAATGCTGGATATGAGCCCCCAGTCTCTTCTAGCTTATGGGGGTTTTGCCAGAAGGTCTACTGTTAGCCTAATGGAGTTCTCTTTGTAGGTGACCTAACCCTTCTCTCTGGCTGCTCTTAATATCTTTTCTTTCATTTTGACCTCAGAAAATTTGATAACTATGTGTTTTGTGATTGGTCTTCTTGTGTGGTATTTCACAGGGGTTCTCTGCAGTTCCTGAATTTGAATGTCGGGCTTACTAGCAAGGTTGGGGAAATTTTCAGGGATGATATCCTAAAATGTTTTCCAAGGTGCTTGCTTTCTCTCCCTCTCTTTCAGGGATGCCAGTGTGTCATAGATTTGGTCACTTTATATAATCCTATACTTCTCAGATGTTATGTTTATCCTTCTTTTGTTGTTTTTCCTTTATTTTTGTCTGAGTTATTTCAGAGATTCAGTCTTCAAGCTCTGAGGTTCTTTTCTCAACTTGGTTGATTCCGCTGTTAATACTTTCAATTGAATTCTGAAATATTAATACTTGTAGTGAATTTATCAGCTCTATCACATAAGTTTGGTTCTTTCTTATAAAGGCCTTTTTACCTTTCATCATCTCCTGTATCATTTTGTTGTATTTCTTAGAATCCTTCCATTGGGATTCAACTTTCTCCTGAATCTCAATAATCTTCACTCCTATCCATATTCTGCATCCTATTTCTGTCATTTCAGCCATGTCAACCTAGTTAAGAATTGTTGCTGGGGAACTAGTGCAGTCGTTTCAGATAAGAAGACTCTGGCTTTTTGAGTTGCCAGAATTCTTTCTTATCTTTGTGATCTGATGTTCCTTCAATCTTTGAAATTACTGTCTTTTGGGTGGATTGTTTTTCCTTTGTCCTTTTAATGTCCTTGAAGGTTTGATTGTGGTATAAGGTGGGTTCAGTCAACTGGCTTCATTTCTGGAAGATTTTAGGGGGCCAAAGCTCAGCTCAGGACTTCTGAATTGCATTCTTGAACTCTAGGGGGTACTGGTATCACATCCCCAGCTTTGTTCTCTGGGTCCTCAAGGTTAGGAACCTGCTGTACTGGAGGGGCCAATGTGTTCCCAGACTGCTGGTGGTGCCAGCCAAAGCACTTCATCAGGCAGTGGCGGCAGGATCCATACTCATTCACACTTGCCAGCAGCAGCAGCAGTAGTGCAGCATTGGTGCATGCTTTTTGGGTGAGGTGGGGCACTGGCAGGTACAGGGTTGCCAGTCTTTGTGTGGACATTTGCAGCAGTAGCAATGGTAGTGTGGGGGCCCTTGCTTTTTATATTAGGTTTAGAATCTATGCCATATGACTGGTTTTTGGCTCTCAGGTTGCTCATATTCCCATTTCCTATTATGTCCTGTATTTCAGAAAACTAAAATTCCCAGGATGTCTTACCTTCTGCCTTTCTGGAAGATTTGGCAATGACAGGCAATGGCAGAAGATAGGAGTGGAAGAGTAGTGAAGCCAGAGTATTTTTCCCTCTCTCTCTTTGCCTTTGGTGGTGCCACTGGCAATGGCTGTATTTCTTCTGTAGTACTAGCTCTCAGCTGCAGCCTCTACCATGCTCCTAAATTTTTCCAGTATTCTAAAATTTTAGGGTCTGAAAACATTAGTTGTTCCATTGTTTTTCTCATGTGATGGAGAGAGTAGTGTGTTGCTGTTGCCATTCTCTGGATTGCCTTATTATACCCTGTTTGGCTGCTGAGCATTTTTATCATCTGTTTGACCAATTGCCTTTATTAAATTCTCTTTGCTGAACAGCTATAGTGATTATACTGTTTCCTAGCTGGACTCTAACTGATACTGATCCTACATACACAATGAGACTTCCTTGCAAGTTTTGTTCCTCATTATGGTTGTATGTAAGTAACCAGAAAAAAGAGATGCGGCCGGGCACGGTGGCTCACACCTGTAATCCCAGCACTTTGGAAGGCTGAGGCAGGCGGATCACAAAGTCAAGAGATCGAGCCCATCCTGGCCAACATAGTGAAACCCCATCTCTACTAAAAAAAAAAAAAAATACAAAAATTAGCTTGGTGTGGTGGCAGGTGCCTGTAATCCCAGCTACTCTGGAGGCTGAAGCAGGAGAATCACTTGAACCAGGGAGGTGGAGGTTGCAGTGAGCCAAGATTGCACCACTGCACTCCAGCCTGGCAACAGAGTGAGAATCCATCTCAAAAAAAAAAAAAAAAGAAAAAGAAAAAAGAGATGCTTAGTAGACGAGTGGATGAAAACGTATGAGCAATATCATAGCAGAGGGAGTGACTTTATCCTCTCACTTATGAATGTCTCACAAATAACTATTAAGAACCTCATATTGGGCCAGGCACAGTGGCTCATGCCTGTAATCCCAGCACTTTGGGAGGCCAAAGTAGGTGGATCACTTGAGGTCAGCAGTTCAAGACCAGACTGGCCAATATGGTCAAACTCTGTCTCTATTTTTAAAAGTACAAAAATTTGGGGCATACTGGCACACGCATGTAGTCCCAGCTACTTGGGAGGCTGAGGCATGAGAATCACTTGAAACCAGAAGGGAGAGGTTGCAGTGAGTTGAGAATGTGCCACTGCACTCCAGCCTGGGCAACAACAGAGCAAGACTCTGTCTCAAAACAACAGAGAAGAAAAAAGAACCTCATCCTGGAATAGTTAATCCCACATGGAACCCAGATTCTCTTCAAAATTTGAAAGTCCAAATATGGAAAACTATTATTTCTTAAAAAGTTACTTATTTAATGCTTGATGGTTAATTTAAATAGAATTAGAAAACTATTATAAGCCTAATCTCCTCTGAAAACTGCATGGTTTTATTCTTAAATAATTTCATTCATTAAGCCCCTCTGAGGCTCAATTCCTCAAATGTGTAATCTAGGATGGAGAGACTAGATCAGTGGTTTTTAAATGGTTTGGAGATATCAACCCATATGAGAATCTAATGAAATTATAAACTCCTTTCTCAGAAGAACGAACTTGGTCACAACTTTTGTGTACTATTTCAGGGGTTCTCAGACCCTTCGAATCTCATCCAGGGTCCTATGAAATGTCCACAGACTGATGATTATTAGACACTGGACTAGATCCCAGACATCTCCAAAGGTTCATTTGATTGTTGCATTTTGGGTGGGGTCTATATCAGGTAAGGAAGACAAAACACCTGGAAATTGATTTGAGAAGACTGCCATGGTTATCTTCAATGTTGCCCAATAGAATGAACTGACAAAGATTTTCCCAGTCCTAGAACTCATACCTTTCCCAAGTGCCTGAGATGAGATCAGCTTCTTGGAATTATCAACTTGCTGGCATGCACACAGAGCATGAGGGCTGGAGATGCAAGAGCTCCCTGGGATTGATGATAGAACAAGGCTGCTTGCCATTTCCTCTCCAGTCTGAAAAAAAGGCAAGTAGAAACCCCTAGAGGAATTACAGAATGGTAACATTTCCAAATTTTATAACAGAAACTGGAAACTTTAATAAAGCTCCGCTTTGATTCAGCCATTCCAACATTTTTCACTTGGATGGCTCCTTTGCTGTCTCCCATTCCCCCACACTCCTGCCATCTATACACCTCCTGGTCTCCATCTGTTTCTGAATTGCTTTCAGCATTGACAGACAATGCCAAAATCTAATGATAACACTTTCTTCTCATGAAAAGTATGCATAGTAATCAAAAGGATTACTGTAGATTGAGAAGGAAATACAAGGGCTAATATCCAGAATCTACAAAGAACTTAAACAAATTTACAAGAAAAAATCAAACAACTCCATCAAAAAGTGGGCAAAGGACATGAACAGACACTTCTCAAAAGAAGACATGTATGCAGCCAACAAACATATGAAAAAATGCTTATTATAACTGGTCATTACAGAAATGCAAATCAATACCACAATGAGATACCATCTCACACCAGTTAGAATGCAGATCATTAAAAAGTCAGGAAACAACAAGTGCTGGAGAGGATGTGAAGAAACAGGAAAACGTTTACACTGTTGGTGGGAACGTAAATTAGTTCAAACATTGTGGAAGACAGTGTGGTGATTCCTCAAGGATCTAGAACTAGAAATACCATTTGACCCAGCCATCCCATTACTGGGTATATACCCAAAGGATTATAAACCATTCTACTATAAAGATACATGCACAGCTATGTTTATTATGGCACTATTCACAATAGCAAAGGCTTGGAACCAACCCAATTGTCCATCAGTGATAGAGTGGATAAAGAAAATGTGACACATATACAACATGGAATACTATGCAGCCATAAAAAAGGATAAGCTCATGTCCTTTGCAGGGACATGGATGAAGCTGGAAACCATCATTCTCAGTAAATTAACACAAGAACAGAAAACCAAACACCACATGTCCTCACTCATGAGTGGGAGTTGAACAATGAGAACACATGGACACAGAGAGGGGAACATCACACACCAGGGCCTATCAGGGGGTGGGGGCCAGGGGAGGGATAGCATTAGGAGAAATACCTAATGTAGGCAACAGGTTGACGGGTGCAGCAAACCACCATGGCACATGTATACCTATGTAACAAAACTGCATGTTCTGCACATGTACCCCAGAACTTAAAGTATAATTTAAAAAAAAGAACAAAGCTGAAGGCATCACATTACCTGTCTTCAAAATATACAACAAAGCTATAGTAATCAAGACACCATGGTACTGACATTAAAAGAGACAAATAGATCAACATAACAGAATAGAGTGTCCAGAAATAAATCCACATGTTTAAAGTCAATTGTCAATTGATTTTCAATAAAGAGGCCAAAAACAATGGCCTTTTGCAATGGGGAAAGGACAATCTCTTCTTGGTCTTGGGAAAACTGGATATCCATATGCAGAAAGAAATTAGACTCTCATCTCACGTCATATATGAAAATGAACTCAAAACACATTAAGGACTTAAACAAACAAAAGACTTGAAACTGTAAAAAACAAAAAGAAGAAGAGGAAGAGGAAGAGGAGAAGGAAGAGGAAGAGGAAATTCCCAATACAGGCTGGGCGCTTTGGCTCAGGCCTATAATCCTAGCACTTTGGGATGCCGAGGCAAGTGGATTACCTGAGGTCAGGAGTTCGAGATCAGCCTGGCCAACCTGATGTAACCCCGTCTCTACTAAAAATACAAAAATTAGCTGGGCATGGTGGCAGGTGTCTGTAATCCCAGTTACTCAGGAGGCTGAGGCAGGAGAATCGCTTGACCCCTGGGAGGCAGAGGTTGCAGTGAGCTGAGATCGTGCCATTGCACTCCAGCCTGGGTGATAATAACGAGACTACGTCTCAAAAAAAGAAGAAAAAAAGAAATTCCCAATACAAGGGAACCTATTGAAGGCCATGAGAAATCTTAAAATGAAGGAATGGAGGAAGAAACATGTTTAGTTTTGTTTAATTCACTGTTTTCTTAATGTATCTGGCCTCAGAAAAACTTTTATTAAACAGTATCTTTTGAGAGTCCATAAAACACACTTTGAGAAACATTGTTCAAAGTTTTGTATTAGCAAAAGTGTTGATGTTTGAAAATTACTCTCAAGAATTACGGCTCAAAAAAACACTCTCAAGAAAGAAAATTTCCTCAAGAAAGCAGAGTTATTAAAAAATTTAAGAGGGTAGAGGTTTCTACAGAATATGTAAATAAATGAAAAAAGACCTAGTATTTTGTGACCCAAAGTCAATGCTAATCAAGCTAAAGGGTATTAAGTGGATCCCTTGATAAAGTATTAATCAAAGTCACACTCACCTGAAACTAGAAGGATTGGCCAGGAAAGAGCAGGGCGACAGTGGCAGGGGGCAACATTTCCCAGAGATGTCTCTGCCACCATTTATTTTGCAGTTAGCAGCTAGCCAAGCTCTTTGGCATGACTGACATCCTGCACATAATTCCTTCAGGCTACCTACAGCCAGGCGCAAGTGGGTCAGGTTTTTTAATTCAGTGAAGGTATTAGCAGGTATATTAGTTTCCTAATATAATAAACAGAAATGTGTTGTCTTACTATTCTGAAAACTAGAAGTCTGAAATCAAGTTGTCATTAGAGCTGTGCTTCCTCTAAAACCTGTAAGGGAAAACTTTCTTGCCCCTTCCTAACTTCTGATGGTTTAGTGGCAATCTTTGAGGTTTCATGGCTCATAGCTGCATCTCTTCAATTGTCTATCTTCTCTCTCCATTCAGTATGTTAGCTCTGTGTTTGTCATATATGACTTATTGTTTTGAAGTATGTTCCTTCTATGCCCAGTTTGTTGAGCATTTTTATCACAAAGTGATACTGAATTGTATCAAGTGCTTTTTCTGTGTCATTGAGATGATCATATGATTTTTCTCCTTACTTCTGTTGATATAATGTGTCACATTTATTGATTTGGGTATGTTAAACTATCCTGACATCCCTGGCATAACTCCCACTTGATCATGGGGTATTCTCTTTTTGATATGCTGTTGAATTCAATTTGCTAGTATTTTGTTGAGGGTGTTGCGTTTATGTTCATGAAGGATTTTTTTTTTCTGTGTACTTGTCTGGTCATATCAGAATTGTACTAGCCTCATAGAATGAGCTAGGGAGAATCTCCTCCTCTTCAATCTTTGGGAATAGTTTGAGTAGGGTTGGTATTAGCCTCTTTATGTGTTTAGTAGAATTCAGCAGTAAATTCATTTGGTCCTGGGCTTTTCTCTGTTGGAAGATATTTTGTTACCGATTCACTCTCGCTACTCATTATTGAGGTTTTCACTTTAAATATTGGTGGTTGGATGTTTTCTCCTTCTTTCTCATTCAATCTTGGCAGGTTACATATTTCCAAGAATTTGTTCATTTCTTCTAGGTTTTCCAGTTTGTTAGCATATAGTTGTTCATGATACACTGTGATGATGAATTTTGTATTTCTGTGGTATAAGTTGTAGTATTCCATTTTCATTTCTGATATTGTTTATTCAGCTCTTCTCTCTTCTTTCCTTAGTCTAGCTAGCAGTTTATCAATTTTGTATATGTTTTTGAAGTACCAACTTTTGTTTTTTGATCCTTTGTAACTTTTATTCTCTATTTCATTTAGTTCTACTCTGGTTTTGTTATGTCGTTCCTTCTGCTAATTTTGGATTTGGTTTGTTCTGCCTTTTCTAGTTCCTTGAGGTGCATCCTTAGATTGTTTATTTGAAATCTTTCTGCTTTTTGATGTAGGTATTTTTTGTTATAAATTTTCCTATTAGAATTGCTTTTGCTGTGTCCCACAGGTCTACATAAGTTATGTTTCTGCTCTCATTTGTTTCAAGAATTGTTTTTTTCCATATTAATTACTTTATTGATCAAATAATGATTCAGGAAAATGTTGTTTAATTTTCATGTATTGTATAATTTCCAAGGTTCCTCTTGGTATTGATTTTTAGTTCTATTCCATTATAGTTTGAGAAGATACTTGATACGATTTTGATTTTTTTAATCTGCTGAGATTTGTTTTGTGGGCTAACATATGGTTTATCCTGGAGAATGTTTGATGTGCTGATGTGAAGAATCTGTATTCTTCAGTTTTTTGATAGAATGGTCTGTAAATGACTGTTAGGCCCATTTGATCTAAAGACCAGCTTAAATCCAAAGTTTCTTTGGTGATTTTCTGTCTAGATTATCTAAGGCTGAAATTTGGGTGTTGAAGTATCCCACTATTATTATATTTCAGTCTATCTCTCTCTTTTGGTCTAGTAGTATTGCTTCATGAATCTGGGTGTTCCAGTGTTAAGTGCATATATATTTAGAATTGTATCTTCTCGCTAGATTGATCCCTTTATTATTATATAACGACCTTCTTTGTCTTTTTGTAGGGATTCAGTCAGGATGGTGGGTAAAATTATAAGCCACAAACCTTCTTGGAAGGCCTGAAGGTTTTTGCAAAAGCCTCAGGATAAGGTTATGGCTGAAGGCAACCTAAGCCTTACCTTGAGTAAATAGCTTAAAGTGGGTACAAAGGAAGATAGAGTAGTTTACCTAACTAGCTTGTTTACTCATGTGGTCCTAAGACTAATCTTTAATCTATCTCGGGTGTATGCTTTCTACTTACGAGATCCACAATGCCAATTACCCTCTAGTGGTGTTTACTCATGACCTTTGTCCATTAATCTTTACTGAATAAATACAAGTCTCACTGACTGATCAAGGCCACGGCTGCTACTAAGTGACCCAATGCTCAGCCGAACTGGCAAAGCAGAATATCTGTGTGTCAGCATACTTTATTCATCTGTTGTTGGGTCAGGGTCTGCGGGACAGACCCCGACATCTTTTTTGGTTGTATTTTACTGCTTTTGACTGAAGTCTGTCTTATTTGATATAGGTATACCTATTCCTGCTCACTTTTGGTTTCTGATTATGTGAAATATCTTTTTTCCATTCATGTCTTTATAGTTAAAGTACATTTCTTATAGGCACCATATACATTTTTAACCATTCAACTAGTCTACATCTTTTAAGGGTAGAATTTAATCCATTTATAGTCAATGTTCTTATTGCTATGTGAAGTTTTGTTTCTGTCATATTATTCATATTTTCTAGTTGTTTTGCTTTTCTTTGTTCCTTGCTTTTTCTTCTATTGTTGCATTGTGGTTTGGTAGTTTTCTGTAATGGTACTAATTGAGTCCTTTCTCTTCCTCATTTGTGTGTTTGCTTTACCTGTGAGTTTTTTAACTTTGTTTTCATGATAGTAAATCTTGTCCTTTCACTTCTAGATTTAAGACTCCCTTAAACATTTTTCATTGGGCTGGTCTAGTAGTGATGAATTCCTTCAGCTTTTGTAGCGAATTCCTTCAGCTTGTCTGGGAAATACTTTTTTGCCTTTATTTATAAAGGATAATTTTACTGGATATAGTTTCCTTGGCTGGCAGTTTTTTTATTTTCTCAATTTGAATATATTATCCCATTCTATCCTGACTGGTAATGTTTCTGCTGAGAAGTTTACACTTAGTCTGATAGGAGTTCCTTTATAGGTGACTATATGTTTTTCTCTTGCTGTTTATTTTAATCTCTCTTTGTCTTTGACTTTAGACAGTTTGACTATAATGTGTGATAGAGAAGACCTTTTTGCTTTGTATCTCTTTGGGGATCTCTGAGTCTCCTGTATCTGTATGTCTAAATATCTTGCTAGACTTGGGAAGTTTTCAGCTATTATTTTGTTAAGAGGTTTTCTAATGTTTTCATTTTCTCTTCACCTTCCAGTGAAAACCTCTTGATCCCAACAATTTGAATATTTGGTCACTTTATGGTACCCTATAAGTCACAAAGGCTTTGCTTATTGCTTTTTTCTTCTTTATTTTTATCTGACTGGATTATTTGAAAAGATTGTCTTCAACTTCTGAGATTCTTTCTTCTGCTTAGTCTAGTCTATTGTTGCAGCTCTCAAATGTATTTTGTATTCATTCAATGAATTCTTCAGTTTCAGAATTTCTATTTGGTTCTTTTGTATAATATCTAGCTCTTTAGTAAATTTCTCATTCATATCCTGAATTGTTTTTCTGCTATCTTTCTATTGTTTTTCAAAATTATCTAGTATCTCAATGAGCTTTTTTAGAATCAATAAGTTGGATTCTTTTTCTGGGATTTTGTGAATTTATTTTTGGTTGTGATCTCTTCCTGGAGAATTTTTATGCTCCTTTGGAGGTGTCATGTTCCGTTGCTTTTTTATGACTCCAGCATACTTATACTGATATCTCCTCATCTGGTGTAACCATTGCTTCTTCTAATTTTTTGAATTACTTTCATATGAGGGGACTATTTCCTAGAGATGAATCTATGATAGTGGTTAAGTAGGGCACTTTGGCTTCAATTCTGGGTTCATGCAGGAATGTAGTCTCTGTGTGATTTCTTCAGATAATAGCATCAGTGATATCTGTGATTTCCTCAGTGGCTTAGGATGCAGTTATTAGTGGAGGCTGTGGTGAAGTTTTTCTGGGGACTAGGATGCCATTTGGGCCAGTCTTCAGGCCTCAGTAGTTTCAGTGGTGAGCTGAGCTTGCCTATCCCCAGGACCCAGGTGGGATATGCTGGCGCCTGGAGTTAGTGTGTCTAAGCAAGCTGATTCTCGGGTCTCCAGGTGGCCTACTCATTTGCTGGTAGCCACAGCAGTGGGTTGGAAAGCACGATGAGTTATTGGGCCACTGGGATGCTAGCATGGTGTGGATGATGGTAGTGGCAGTAGTGAGATGACCTTCCAATTCCTGGGCAGTATGCTGGTGTTGGTATTGGCTTAGATAGGCTGAGTGTGTCTGTCTCCAGGCCTGCAAGAGGCGTGTGCAGGTAAGTGCCAACTATGGTATAGCATCTGAGTGGGGAGGCCCAACCTCACACCCCCAGGAGGATTGTTCAGATGCCAATGGAAGTAGATGAAACTGGGCAATCTCTTAGCCCTTAGACTATGTACTCTGGCACTGAGGAGCAAAGCTAGGCTGGGCAGGTTCATTCTCAGGACCTCAGTGGTCTGTGCTGTGGTAGGCAGGAATCCCCAGGTCATTGGTAGGATACTCGAGTGAGAGGTGACAGTGACCACACTGCTACCTTTCCACTGTGGAGGGTGGTACTGCCTTCAGTGGCAGGCAGCCTAGGCTGGCTGGTAAGGAACACATGCACCTCTCATGCCTTAGCCCCAGTGTGTTCATGCCTTAGCCACTGCTTAATGTGCAGCATCCCATTCAGGCCTTAGGCCCAACATTTTTAGCCCATGCATTGGCCATGCCTCAGCCCCTGCTGCAGTAGCCTGAAGCCACTCACATCTAAGCCTTATGGGCAGCAGCCATGCTTCTCTCATGCCTCAGCCCCAGTGCTGCTGGGCTTCCAGACAGTATTCAGTCTCCTGGGGGTAGAACTCTAAATCGGAGCCTTGCTATAGCTGCTTAGGTCCCAGGGAATGTGTGGGACCCCATATGAGCTCCCTCTTTGGATAGTTTCATCCCACGATTTCTTGGTAGCTCCCTATGTTAGTTTCAGGACCTGCAAGGGTCGATAGGCTCTCCCATGGCTAGGCACGCAGGAGTTCGTTGTGGAAATGCATACCAGTAAGGGTTCGTCACTTCCCCTTTCCCTGTATTGGGGAGTCTCTTGGCTCCCAGATGATCCTGGCTGAGCAGGTTGCCTTGCTCCCTTTTCCTTCCTTGCTTTAAGTATTTCCTGTCACTTTTCTTTTGAATTCTAGTTTTCTCTTTTGGATTATCTATTCTAAGTGTGATTATGTACTCACAATTTTGGTTCTCAGTAAAGGAGGAAGGTATAAAATGCCCCTAATCAGTGGTCTTCAAGCCTCCTCCCACAGATAATCTTTCTTTTGTCATATAACATATCATGAGAGTAATTTCTCCTAGGTTTCACCCACACTTACATGAGAGGGGATCATACAAGGGTAAGAGTCATTGGAGGTCATCTTAGAATCTGCCTACAACATCATTCAAAGTTTCTGTTTTGTGTGTCCTAGACACTTTTATGGCCTTAATAGCACTTTATTTTAAAAGTATGAACAGTGTAAAATTGCATCAGAAGCCATAAATTCCACAAGAGAACTATTTAAAATGTCTTTTAAAACTAACATGTTTCAGTTGTTCAAAGTTATCTGGAAAATCTATCATTAGGCTGGTGCTCACTTTGCTGGTCTTTGTTTAAAACACAATATCAGGGAGGGATTTTTCAGAGACATTATTTCTATCACTGTGAAGTTACAAAATCAGAATAAATACTAGGCTAGGGAGAATATTTTGAAAATTTTTTAAGTTCAAAAAATACTAAGGCTTAACTTTTACATATTTGTAAACACAGGAAGGAAACCAATTATCCTGAGACTAAGAACATCTGGAGCAATATAAAAAGAGTATTAAGAATGATAGAAAACAACTCTAATCATATACACACTATCTATATTTTCTTGTACTCAGAAATAAATATTCGTTATGTTCAGTGAGCATCTAAACTGTCTCTTGTTCCATGAAATCCACAACTGAAATTCTTAACTCACCAGACTTCCTCTAGTTCAAAATTCCATTTTCCAAATTCTAGCTCCCCTCCTATCAAAGGTCTGAACATTCACAAAATTTATAAAGTGGAGGCTTGCCAATCCTAGAACTCAAATTAATCACTTAAGGCCTTGTAGTATGGACTTTGAAACAGACACCCCATGTCAGACTTTGTAAAAACATCAGGAGAGACACACCAACTTACGAAAATGTGTCAGGTGAAAATACAATTCCTCTTATTAAAAAAGACAATGATACAAACAGTGTGTTTTATTATGTGTCTGAACATTCTATTTGTTTATATCAGCAATTGTATGACAAAAGCAAGGTTTGGGAATGCCATTCTAGCTTCCATTATTTTGAAACAGAGGTTCTAAAACACCAGCCCAAAGCATTCTTCAGAAAACCATGTCTATCTATGCCACAATGGGGTGTCTGGAAGAGAAGGGAAAATATAGTATAAAAAAAAAAAAAATTCATACATTTGTATTTGTCATAATTAGGTGATGTCTTATTTGGTATTACTAAGAATATAAAAATCAAGATGGGAATTGGAGAAAATCTGCTTTGATTTACTTATTAGACAAACTCTATTTCATTTAGGATATATCTGTCTGCAGGTACCAGAATACACAACTAATGATGGCTAAAACCATGAGGACATTTACTGTTTACAAGTAGAGAGATAGATGGTCCCAAGTGGATTCACTAAGTCAACAATGTCGACTAAGACTCTGGCCCTTTCCACTCTTCCCATCTGCCATCCTCAGCACAACAGTGTCTTCCCTCATGACCATAGGATGGCTGCAACAGATCTGAGAGTCATGCTCTCAGCATTCCAAGCAGAAAGGACGAAAGCAGGTAGAAAGGAGCTCTCTTCCATAGTGCTTTTCTTATCAGAGAAGATCTGATATTGCCTACTCTAGATCCATCACACAATTGCAAGAATGTTGGCACATTCACTGGGAGATAATAATTTGAAGTTAATTCTGTGATAGTAGTGCTGGATGCCTATTCAAAATTTATTTTTCCTTCTTCCTTACAGATGTTATTCTTTCCTCCATGTGAGTCAGGTAAAGGTAATCCCATTCCCAGATCCTCATTCTTCTATGTCAATCAAGAGTGTTCCTATAAATCAAGTTTTCTGGTGCTTGCCACTGAAAGCACCTTAACTAATGCACTAAACTATTTATAAAAGTGGGCCTTGAGCCATTCTAAGTATCCAAGAATAGGAAAATGTACTGTGGAAAAATAAATCATGAAATGGAAAGATATTGGCTATATGCTAAGTTTTAAACCTAAACAGAAAACAATATAATCTCACATCTCTACCAAAAAGAAAGCACAAAATGCATATACATGGGGAGGAGACGAAGGTTATAGCCCAAAATGTTAGCAATGAATAATGGAATTGTTGACGACTTTTCTTTCCATTTGTCTTTCTTCCTTTTCTCTTTTGTGTTTCCTAAGTTTTTACCATGAATATATAATAATCTGATAGTAAAACTCAATTTAATATATGCCAAAAGAAGTGTTACCATTATTTGAAAACTATGTGGACTCATATTAAGAAAATTATTATTTCTTCAATGTATTTAATAGTACCAAAAGGAAAATAATCTTGAAGGCTGTTTTTCTAAAGCATATATATTTATGTAAATGTGTTTTATGATATAGTCTATTTGTATGTACTGAAAAATATTAATACAATGATAGTAAAAATAAATAAAGTTTCTCTTACCCAACATGAAAATGACTTGTTATACAAGTAATGGCTATTGATTAACAAAAAATCATAATGACTTTATTAATATAATAAAGACCAAGTAATTGTCACTAATGGGTAGAATTATTTTATTTGAGGAAGTTGTAGGAAGAATAAAGTAAAACTATTAGGCAAGGTATGGCAAACAACTTGTGTTAGAAAAACTTCAGACAAATTAATTTTTTTAATAGAGGCTCACTCTGTCACCAGGCTAGAGTGCAGTAGTGCAATCAGAGCTCACTGCAGGCTCTACTTCCTGGGCTCAAGCAATCTTCCCACCTCAGCCTCCTGGGTAGCTGGGACTACAGGCATGCACCACTATGCCTGGCTAATTTTTTAATTTTTTTTTTGTAGAGATGTGGTCTCCCTATTTTTTTTCCCAGGCTGATCTTGAACCCCTGGGCTCAAAGTATCCTCCCATCTCAGCTTCCCAAAGTGCTTGAATTACAGGTGTGAGCCACTGTGCCCAGTTAGACAAAGCAAGTTTGATGGAGTTTGAGTAAAGAATGATTTATGAGTTGGACAGCACTCAAAACCAGAGAAGTTCAGAGAACTCCACCCAGCAGCATGAACAGTGAGGTTTTATAACACAAATATGGAAGCAAAGTAGAGAAGTCATCTGATTGACTGCAGATAAGCATTTGTGTTGGTTGGGTATGGTCTGATCATTTGGCTGCCCATAATGGCTGAAGCTTGGCTGTTTATGATTGTCTGAGAATTGGCTGTTTGTTACACTCCTAAGTTAGGCTTTTGTTTGTTTACATACTAAGTTAGGTTGTAGTTTGTTACATAGGAACTCAAAGTATGGAGACATCCTCAGGCAAATGGCCTCCTACGTTGTTAGTCTCAAGTAGAGCTATTAAGAAAAAATATTCTGAAGACTTAAAAAGTGAATTTCCTAACTGATGGAAGCCTGAGGTTCTGCAGCAGTGCCTTGGAGGCCACCCCATGTACTGCACTGTGAGGTGGATAAGCTGAGTGCCTAGTGCAGCCCCTCTCCTACTCCAGTTGAGCTGCTTTACTTTTATCCATTATAAAATTTGTTTTCTAGATGTCTTTTGGAAAAATAAAAGGGAATGGGGGAAGTTTTGCTACAACATGTCTGCACAAACGAAGCTTCTTTTTCCTACTAAGAGGATAAACAGGGGTCCGCAAATGCTTATATAATTTACTGGATGAAAATAAATAGACTTCATAAATTACCTCCCAAATATTTGCTTCATACACTCTGAACAACTAACTATTAATGAGGTCAGGGCTACAGGAAGAGAAATTGTAAGATAGCTCTGGTTCCTGCCAAGAGTTAATCTAGGACAGGCTGCTGGATCCCTCCCCCAAAATCAACTCTAGAAAAACTATAGATGCTAGATGGAAACACAGAATGCAGCAATTAACAGCAAGTAAAAAAAGGTAAGAAAACCACACAGACTGAAGCTTGCTATAAATTGATTTGTGTGAGAGTAGGGTGGCCAAAACCCAGGAGCCAGTGATGAGGGAATGGGTGGAGGAAAGCTTTTTCTCCACTCTTACCCCCACTTTGTCTTGGAAAACTCATTTCCTGACGCTATATCACAGATAGTAGCAACTTCCTGGGCCCTTTGTGATCATGGAGGGGAAATATCAGAGCAGTGCACAAGTCCATTTGAGGTAAAGAGTTTTGGAAAATATACTGACTGACCACCCATCCTCAACTCTTCAAAACCCAGGGCTGTGGATTAAACATAGGAGGCTGTCTCCTCCAGTGATGTCTTTCCAGGAATTTCAAGATCAGTCCCTGACCAGAGAGCAGCTGAGCAGAATGGCAGCAAACAGCAACTATTAATGAATGTTTGTGGCTCCTGGACTTTTCCTCCTCCCTCTTCCTAATTTGCTGACTGAGTAGGGGCTAGTACTTACCTCCTTCCTAACATATTACCAAACAAAATAGCTGGTAGTCCCAGGAAAACATTGCCTCACAGACTCAAATAACAAACAAGATATCTAGGAAGTATAAGTTATTTCTTTAAGTCAACAAACTGAAAAATATATATCATTTGAAACAATGTTGTTGGAACAGACAAGATTTTAAATTAAGCATGATAGATATTCTTTAGAAGATAAGGGGAAAATAAAATAAAACAAAGAAAAATTTTTTCAAACAACCGAGTGGAAATATTATCTATGAAATACTCAAAAGAAAGAACATAGTAGATTGGTGTAATAGCAGGCAGATGCTTTAAAAATCAACTGTAAGAAGACTGGGTTGAGGAGTTTCCCCAGAAGGCGGTGAGAAAGAGAAAAGGAAAAACATACAGAGAGTACAAAACTAAATGTAGCAACATCCACATAATAAGAGTCTTAAAAGGAGGCAAAAAATGAAGAAATATTAGAAAAAATAATAGAATTAAATGTCTTAGAATTAGAGAAAGATGAAAGACCTCACATTAAAAAGGCCAATTCTGTGCCAAACAGAAGAGACTGGGGAGCCACAGAGATATATTAAAGTTAAATTAGAATGTTAAGGGCAGACAAAACTTTTAAAGATTCCAGAAAGAAAGAGCACATAACCTACAAAAGATCAAGAATTAGACTGGCATTAGACTTCTCAAAGCAAAATTAGATGAAATGAAACAGTGAAGTAATTTATTAAGGTATTCAAGCAAAAGTCTTGAATATGGAATTTTATATCCAGTCATTCAACACTGAGCATATAATAAAAAATTTCTCAATTATACAAGGTCTGAAAAATTTTGTAACTTATAATAACTATAAGATGTTTTTTGTAAGCCTCGTGATAACTACAGAGCAAAAAACTACAATAGATACACTAAAAACAAAAAGCAAGGAATTAAAACCTACTACCAGAGAAAATCAGTTAACCACAAAGGAAGACTATAAGAAAGGGAGAAAAAAAAAGAGAAGATTTATAAAATAACCAAAAAAACAAGTAACAAAATATCAGTATTAAGTCCTAATCTATCAATAATAATCTTGGATGTAAATGGCCTGAATTTTCCAACTAAAAGACAGAAAGTGACTGAATGGCTAAAAAGACCCAATCATATGCTGCCCACAAGAAGCTCACTTCACCTATAAAAACACACATAGACTGAAAGCAAAGGAATGAAAAAAAGATATTCCATGCAAACAGAAACTAATAAAGAGCAGGAGTAGCTATACTTATCAGATAAAATAGACTTTAAGTCAGAAATTATTTTTTAAAAAGACAAGACCATTATATAATGATAATGGGGTTGATACTGCAGGATAATTTAATAATTTTTAAATATATACATTCAACACTGAAGCACCTAAGTATATAAAGCAAATATTAACAGGGCTAAAGGGATAGATTTACCGTGATACAATAGCAGTAGGGGACTGCAAAATCTCACTTTCAGCAATAGACAGATAACCCAGTAAGAAAATCAACAAAGGAACATTGGAGTTAAACTACGCCGTTTTTTTGTTTTGTTTTGTTTTGTTTTGTTTTTTGTTTTTTTGACAGAGTTTCACTCTTGTTGCCCAGGTTGGAGTGCAATGGCGCCATCTTGGCTCACTGCAACCTCCACCCCTACACCGCACCCCACCCCAGGTTCCAGCAATTCTCCTGCCTCAAACTCCCAAATAGTTGCCATTACAGGCATGCGCCTCCACACCTGGATAATTTTTGTATTTTTAGTAGAGACAGGATTTCACTATGTTGGTCAGGCTAGTCTCGAACTCCTGACTTCAGGTGATCCACCCACCTCGGCCTCCCAAAGTGCTCAGATTACAGACATGAGCCACAGTGCCCGGCCTAAACTGCACTCTAGACCAAATAAACTAACAGATATTTACAGAACATTCCACTGAACAGCTGCAGAATACACATTCTTCTTAACAGCACATGGAACATTCTACAGGATCAACTACAGGAACAAGTCTCAAAAAATTTTTAACAATTGAAATCATATCAAGTATATTTGCTGACCACAGTGCAATAAAACTAAAAATCAAAAACAGGAAGAACTTTGGAAATTATTTAAATAAATGGAAATTAAACATGCTTATGAATAACCAATGAGTCAATGAAAATATTTTAAAAGAATTAAGGACAAATGCCATATGATTATTTCAATAGATGCTGAAAAAGTATATGATAAAATTCAACATCCCTCATCATAAAAACTCTCAACCAGCTGGACATAGAAGGAACATACCTCAACAAAATAAAGGTCATATGTGACAAACCCACAGCCAACATCATACTAAATGATGAAAGCTAAAACTTTTTCTCTAACATATGGAACAAGACAAGGATGTCCACTTTCACTACTTTTATTCAACATAGTACTAGAAGTTCTAGCCAGAGTAATTGTGCAAGCAAAAGAAACAGAGCCTCAAATTTGGAAAAAAGGAAGTCAAATTGTTCTTGTTTGCAATTACAGGATTATACATAGAGAAAACCCTAAAGACTACACCAAAAACAACTGTTTGAACTTGTAAATGAATATAGTAAAGTTGTAGAATATAAAATCAACATATGAAAATAAGTAGTGTTCATATATAGCAATAGCAAACAATCTGAAAAACAAAGCAAGAAAATAATTCCTTTCAAAATAGCTACAATGAATAATATAAAATACCTAGGAATAAACTTAGCCAAGGAGATGAAAAATCTCTACAATGAAAACTACTAAACATAATGAAAGAAATTAAAGAAGAAACAGATAAGTGGAAAGATGTCCTGTGTTCAAGGATTGGAAGAATTAGTATTGTTAAAATGTCCATATTACCTAAAGTGATCTACAGATTCAATGCAATTGCTATCGAAATACTAATGGCATTCTTCATAGAAATAGGAAAAAAATCTTTAAAAATTCATACAGAAACGTAAAAGACTCCAGATAGCCAAAGCAATCCTGAGCAAAAAGAACAAAGCTAAAGGCATTACACTACCTGTATTAGTCCATTCTCACACTGCTATAAAGAACTACCTGAGACCAGGTAATTTATGAAGAAAAGAGGTTTAATTAACTCAGAGTTCCACAGGCTTAACAGGAAGTGTGACTGGGAGGCCTCAGGAAACTTACAATCATGGCAGAAGGTGAAAGGAAAGCACGCACATTTTACCATGGCAGAGTAGGGGTAGTAGGAAGGGATGTGCCACACACTTTCAAACAACCAGATCTCATGAGAACTCACTCACTATTTTGAGAACAGCAAGGGGGAGGTCCATCCGCCATGATTCAATCACCTCCCACCAGGCCCCTCTTCTGACACATAGGATTACAATTTAAGATGAGATTTGGGAGGCAACACAGAGCCAAACCATATTATTCCACCTGTGGCCCCTTCCAAGTCTCATGTCCTTCTCACATTTCAAAACCAATCATGCCTTCCCAATAGTCACATGATGTCTTAACTCATTCCAGCATTAACTCAAAATTTCAAGTCCAAAGTCTCATCTAAGTCAAGGCAAGTCCCTTCTGCCTTTGAGCCTGTAAGATCAAAAATAAGTTACTTCCAAGATACAATGGGGGTACCGGCATTGGGTAAATGCTGACATTCAAAATGGGAGAAACTGATCAAAACAAAAGGTCTTTGGGCCACATGCAAGTTTGAAACCCAGCAGGGCAGTCTTTAAGAATCAAAACTTCAAAATAATCTATTTTGACACCATGTCTCACATCCATGGCACACTGAAGGAAGGGGTGGGCTAATATAAATGTATATATATTATAAATTTAAAAATTTAAACAAAAAGAAAAAGAAACATGGGATGGGAATCATAATCTCTGAAAAATAAAAATGCAAGGCAAAAACAATCATAAGAGATAAAGAAGAATGTTACAAAAAACAGGAACAATTGAAAAATGTGTCAGTCAATGATGCAGTGTATCAACAATTTTAGATATAGATTTTAACATACCTTCTTAGAGACTAATATATCAGCCAGAAAAAAATAATATGCAGTAATGTCAATAACCTGAAGAAATTTAAACAATAAGTTCCAACTATTAGACAATAGAGAACTTTTCACCTAAAAGAGAATATTGGATCTTTATAAGCATACCATATAACACTTAAAAAGTTAAATCTTGTATTTGTCTACAAGGGAAGATTCAATGCATTCCACAGTATCAACGGTTTATATACTGCATTCTTCTAGCACAATGCATTAAAATTAGTGACTACTAACAAACAAACAGAGAGCTTTAAAAAAAAAAAAAAAACTCACCTGTTTGGAAATGTATGTTACCAAATTGTCCCTGCGTTAAAGAGGAAGAGAAACAATATAAAGAACTGACTGGTAATACAAACTTTGCTTTTCAGCCTTTGTTGGACATACCTAAAGCAGTACTCAGAGAAATTTTAACGTTACATTTGTCAAGATACAAGAAAATTTAAAAATAAATTGATGAGTCATTCAACTCAAGATGTTAAGGAAAGGGCAACAGAATAAACTTAAAGAAGTAAGAAGGAAGGAAGTAATAAAGACAGAGAGAAAAATACATAGAATAGAGACCAAATATTAAATAATGAGAAAAGTAATAAAACTAAAGCTGATTCTAGAACAGACTAATAATACTGACCAATAAAATACAGAATGAAAAAATGGAAACTAACCATAGAAATTTGGGATAACTTAAAAAATAATAAAAATATTATAAATAATTATATGTGAGTAATTCTGAAATCTAGATGAAAATGTTAAATGGCTAGAAAATTTTTAAATGCAAAAATTGATGCAAGAAAAAAATAGAAAACTTAGATAAGCCAATTAGGACTAAAGAATCTGAAAAGGTAAAGATCTCACTTCCCCCACAAAAGTAAAAGAAAAAACAAGACCAAACAGTTTTTTGTGTGACTGAATCATTAAATTCTATATTACTACTAGTCATTCACAAAAACAGTAAAAGAATGCAAGCCTGTTTAATCAGGCCATTTTTTCCCCCAAAACTATATAAGAACAGGGCAAGAAAAGAAAATATAAGCACATGTCATATATGAACATAGCTAAAGCCAACAGAAGTAACTAAAACAACATAGTGGGCAGGGAAGCCAGCATTCCAGAAATCTTAAAGGCCTCACAAAAGTTTTATTTAATGATATGCTTTATTCACTTAAGGAGAACATCAGCAAATTAATGAAAATATCAATAGCTATTCATATTTGTAGGCAAATCATACAACTATATTGCTTTGATTTGAAATAACCCTGTATAAGAAATAACTTCCCCATCATGGAAAATTCTAGATAAATACAATAACTAAAGGCATTTTGTTACATAAAAGATAATATACCACTAACATATGTGAGTGAAAAGGATGATTTATTACATTCATTCCACTTGCCCCAATTTTATGTATAGTTTAGTGGGGTAGGGTCCAAAGAAATGAAATACAGGACAATTTAGAAGTGTCAACTTTGTTCCCCAAAAGACTGGGTTATACAGTGAGGTTAGCAGGCCCTCCTGGATCCCTGGAGGGACAGCCCTTCTGACTCTGCTATAGACTGACCCTGCTCATATTCCAGAAGTAGGAAGCCACTAAACATATTCATCACCTTCTACTAAGATGGCTTCTGGGGGCCAGAAAGCACTTAAATGCCAGGATTGACTTTTTTTTCACCCTAGTCTGAATAAATCTAGCTTTTAAGGAGGAGAGAAGGCACTTTTCGGAGAAGTCATTTCCATAACAAAAGGAGCATTACAATTGCCTTCCCTGTAGCAGAAAAAAAGTGAAGCATGTATTTAGACTAAATATCAGACCACATCCTGTGTCACATGGCATGGTATGGGAGTAATGACTGATTGCTGGCACAAAACGATAACTCTTTGGAAAAGAGTCTTATCCCTTTGTCCTTTTTCAGGGGTCATTACTTAAAAATTTAATGAGGCTAATTCAAAAAAGAAGAATCTATCCTTCCAGGAAGACAAAAATAAATTCCTCATCCCCTCTCACCTACCCTCCATACATACACAGATGTATACACACACACACACACACACACACACACACACACAAACCAGAGGAGCTGGGCTCCTAGGCAGAGGCCCCAAGACACACAGCAAAGTCCAGAAGACACCAAGGTTTGGGGCTGCCAATCCAGACACACCTGAAGATTTTCTAGTTCATTCTCCTGCCTTTCAGCTCGGGGGAGAGACAAGAGGAATCTTTAGTTGAACGATGTATCCAACCAGGAGCACTGTTCCCAGGATGAATCAACTCTACCTCTCAACTGGGTAGAAAAATATTTTTTCCTAAATCTTATAGGGAGTTTGTGTTCCCATGCAAAAAGAGGATGAAGCAAGAATTAGGAAATCCTAGTAAAAATAATCAAAGACTGTCTTTAAAATAATATAAATTCATTCTGATTTCCTCACATTTATTTTTTCAAAGATCAATACAATTTTTTCATAAATCTTAAATTCTGTAGGATTGTACGGCAGGAAGAAGTCCAAATCAAGACATTTTATAAATAAGGAAGCTGTAGGACAGCTCTTAAAAGAGAGCCAGGACTTGAACCCAAATGTCCTGACCACTAGTCCAAAATTGTTTCCACACTATGTTACTTTTCTGATAATTATGCATATACACATTTTGGAAGAATTTTTTTTTTTTTTTTCTGAGACGGCATCTCGCTCTGTCACCCAGGCTGGAGTGCAGTGGCACAATCTCGGCTCACCACAACCTCCGCCTCCCCAGTTCAATTGCTTCTGCTGCCTCAGCCTCCCAAGTAGCTGGGGACTACAGGCGCCCGCCACCACGTCAGGCTAATTTTTTGTATTTGTAGCAGAGACGGGGTTTCACCCTGTTAGCCAGGATGGTCTCAATCTCCTGACCTCGTGATCCACCTGCCTCAGCCTCCCAAAGTGCTGGGATTACCGGCGTGAGCCACCGCGCCAGCCAAAGATAAATTTTTAAAGGAAATCTCATTCCATCCATCATGTTTTAATTCACAACCAAGAAATTTTGCTGAACTATCAGAACATATTTGTGTCTCCCTATAAAACCATCAATGGTATTTATAGCTTTACTTAAATAAGCACAGCAGAAACAAATGGTAATTAACTAATCCAGATTTCCTGCCTGGGATTTGCTCTATACATGCCTTTTTTTCTTCTTCTTCTTTTTTTTTCATTTATTTGGAAAAAATTACCTTAACGCTCATTAACAGAAACATGAGTTAACTTCCTTTTTTTCTTTTTTTAAGGCAGAGTCTCACTCTGTCATCCAGGCTGGAGAGAGTGGCATAATCTCAGCTCACTGCAGCCTCAACCTCCCCAGCTCAAGCGATCTGCTCACCTCAGCCCCCAAAACAGCCGGCACTACAGGCACGCACCACCACGCCCGGCTAATTTTTGTATTTTTTCTAGAGACCAGGGTTTTGCCAAGGCTGGTCTCCAATTCCTGGGCTCAAGCGACCCACTTCGGCCTCCCAAAGTGCTGGAATTACAGGCATGGGCCACCACACCCAGCGGAAAGTTCATTTTCTTAAATGGTGAATATAATAAATTAAAGAAAAAGTAGGAAGGATCTAGTATCTAATGAAAGTAAATTATACCTGCTCAGAGACCCTCCGTCATTCAGCACGTTGCTGTCACAATTCACTACGATGGCACTCCTTTTTCAGCTTCTCCATTCATTAAGCATTGCCATTATTTTATGTATTTATTTGTAGTGGATTTTAAAAGGGAAACGGGGAGGATTCCAAATTACCTGCATCTGTAAATGAACCATTGGCCTTCTACTAGCTTCTACTTTAAATGCTTCTGTTAGCACACATACCAAACCTAGTGCCAAGATAACAATCAGGTAAAATTAAAAGCAATAGCCTACAGCTGGAAAGGAAAACAGCAGTAATTTATTCTTTGAGTTGGGGCATGAGTTCTGATTAAAATTAATGATTAAAAAAGAAATCTTCAAGTTTGGCTACAAATTTCTCAGTATGCTTGGATTAGCCAACTTATGTCATCAACTAGGGTCTAAATTAAAGGAAAATTCCTGTATTGACTAGACAGCTATCTGTTCAACAATGAAATGTTGGAAATTGTTTCCTCCCTCATATTTTTCTCTAAGCTCTTCCTACAAGACTGAACCATAATCGTTTAATTCATTGACATGCTTCACAATGGCTTAAAAGGATGTCCTGTTTTCTTCTAAAGAAATGTTTTAACATGTTAGTTTATATGCACATATTAAGATTCTCTGTTTTTTCTTAATTCTTCTCACAAAAAGCTCACATAATTACAGTGTACCCTGGAGATCATCGATACACCAACCTTGTCATCTGACAGTTGAGATAAAACTAAGATAAGAGAGCCTTACACCTGGTCCATTGTTCGGTCCCCGATGTTATAGTGGCTTTCTTTTCTATCCTAACTACTAACCACCATCTTCTGTGGCCATGTAGTGGTAACATAATAGGTACTATAGTAATAGTAGTTCAAGTTGCATTTCCCCTACAAAAAAATTGTGCTTAAGTAGTTCCAACACTGATCCAAATGATGCAACTTTTTTTTTTTTTTTTTTTTTTTTTGAGAAGGAGTCTTGCTCTGTCACCCAGGCTGGAGTGCGGTGGCACAATCTCAACTCACTGCAACCTCCACCTCCTGTGTTCAAGCGATTCTCCTGCCTCAACCTCCCTAGTAGTTGGGACTACAGGCATGTGCCACGACACTCAGCTAACATTTGTAATTTTAGTAGAGACAGAGTTTCGCCATGTTGGCTAGGCTGGTCTCGAACTCCTGACCTCAGGTGATCCACTTGCCTCAGCCTTCCAACAGTAGTGCAATTTTAAAGCAACATTTGATAATAAAATTTCAAGTCAACAGATTAATTGGATGTCTCCTTACAGCTAATTGTGACTATATGTAACTTATTTGTTTACTTATTCAACCACCATTTCTTGAGCACCAGGAACTGTTCTAAGAGCAAACAAGAGAAATCAAGAGAGAGAGAGTTAGAACTTATAATCTACTGGGGAAAACAAGCAATACAATGGTAAGTTTATAAAAGAATTAGTAACATTTCAACTAGTGATAAGGACCATAGAGAAAGAAATCCAAAATGCATCAAAAAAGCGATTGCTTCAGGGAGGTAGAAGACAGGGTAACCTTAGCTTGAGTGGACAGGGAAATGTCAGAGAAATGACATTTATGCCCAGATCTGAATGACAAGGTAAAAGCAGGAAGCATACCTGAGCAGAGGTGGCAGGGTAGGGTTTGACCTGTGACGTAGTGTACATGTCCTTCTCTCCAAGTATTCTTGTCCAAAAGACTGAACATGAGCCAAACTCTTTCCACCTTCAGGCCTGCCTCTAGGAAAAATTGAATGTAGATAAAATTTATCCTGGTAATCTGAAGCCCTTCTTTCCAACCTTCTGTTTTCTCTCTTCCCTTCACTGATGCCTGAGGTTATATCCCCAAATCACCCATCATCTTCTTCCTCTTTCCACCCCCAACTGCATGCAAAGCAACCCTGTGATGCAGTGATGCTCTTTAAATTATTCTACTGAAAACCCTACTGCAGATGGGCATGAACCCATGCACATGAGGGCTCTGCATCTGTGTGTTATGCTATGAGAAAGTCATGGGAAATGTAAGTTACAGGTCAGGCTCTCCAGGAATGTACCGTCTATTAGGAAGACTCAATGCACAAATAACCATCACTGAATCCTCAAGGTGTGCATTAACCACGTGGTAGAGAACAGCTACATGGTTAATCCACATTAAAAGGAGTGCCTAAAATGGAAACATCACCACCCGTGTAAACCTGGACTCTTATAATACAAAGAAATTTCAAAAAATAAAGGCTTAGTTGGTGAATATGTCTCACAATGACCCTCAAGATGACCTGTTCTTTGTGCCTAATGAAAGCCTGGAGTTATCAGGATGCCCATTTCTACTAGAAAGGCTATTTGCCTCAAGCCCAACTTCCATGCTGGCATTTAAAACAAGCTTGCTACTTCAAGTATTTCAAAGCTATTTGTGGCATTTCTACTAAAATAATACTTGGAAAAATGCAGTAAGTAATAAATGTGATGGTAAACTGTTTATGTGGAGAGCATTAAGTGGGATTATCAAAAGCCATTGACTGGAGAGTTGAGGAAAAGACTGTAGTCTATTTCTGCTGGAAGAAGTCAAGAGCTCTGGATTCTAACAGTCCCAACCACACACTTCAAGCAGGGCATTTAAACATGTTTACAAGTGACTAGTAAGGAACTGAACTTTGAAAGAGCCTTTGATCAAACTTGGCTTTGGCTTTCACAGGTCTGAGAGAGTGGCATCTGGGACTTGTTTACAAAGATTGGGATAAAAAGCTATTTACATTTCAAATACATATTTGCCCTTGAAAGAAACAACTTCAGATGGTTTGCAGGTTTTATTTGGAGACCCAGTCAAAGGCGGAGTCCTCAACTGGGATAAATACTGTCCCACAGTTTTGATTGCCACATTGTGGGGATAATTCCTCAGGCATCTCCCATCTGAGGGTAACCCAAGGAGCCAAATGTCATGTGAGAGACAGTTGGACACTCCCATACAACCAAGAATTGTCCCCACTAAAATGCAAGTTATCTAAGTAAAATAAGCCGGTCACAAGAAGAGAAATACCTATATGAAGTATCTAGAGTAGTCAGATTCAGAGACAGAAAGTATAATGGTGGTCACCAGCAGATGGGAATGAGGATCAGGGAAGGGATGGAGAGTCACTATCTTATGGGTACAGAGTTTTGGTATTGCAAGATGAAAAGAGTTCTGAAGATGGACAATGGAATTGGTTGCACGACAATGTGAAGTACTCTACAGCATTGAATTGTACACTTACAAATGGTTAAGACGGTAAATTTTATGTTACATATATTTTACCACCATTAAAAATGAGCCTTAAAAATGCAATGGCACCTCCAGTTGAGATACACTGAATCCCAGTCCAACTGTGAATCAGCCAAATAGAACATCAGTGCCAAGGAACACACTCCTTTCTCTTCCATCGCTTAGCATTAACGAGGGTAGAGTCATAGCATTTAGCTGTAATACAAAGCCCACAGCCAAGCAGTTGAAAGTCTCATGAAATATAAACAATAACAAGTTAATACAGATCAAATCATTATGATATATGCAAAGAGACTCCATTCCAGTTGGTCTAAGAACTCAGAGAACACCTCATTGGGTTCCAGATACGATTACATGTGTAAAAGATCTTTTTTAAGTTATAAAACAATATATAAATAAGGTATCATACTTCCTATTTAATACAAATCCTCAATCTTGTTCCTTCAAATTACGACAAACATTCTACCACAAACAGAATCAGAAGGGCTTTATCTGGCCTAACTTTCTCAGAACACAATAGTTACTACACAAGAGGAGGGAGAAAACACATTAATTTTGCATGCCAGCATACACTACCAAATTTTGTGGTTATACTGTTACAAATCCGTTTTTAAAAGCGTGACATGCCTGCGGAAATATGAACAAACAATTTTCTAAAGATATACAAATCGAGAGATAAATATATGAAAGTGTTTGATTTCATTAGTATTCGGAAGGTGCTAATTAAATAACTAAGATATATAGCCTTATTAGCAAGATTAGAAACGATGTGGCTAGACTATAGGCCCTACCTCTTGCCTTGCCCCAGAGACTAATAAGCTCCTTGATTAAGAAAAATCATTGCTAGAACAGTCATCTCACAGATTGCCTTTATACATGCAAAGAAAAAGACAGAAAGGGATGCAGATCCTTTCCTGCCCTTGCAGTCCCTAAGGTGCGTGATCTGGAAACAGGAATAAAAAGAATGCTAGCCTACATGAAAAGAGAGAAACAGCTTGCAAACTATAAGACAAGAAAACAATTTCGTCTTCTTTAGGAATTGAAACGATCCATTGCCCAAGAATTAAAACTTAACCTTGGGAGATACGTGAGCACTTGTTGGGTTTAACAGGAGTAATGGTAAATAACCAGATGGGCCCTCACCTGGCCTGGTCCTACAGAGGGACTTGTGCTCCAAACCCTCTCAAACAGAAGGGCTTGCTTCTTTCTTAACTGCTTGCTCTTTGGACTTTGGAGAAAATATCACTAAGTACATCATATTACTTCCCACTTCCTTTAAGTTCTTTTTATTTTTATTTTTAATTGCCTAGGCCCCTTAGTAAAGAAAGTTGCAAACACCTAAACAGCTAGTTTGGTGGTTTGGGGAGAATAAAGCACAGATTGCCCAGGAAAGGTCTCCACTGTAAGGAAGAGAAGGGGGCCAGCAGCCTGTCAAGTCAGGCCAGCCAGTGGCCAACAGCAGGAAGGCCCTGCCTACATTGCACATCCCCTGCTGGCAGGGACTAGATCGTCTTCTTTGTTTAATCTTGTTCAGCATTAGGCCCAATGCCTTATCATTAAGTAATGCTCAATTCCTTCACAGGCCCATTTTTATGGCAACTATCAAGTGGCATTTTTCCTTTAATACAAAAACAGACTCTTGTTTTCCTCCAGATGTTTCCCCTCTCACTTGGAGTTTAGTGAAATAGTTTATTAAATAAAATATCGCAGTGATGGGTTACAAATGGCCCTGGGGGCAGGAGTGGGAAAATTGAAAATTCCCTGAAACAAAAATGTCTCATCCCCATTTCTTCTGGGGTGAATTGCATGGGGCCCAGTTTAGGACAGGACACCTTACATCACTTATGGATTGTAAGGCTGCGTTTCATTAGAAGATCGCTAGGAATTTATGTCAATCTGGATTCTGCTCAAGCCCTAGAGGCCAAGTGCTGACGGTGGGTGAGACATTTTATGCCCAGTGCTCCTGGAATGAAAGAAAACAGCTGTGTTTGTTTTAAAAAAAGAAAACAGGTGGACATCATTACCATGATGGTCAAATAGTCATTGGATAAAAAGTAATTTATCTCCCTTTACAGGAGGCAAGGCGATGAGTCTGTCAGGGGAATGCTCTTTAAATTAGGGCCTAGAAATTTGGGAAAAAAGTGCAAAATTCTCTTCATTGCTTCCAGCTCTCTAGAGTCCAGGAGACTTTTCAACAATGACACATCTAGTGGCTTTAGTGCCATTTGAGAAATAAGCAAAATCCTCTGATGCAATATTTTCCTTTATTAAAAATATTAGCTATTCATCAAGAGCACTGTCTTAGCCCCAGATGTCTAAAACTACCATTGGGATGGATCTTATCTCAGGATAGGAGGGCATCATTTAACTACCTGAGAGGGAAAAGCAGACACATTCCAATGCTGTCCAACAACGTAACTCAAGACACGCCCAGACTCTTTCATGACATCTGTTATAACTACTCCATTGTTATCTAATAAATGTTCCCCCTGAATCCCCCTAGGTGATGTGCCCTTCCCCTCAAAAGCCACAGGGGCAGAGAGAAAGGAAAAGCAGGGAGGGCTTCCCTGAGTCTGCAGCCAAGACTGCTTGCAGGATTTTGCATCCCATTGACCCTGTCATCTATTCCTTCCAATGCTAGTAAATATCTCAGAAACTATTCCCTTTGTCCCCGCCACCTCTGTGATCTGGATTACTGGAATAACCTCCCAAAATCCCCATAACCACTCCAAAATCAACCTTTTTATCTACTCCAAATCAGCCCACATACCACATTTGCCTTTATGGGGAAAAAAAAAAAAAAAAAAGTTTATGCAGTTTGACACTCCCCAACTCAATAACAAATGAATAGCAACAACAAAAACAATTCTTATTCAAATGGCTCACCACAACATCCAGACTAGACTCACCCTTCCTATCCTAAATGCCTGCCCACAGATAATAGTTCCAATGACTGGAAAGAACTCAGCCAAATGCAGCTAACCACAGACAGTTTGACCTGGACAGCCTGAAGTGGAACTGAACTAGGTAATAATGGGCTGTGAGGGCCTCAGCAAAGAGGAGGGTCTTTAGCAAGCCTGGCCTTAAGTAAAAACGAGGAAGAATAGAGAGCATCATGAGGAAGAATGGCAAGCACATGGGGCTTTTCACTTGAATCTCTCGCTTACAGTGAGATACAGGGTGGGCTGAGGCAAACGGTAAGTGAGCCCTCACAGGCAGCCTCAGGACACAGCTGTAAAGCTTAACCATGAACTTGTACATCTGAAGGAACCTGCAGTGGGAGGAGGGAGTTGTGCCTTGGCCATCCCAAACTAAGCCAGTGAGCCACAAAGGCAGGCTGGGGTAAAGATTCTGTTATAGGTGGAATAGATTCTTCCCCAGTCCTTCAGGCTGTTGTGTTTCTCAGCCAGGTCTTCAGGGCAGATGAATTTTACCAGTGTTACTGAGCACGCTCAAGGTTCTAGATTTAACTCATTAGAGCCAGGACTAGGTTCTGGGCTGGCTGCACAGAATTTTATTCTGCATTTCCAAAGAGGGAGCTGTAGCACGACCAACCTCATGGTTTGTCAACACATCTACAGTTACTCACTAGCAAAGACTATCAACTAGGCTCTGAATTTAATCATACGTGAGAAAGTGCCCTTCCCCAGGGGGCAGATTTCACAGGCCTACGCAACTCCACAGAAGAAATAGTGGAAACAGCTACAGGGGTGCAGGACCAAAATGGTTGCACAGGAAAGGGTGGTAGGGCTGCCACCACTGCAAATTTCTCAACTTTGCAAGAAGGTAGCGATGTCTCAGGTACCACTTTCTGAGAGTGAAAATAGGATGGATTTTTTTCCCTTAAACAAAACTGATGAGAAATTTCTTCCAGTTGATATTAGGTTATTAATTCATTGTGGTTTCTGGACAACTGGCATTGATTGGCATCCTGATAAAACTAAAACCAACTATTGGTTTCTGTCATTGGTTGGTTGGTTATTATTGTCTGGTTTCATCTAAACTTCTAACATCAGATACTAGGGTTTCTTCTGTGATCTTTGGCAACACTGCATACTGGGTTCTGGGAATATCATTTAAGTTACTCACTAAAGTTGTTGGGTGTGGGACTAGCACTATGAGGCTCTGTTGACTCTTTGTACTCCTTTCAAAAAGGAGGTTTGTCAGAGAACTGGCATCAGAGATTCTGAGGCCCTAAGTCAATTGTACCCATACAAATGAGTGGCATGCGGGATCTAGGTGTGTACACAGAGGCCAAGGACTTCTAACCAAGACTGAACAGAATGAGAAACTGGGAAGGACAGTAATTTATGTTATTAACTCATAAAAGCAACAGAACATGATTTGTGGCCTTAATTTTTTAATATATGTTTTAATTTCTCTCAGGGAATTTTATAAGGGCAGAAGTTTGAATTCAGATTTTGGACATCCCAAAGTTGTGGAAAAAGCTAAACTAATTACTGCTTTAAAAGGCAAAGGATTTATGCTGGGTTTTATTGTTATGTTCATTTAATAGTCATATAATCACAACAAAACCTTGAGAGACAATGTTGGGCATAAATTGGGATAGCAATTAGAAGAGGAAATAACTTTCACCCTTGGACACAAAGTGGTTTTTGAGTTTCATTAATATGTTTTAACCACGTATGTACTTTCTGGGTCAAAATCTATGTTGCCTACCAGTTGGTCCCAGAATAACAACTAAAGGAACAGTGTTTGGTATTGAAGGGTAAGCAGGTGAAGATGGGATCAGGATTATCCTGAAGACAGTGATCATCTTACACAAAGGGGATGGCTGTGCCCCCAGTTGACCTTGAGCTTAATGATTAAGCCCAATGAGCAAGAGAGCACAAGGCAGAGAATGTTAGCGAAAACATTTCCTCGACACTCCTGTTGTTTCCTTCCAGGTAGAAGTTGCTTAACTGAAGTGGCCATTCTGACCTCTTGCTGCCACTTTCCTCTCTCAAAGCAGATGAGATGCAGTGACTCACATGATTAGCAAATGTGGGCAGCATGCCCAGTTTAGTTCTTTCCTCCTCTTAAGAGTGAGCTGCCTATAGATATCATTCATTATGCTACTCCTTCAGGGATCTGTTATGAGGTCTTTTGGGTCTCACACAAAACTAGAATATCAGATTTAACCTTTATTAGAAATGAATGTGATGTCTTGGTTTCTCATCTGCCATTCCTTTGTTTTATTTCTGTTTATTCAGCAGTAAGGGAAGGAGGAGGAGGCACTGTTTATTGAGACCCACTACTCCTCTAACACTATTTATCTGCTAGAGCCATACCTCTTGTTGTTGTTGTTGTTGTGATTATAAATGGAATAACACTTTACTCACAGAGAAGACACAGAGCGAGATCAGCTTTAGTAAGTGAGCACTGGTCCCCCACAGCCCAGCAGGTCTCACCCGACAGCCAATGCAGGTAGACAGTCTGCACTGCAACCCTCTAAGGGTTGGTCAGGAGCCATGATATGAACATGCTCAAGCCGAACAAAGCACACATCAAGGAAACAACAGGGAAAGATACTTCCAAACAAGATGATGAGTCCAGTACAAACTATAATGGCTCCCTGTCTCTCTGGAAGGAAATGCTCCAGGCCTGAGGCACAATTGTATCAGACACTGCAAGGGTCAAGCAAGCTGTTCATGGCTGCCTTTCTCAGCAAGTATCAATATTGTTATTATGCTCTTGGTGGGTGGTCATTTATTGTTGACTCTGTCCGAATCTCCTTCCTACCTGCTTTATTTATTTATTTATGTATTTATTTATTGTTTTTGAGACTAAGTCTCGCTCTGTCACCCAGGTTGGAGAGCAGTGGCACAATCTCAGCTCACTGCAAGCTCCGCCTCCCGGGTTCACTCCATTCTCCTGTCTCAGCCTCCCAAGCAGCTGGGACTACAGGCGCCTGCCACCATGCCCGGCTAATTTTTTGTATTTTTAGTAGAGACAGGGTTTCACCGTGTTAGCCAGGGTGGTCTCGATCTCCTGACCTCGTGATCCGCCCGCCTCGGCCTCCCAAAGTGCTGGGATTACAGGCGTGAGCCACCGCGCTTGGCCTGTTTTTTTAAATAAATTTTATTGTATACATTTAAGACATACAACATGATGTTATAAGATACATATAGACAGCAAAATGGTTTCCATAGGGAAGCAAATTAACATATCCATCATTTCATATTTTTTATATTGACACAGTCATGTTAGTGTTGATTCTAAGCCTTTTATAAGATAGTTCCACCTTCCTCAAAAGTATTTCCCTCTCATTTTCCAGTTCCTCAAGGCTCAGCAACTCCTCAAATCTCTTCCTAAATAATCCTATTCCCTGTACCTCATCTAATTTACATTCTGTCATTCATATTAGTGCAGAGTTATTTTATACACTTTTTATTTCCTGAGCATCTGAACTCTTACGCTTGTTTGTAATACCTCCATCTTTGTGGTACCCAACACAGTGTACACATGCTGAAAGCAACTGATAAATTACTATTTTAATGAGCACTTTCTCTGCATTTCTCTGACATCTAAAAACATTCTGAAAAGTCTTCTATTTTAATAGAATGATAATAACTTCAAAAATCTGAATGTTTGGACCATGATATAGTTGGGATATTTGTGCTCTCCAAATCTCACATTGAAATGTGATCACCAATGTTGGAGCTGCGGCCCAGTGGGAGGTGTTTGAGTCATGGGGGCGATCCCCTTATGAATGGCTTGGTGCCCTTCCCATAGTAATGAGTTCTCACTCCATTCATGCACAAAGGAGCCAGCCGTTTAAAGGAGCCTTACATCTCTTGCTTCCAATCTCTCCATGTGACCCACCTGCCCACTCCCTTCACGTTCCACCATGAATAAAAGCTCCCTGAGGCCACACTAGAAACCAAGCAGATACTGGTGCCAAGCTTGTACAGCCTGCAGAACCTTAAGTCAAATAAACACCTGTACAAACTACCCAGCCTCAGGTATTCCTTTATAGTACTCCAAAACAAACTAATACAGACCACAAAAAGCAAAACATTTTAGGTGTGTACTGCTTTTTGCAATATGTCTGAATTGTATGTGGGAAGTCAAATGAATAATATATATATTCTAGGTACAAGGGGTTCTGGGTACAAGGAATGCAAGAGGAAAATAAGAGCCCAGCTCTCGTGGAGATCATCCTCAAGATTAGTAAGCTCCCAAAGTACGGCCCAAAGATCATTTCATTAGAGCACCAGTAGTGACTTGCTAAACATTCAGGTTCCCAGGTCTCAGGACCTACTGAATCGCCATCTCCAGGAGTGGGCCCAATAATCTCTTATTTAATGAGTTTCCCAGTGATTCTTAGGTACTTTGAGAACCACTGCTGAAGAGCAAGACAGTGACAAATAAATGCTGTCCTCGACTAAAGGAGCACAAGGCAGAGCACCTGACCTCAACTGCTCTTAAGAGGAAGCAGAAGCTTCTTGAAGTGATGTCTGAGCAGAGGTTGATGACAGATAATGAGTGAACCTGATGACAGAAGGAGGAAAGTAGTTCTAGCAAGCAATGGAGTTTTTATTTTTTATTTTTATTTTATCTTTTTTTTTTTTTTTTTTTTTTGAGACAGAGTCTCGCTCTGTCGCCCAGGCTGGAGTGCAGTGGTGCGATCTCGGCTCACTGCAGGCTCCACCTCCCGGGTTTACGCCATTCTCCTGCCTCAGCCTCCCGAGTAGCTGGGACTGCAGGCGCCTGCCACCATGCCCGGCTAATTTTTTTGTATTTTTAGTAGAGATGGGGTTTCACCATGTTAGCCAGGATGTTCTCAATCTCCTGACCCTCGTGATCCGCCCGCCTTGGCCTCCCAAAGTGCTGGAATTACAGGCGCGAGCCACTGCTCCTGGCCGAGTTTTTATTTTTCATTTATATCTACAATGGTTTTTACTGAAAATAAATTCACCCAGCAGGGTGCTGTTGTGGTAGTTGTGATTGTTTTTAACATCTGCTGTCAGGCCAGGCGCGGTGGCCCACGTCTGTAATCTCAGCACTTTGGGAGGCTGAGGTGGGTAGATCACCTGAGGTCAGGAGTTCAAGAACAGCCTGGACAACATGGCGAAACCCCATCTCTACTAAAAATACAAAAAATTAGCCAGGCATGGTGGTGGGCACCTGTAATCCCAACTACTTGAGAAGCTGGCAGGAAAACTGCTTGAACCCAGGAGGCAGAGGTTGCAGTGATCCGAGATCACGCCATTGCACTCCAGCCTGGGTGACACAGTGAGACTCTGTCTCAAAAAACAAAAAGAAAAGAAAAAAAAAATCTGCCGTCTGGATAACACATTGTATTTAATTCTCATTACAATTTTCCAACACAAGCAGAGCATTATTTTTAAGCCTATTTTATAAAGAAACCGAGGTAAATAATGTACTCATACCATGTACCTGGGAAACATCATACCTGGGATCAGAAGAAATGAAGTGTTCTCATCCCCAATACCTGTGCCTTTTATTTCACCATGCGATGCTATTTCTTAAATAATTCATAGTAACTTTAAAATACACTCTACCACCCACTTTCCCCCTTCCAATTAAGGATTTAAAAATGATTTATGTATACTAGATTACCTCTGATGTCCACCCAAGCACCAAAATTCCACAGATCTGTGGTGTTAAAATAAGATCTGAGATCACCACTAACAGATTCATTCATGAGACATTGCCCTTAGTTTCCAAGCGTGTGTTTATTTTCAGGCAAAAGCCATGGTCAAATTGGAAAACATCTACTGGAAAAAAAAATTAAAATTAATGTTATAATTCAAGTAAAAATACAAAAAGAAAAAGAAAAGGCCACCATGACTAAATGTTGTGACATGACATGGTGTTATATGAATAATATTCAAATACCAGTAAACTTTTAAAAGGAAAACATTTAACTACTCATAGAATTAGTTCTAGCTTTGGAATCATTTATTTGAATTAAGACACAGCCTTTATTTTTATGACTTATATCCACCAGCTCCTTTGTGCATGAATGGAGTGAGAACTCATTACCATGGGGAGGGCACCAAGCCATTCATAAAGGGATCGTCCCCATGACCCAAACACCTCCCACTGGGCCGCAGCTTCAACACTGGTGATCACACTTCAACATGAGATTTGGGGAGGACAAATCTCCCAACTATATTGTGGTCCAAACATTCAGATTTTTGAAGTTATTATTCTGTTAAAATAGAAGACTTTTCAGTCTAACAAATGAAGAGTGTAGAATACATACCCAGGTCGGTCTTTCAAAGAAGATTGATGTTTCTTCAAATGTGGATATTTTTTAATATTGATTTGTGTTAACAAAGTGATCTTTCAGATTTGGGGAGGGAGAAAGAAAACAGGATAAAACATATCATTTAATATGCTTTTAACTTAAGTAACTGAAAACTTCGGTTCAATTTATTCAATCAATAAGGAATTTATGATCTCACATAGCAAAAAGTCAAAATACAAAATGTTCCAGGACTGATTAATTTAGCAGCTCACTGGCACCATTACGGATCAGGTTCTTTTCCTCTTTTTCTCAGTTGTCTTCGGCAACTTCACTTCATCCTCTGACAAATGACAGCCACAGTTTCTACACAACATATCTTCATGAAAATGGCAAGACACCAATAAGAAACTATTTCTTCTCATGTATCATTTTTAACAACGGCTTAAAACTTTCCCAGAAGCCATCCAGCAGACGTTCCCTCTCATCTCATTGATCAGAATTGTGTCAGATCCCCATGCCTACACCAGTCACTGGCAAGAGGAAAGGGGCCCCTGTGATTGCCCTGGACTTGTGGTTCTCACATGGAACTAGATCTCCTACCTACACTTCAGCATGTCCTCCTACACTTCCCCCCATACCCTGTTCACATGGGATACTTAGAAATGTTTGGAGTATTTAGGTGATACAGTGATCAGAGTTGTTTTCGAAATTTAGACAATGGAAATCAAGGATGTTAAATGTCCTGCAATGCATGATATGTTCCCACAAAGCAAAGAATTCACCTGTTGTCTAAAATACGGATTCCCAACTTTAAGAATCATTGTCATCAGCCCTTGGGGCTGGATACAGGGCCTTCTCCTTTGAAGCACACAGTCAACTGAAGTGTGAATCCTGGGGCAAAATCATGGTTCTGCTGTTGACAGCACCATTGGTACCTGCTATGGAGTACAAACCAGTGAAAGCAGTAAGACAGTGAGAATGCTGGAAGCGAATTCAAGGTATTCTTCTTTTCTTTTTTGTTTATTTACTAACTTTTATTTATTTATTTATTTATTTATTTATTTTTTTGTTGTTGTTGTTGAGACAGAGTCTCGCTCTGTCGCCCAGGCTGGAGTGCAATGGCGCAATCTCGGCTCACTACAAGCTCCGCCTCCCGCGTTCACGCCATTCTCCTGCCTCAGCCTCCCAAGTAGCTGGGACTACAGGTGCACGCCACCACACCCGACTAATTTTTTGTATTTTTAGTAGAGACGGGGTTTCACCATGTAAGCCAGGATGCTCTCAATCTCCTGACCTCGTGATCCGCCCGCCTTGGCCTCCCAAAGTGCCGGGATTACAGGCGTGAGCCACCGTGCCAGGCCACTCTTCTTTCTTTCTGAGCTCTTAGACTCACACGTCATAAACCTTACACCGTTTTTATATGATTTTTATAACAATTAGCACTCCAAACATTATACATGTAGGAAAGTCAATGTTCTAGTCAAATGAAAAGATGAACATAATGACCTTCACACTCAGTCCCTGCTTTTTTTATTATTATTATTTAATTTTATTTTTGTTAGATAGGATCTCTCTCTGTTGCCCAGGTTGGGATATAGTGGCGATTTTGATAAGAATGGTAATTTTCACTTTCCTGTTTTGTTCTTAATTGTGAAACAGCAAGTTTTGTTCATCCTTAAATGGCTACGAAGTGGAGTATAAAATTTATCCACACGTGCCAACTTTTTTAATCAAAAGCAACAAAATACTGTGAGAGCGGGCTATGGAATTTGAAGTATACCTGCAATAGGCTAACTGACAACAGGGCTGCATGTAGGGGGCAGAGTGGGGAAACCACACCTGGCTGGCAGAACCAGCAAATCTTGTTCTGATGTATGAAGTAATGGGAAGTGGGGGACGGAAGGGGAATGGACAGATCTGTCAGTTCTTTGTTTTCCTCTTCTGCAATCTGTTCTGCATCTTGAATTGAGCCCTGGGCTATATTGATGAAAGATTTCAGTCTTTGAAAATAGAATATTGTCTATAAAGATTTGAAAGCTGGTCATGTGTTAGAGATTAGACATTTCTCTATGGCTACATAGACCAGGATAAGTGGGTGAAAGCTATCAGGAGACAATTTTCTAGCAGCCAGAGATTTCTAATGATGGAAACATAAGCCTTAGGAAAGGGTGAGGGTGTAGGTTTGGCAATGTCTCTGAGAGAGTTAAAGAGTTTTAGACTAGATGATCTTTATGGTTCCAGAGCCTTCTGGCCCAGTGATTAAGTGGCCCTAATGAAAAACTCATTTGGGGGAACCAATTCTATTTCCTATACCTACTTCCTGGGCCCATATTTCACAGTGAATTTCATCAGATCTCTTCAAATCCAAAAGACAGTGCTAATTTATATCATTTTAAATAATGAGTACACTACAGTAGATCTTTTAAAGGAAAAGGAGATGGTTAGAATGTCTTGTCTTATTTAGCTCATGTTCAAGCAACTTTCATTACTACATGATATGATAAGAAAATTCTTCACAAATCAAATCCAAATTTGTTCACATATTCTGCCTAACCTAGACTCTGGGAATCCATCCAAAAATCTTCTAAATTACATGCAGTTCCAAAGTGTCCATCTTTTACAGCCCTCAGTAATTCTTGGCTTCACTGGTCAGTTATCAAAAGCATCACCTCATATATTTGAAACACTCCCTTAGGAAATTAGGTATTTACTATTTCAATATATATTCTGTCCTATACATAGATAGATATGTAGATATATATTTTATATCTTAAAATGAGATTCAGTGACTTTTCAGCGCTCCAGCTAGAAAATGTAACACAAAATTCATGTTCTTCAGTGATAGTTTCACTAACTACTTATAAATTTATTTATCCCACTCCTATTTAAGAGAATACACCTTAAATCATATTCTCTTTTCTAAGTACTCACACAATTCTAGAAGAAAAGAATAAGTGTGCTGAGAAAAAAGTAGATGAGATTCATAAACTACTGAGGACAAACTTTTACTTTTTAATGAAACTGACAGTTATTTAGATGCCAAATACTTGATCAATATCCTTAATTATAATAAATATATTTGGAAGTTTTATTTCTAAAATAACATTTGTCAAAAAAAAGTTTCATCAACTTTAATAAAATCCATTACATGATGCTTCAAAAATACTCTTACTCAATTCATGATTTAAAAATAAACCTAAACTGAAATAAGCCAGTCACAAAAAGACAAATACTGTATAATTTCACTTACAAGAGGTAGAGAAGTCAACTTTATAGAGATATAATGTAGAATGGTGGTTGCCAGGAGCTTAGAGGATGGTAGATGGGGAGTTGTTGGGTACAGAGTTTTAGTTTTACAAGACAAAAAGAGATCTGGACATTGGCTTCACAACATTGTGAAAATACCTAACACTCCTGAACAGAACACTTGAAATTAGTCAAGGTAGTAGATTTTATGTTATGTATCTTTTACCACAATTAAATTTTTAAACTAATTTTAAAAGAAAAAATATATATGTTTCTAGTTCTGACTACTGAAATGGCCTAGAGGCAATGATATCCCCAGTAGCAGTGGGCACATCTGACATCCAGATCTTGTTTTCTACATACCATTTCTAACTAAAGGGAGAAAGGCTGATTCCAGTGAAAATGTAAGTTGAACCTGAAATATCTTAATATGCCAATAAGTGGGGCTCAAGAAATGATGGGGATCTATCAAAACGACACAGAAACCAGGCTGACAGTTTCTAGTGTCCATATTTTCAACAATTTAAGCATCAAAATGACTAATCAAAGTCACAGTTTATATAGTACCTTGAATAAAAATAATCCATACCGAGACTAAAGCAAACAACAAGTTAACAAAGAGAAAATGTTATTTAAATTAGAAAGCCACATTCTAATAAATATAGAAGAAATAATCGCACTGGAAAAATCACTCTTTTGCAACCATTATACTAATAACTGGTTCAGGCAAGAACTATCACTGGATGCTAAAATCACCTAATGCATATTTGTGTGGAACAGATAATTTGAAATGTCTTAAATATCTCCCCACAGAAATTTTATTAATTAATTTCAAAAGGGGGCAAATGGTACCTTTATAGTATAGAAATCTGGAAAATACCACCTGAACCTGCTGATCAAAGTTACCATCAATAATGGGAGAAACTGACATCAGGTGCTTCCTGGTATGACACAGTGAGAAGGACACAGCATATCTTATATCGTAATAACTCTACCAAATAATCATAATCTGGAAAAAATGAAGGACAATCAGACAAACCTAAAATAAGAAATGTTCTACAAAATAACTGGCCTGTCTTCTCCCAATGTATATCAGTCATAAAAAACACTGAGGAAATATTGTAGATTAAAGCAATGAGGGAGATATGGCATGCTATAAATGTCAATATTGGCACAGTTGGCAAATTTTGAATAGGACCTCTATGTCAAATAATTATTGTATTAATTTTAAATTTTCTTAATTTGATCATTATAGTGTGATTACGGTTATATAAATGAATTCCTTGTTTTTAGGAGGCACAGAAAAAAAGTAAACATTATATCTGTATACACACACATTAAGAGAAGGAAAAAGAAAGAAAATAGGACAAATGTTAGTAATGAGTGATCTTAGGTGAAAAGTATGCACAAATTCATTGTTCTATTCTTGCAAGATTTGAAGTTTTTCCAAATAAAAAGTGTTACAAGTTTAAAATCCTGTCACAAAGGCACAGGTCTTGATGCAGGTCTTGATTTCTAAAAATTGAGTTACTTCAAAATCAAATATATTTTCAGATTGACTTCCTAAGAATATCTAAAAAATATGATCACCACTTCTTGTTGCTTTTTAAGCTACTAAAAGTTTACCTTGAAAAAATAACTACAACATCACTATTGTTGAAGTAAATAACATAGAATCTTTAAACCGTCTTTTCATATGAACTTCAACCTTCTATAACTCTAGTTTTGTGAGACCGCAGTAATACCTGTGATGTAAGCTGTTTACTGATTTTCCAGTATGTTCATACATTATATTTTAGGAAATATGACTTAAACAAAAACATATAAATACAAATAAAGATACTATTAATACTGAATTGCTTTGAAAACGTAATTTCAAAGCATATTCTATATAGTCATCCAGATGTTAGAAAATACAAATGATCACCCAGGTCCCTCAAAGAGGCCTATATTCCCACCAAAATGACAACCAAACAGGACTGAAAACTAGAGAGTGACAAGCTTAGTTCAATGCTTTGCATAGAGTATTCCCACAACATGTGTAGACCAGGGTTTCTCAACCTCAGCACTATTGACATTTTGGCCCAGATAATCATTTGTTGTGGATAACTGTCCTACTCTTGTAAGATGTTTAGCTGAGTCCCTGGTCTCAGCTAAACACTAGATTCCAGCAGCACATACTCTCTACCTCTCCCCAGAAATGACAACCAAATCTGTCTCCAGACATTGTCAAATGTACTCTGGGGAGGAAGATAAAAACTCTTCCCTATTTGAGAACAACTTGTATAAAATGACTGATGAAAGCAAAACAAAGAGGAGAGAGAGATGAGGAAAGAAGGGAGGGAAGTCATGTTCATTCTGAATTGGTTTTATCTATTATATACTCTGATTTTTTAAAATTACAGAACAAAATTTTGTTCTCTACAGTTATTCAAAGTAGAATTTATACACTTACATACATGAAAACAATCTGAAACTATCAATCTTTCTAAAACCCAACCCAGATTGTGTACGTTCTCTACTCAAAAGTCTACAATAGTTTTTACCAAAGTTCAAATCCCTAGCACAACACATTTTCATACCTACCTTTTGAGGGTTACCCTGAAAAGCACCTGTTTAGAACAAACCATCCTAGAAAGTTCACTCAAGTGCCATGTTTCAATTTCAAATACCAAAACAAGTAACTCTGCAGCCTTACGCAGACAATTCTGCTCCTCTTGCAATCCCAGGAAGAGATGGAATTAAAAGATATGATGAATAAATTAATCAATTACATAGTATTAATTTGGGGGGTAAATTAAGTATTGGTATTTATAGGTTTTGTAATTATTATATTACTTTGTGTATATTTTGTTTTTTAAAGACTTTGAAACACTAACATGATCTGATATACTAAGTATATGAAGTTTATAGTATAATATTTATAAGATATATTATGTTTGTTAAATATATAACACTACCTTATAAGTATTTTACAAGTTTTCATGAATCAATTATTTTAAATTTGCAAATGTAGATTCGTCTTCATTCATTTTGTGCTGCTACAGCAGAATACCTATGAGTGAGTAATTTAAGAGGAAAGGAAGTTTATTTAGCTCACGATTCTGCAGGCTGAGAAGTTCAAGGGCATTGCCCTGGCTTCTGATGGGGGTTTTCATCCTGAGTCAAAATATGGTAGAGAAGGTCAAAGAGAAAGTAGACACATGGGAAGAGGCAAAACCTGAAGGATGTCCTGCTTTTTTTTAAATAATCTACTCTCAAGGGACTAATCTCTGAAGAGAACTAATGCAGTCCCAACAGAGGGAGAACTCACACACTACAAGAACAGCACCAAGTCATTCGTGAGAGAGCCTCCTACATGACCCAGACACTTCCCACTGGGCGCTGTCTCCCAACACTGCCATACTGGGGATCAAATTTCAACATGAGTTTTGGTGGGGACAAACTCAAACCATAGCAAGATTGAAATGACTAAGAGAATTTAATCAAGCATACAAATGGCATTATATATTTATATATTAAACATTTCATACATTAAAACTTTAAGATTTATTAAACATTATTCCAAAAACAAATGTAAAAGTGACTGCAATGCAAAAAAAATCAAATTCATTAGTAAAATAGCAAAATTAATAAGTTGATTTTACAGGCATAAAAAAAACAACGTTTTAAAATGTACACATTTAATAAAATTGAATATTAATTAACATGCAAGTAAACTATGTTTTGCTTTCTATTTATAAATGTTTCTTACATACATTTGAAACTCAGTTAATAACATTAGCTCTTTCCTTACTCTGCTTTATGTTCCATTTATTTGTGTACATGTATCACTTCTGCTAGATTTTAATTTCCTGGAAGAGAGAAATTGTACCTTCCTTAACTTTTATCTCCCACAGTATCTAGCAATATATCTTGCATGTAGAAATAGTGCATTATGCAGCAAAAGAAACTACCATCAGAGTGAACAGGCAACCTACAGAATGGGAGAAAATTTTTGCAATCTACTCATCTGACAAAGGGCTAATGTCCAGAACCTATAAAGAACTCAATCAAATTTACAAGAAAAAAACAAACAGCCCCATCAAAAAGTGGGCAAAGGATACGAACAGACACTTCTCAAAAGAAGACATTCATACAGCCAACAGACACATGAAAAAGTGCTCATCATCACTCGCCATCAGAGAAATGCAAATCAAAACCACAATGAGATACCATCTCACACCAGTTACTATGGCAATCATTAAAAAGTCAGGAAACAACAGGTGCTGGAGAGGATGTGGAGAAATAGGAACACTTTTACACTGTTGGTGGGACTGTAAACTAGTTCAACCATTGTGGAAAACAGTGTGGCGATTCCTCAAGGATCTAGATCTAGAAATACCATTTGACCCAGCCATCCCACTACTGGGAATATACCCAAAGGATTGTAAGTCAAGCTGCTATAAAGACACATGCACACGTATGTTTATTGCGGCACTATTCACAATAGCAAAGACTTGGAATCAACCCAGATGTTCATCAGTGACAGACTGGATTAAGAAAATGTGGCCATATATACTATGCAGCCATAAAAAAGGATGAGTTCGTGTCCTTTGTAGGGACATGGATGCAGCTGGAAACCATCATTCTGAGCAAACTATCACAAGAACAGAAAACCAAACACCGCATGTTCTCTCTCATAGGTGGGAATTGAACAATGAGATCACTTGGACACAGGAAGGGGAACATCACACACCAGGGTCTATTGTGGGGAGGGGGTAGGGGGGAGGGATAGCATTAGGAGATATACCTAATGTAAATGACGAGTTAATGGGTGCATCACACCAGCATGGCACAAGTATACATATGTAACAAACCTGCACGTTGTGCACATGTACCCTAGAACTTAAAGTATAATAAAAAAAATTAAAAATAAATAAATAAAAATAAATAAATAAATAGTGCATTATGTTATGTAAAAGCATATGTGTACTATAATATGCAAATACACTGGTTTTTTTCATATTAGGCACTCAATAAATTTTTCTAATGTTTACATAATATTTAACAATAAGAAGAGATGCATCTTGTTGGATTCACATTATCCTCATATCACAGCTCAGATTTTCAATGTTACTACTTACACTACAAATGCTTAATGAAAAATGAAAATACCAGCCATTAAACTTGAAATGCATCTAATCAGTCTATAAAGCACTGGGGCATCATTTCCTACAGATGTATCAAACCCATTTAATGGATACCAGGAGATTGCACGAAAATATCTGGGAAACTTAGCACCCAATCACAATGCACAGTTTTTATTTTTAACCTAAGCTTACTTCTTTGATGTTTTAGTTTAACAACCCTTAACTAACATGGCCAGGAAACAAACAACCAAGAAGAAGCCCATCATTCTTGGATCAAATAGCTTGAAAATAAGTAACCTCTATGGATTTAAAATGTAAATTAGATCTCTGCCAACAAGATTCTATACTATGTAAATGAAAAACATAGGAATTCTATTTCTCCTTTGAGGGGAAGAAAAATTGGTTCAAACTCTGAATTTTATCTTACTTTGGACATCTGAAAAACTGAACTCTCTAGAATCTGGGTTCATCATTCAAATAAATCTTCCAGGTGCTATTTTAAAAGATATATCGCATTTGGAAAAGAGCACTGAAAGATCCCCTTTCTTATATAACAGTTATGGAAATATTTACTCTAGAAGTGCAAATGTGTCGCACATTTTTAACAATTTGGCTTATTTTACTACAGAGGTTCTCATAATTGAAATGTCTATAGCCACTCTATTCCTTACATTTTCCATATAAAAAGTAAGGAAACTTTACAAATAAGATGGGTAATAAAATTAGAATTAACATACTATAGGCAAAAATTTTATTTTACTTGTATGGAGTAATAATTTCACTTCCAAAATTCCAATTATTTGGGATAATTCACAATATTTCCCACTCTGACATTATTCTCAAGCTCTGGGGAGCTAAAGGAGCCAAATACAAATTTGACAAAGAATCTTTCCTGGAACTTGAAAAACATATATTCCATATAATAGAAAGAGATGCAGTTGGAAAAGAGTGAGATCAACTCATTCTCATTACTATATATATATATAGCACATAAGAGATTTTAGACAACTTTAAAAGAATGTGACAACACATTATTTCATTTAAGAAACAAGTATATGGTTTCTCTCTCAATTTTTCTAATATAACTGATTTTCTTCATTTGGAAAGTGCGTAATTGTTAATACCCTAAGCTACCTGGAAATTGAAATGTATATTATGAAATTTGCTCTTCTAAAAAATTTAAACAATTAGCTGTATAACTTAGAACATATGTACTTGATTATGCTTGATAACAGCACATACACATCTATTCCTTCCTTAATATATGGATTCAGGAGACAAATTATTTCTCTGTAGAAGCAACACCTAGAAGTAATATGCTTTAACATAAGGAAAACTGTAACCAGGACTATAGGAGAACTTTAAAAGGTATTCTACTTCTAGTATTTTGATGGCTAATCTTATGACCTTGGTTAAATAACGCTTCTATTCTTTGTTGTAATATCAAGGATATCTACATGGCTTAACATAAGGACCTCTCTACAGGTGTGAGCTCATCAACCTCTTCAATCATCTGCCACATCTCACAATTTTATACAAGACAAAATGAACATCTAAAGCAGATCTGAAGGAGAAAAGGAATCACAAGAAGAAAAATATGAAAAGGGCACAGTTGGAAAAATAAAGGGGAAGTCCAACCCATTGTCTTTGAGAATGTTTTATGGACTATTACCATATGCCACTACTTGAATGAATCCACTGCTTTAAAGACTCTACCTAGCCACTCCTCTTCAACGTACCACTTTGATATTACCCATTAATGTATTTTATGGAGCACTTTGTTCCAGATAATATTTCTGTAGGTGTCAACTACAAAGGAAACAAACCCTTATCTAAGCCTCTCTGCACATCACCTCCTTGCAATATCCATTGCCACTTTTTGACTGGCCAAGCCCTAGTGTTATTTGAACATTTTCAATCTCATGTGGAATGCAAAATTCTTCTTTATACACCTGATTCCAGTTTCTGATGATGTCCTGAATGTAAGATACAATCATGGATTTCTTTTTATTATTATTATTGTAAGTTCCATGCGCAGGATGCACAGGTTTGTTACACACGTAAATGTGTGTCATGGTGACAACCATAGATTTCTTATCTCTTCTTTGTAATTCCAGTTACAAGAGCCTAATAGAAATGAAGACAACTGTTTTCCTGTCACATTAACATTATCTTGAAAATCCAGAAATCTGCCCAGTCTTCTAAGCAGATACTTGGTTACCGGTGATGGGTGGAAGGGAGAAACGAAAATAGAGACAATGGACCAAGCAAGACAAAATAAAGGTCACAGGGAAGAATATGAAAAGCATTTGAGCCAGGATAGTTAGAGGTGGAAACACCAAATGACAATCCTAGATTCAAAAGGAAAATCTGAGAAACACATACAACACTAAAGCAGAGATCTCCAGAGCACCCTAAGGTTAACTGTTAAGGGCAGTTGCAGCAAATTCACATCAGTTATGCATTTCATGTGATGTCGTTCATCATCTATGGGTTCTCCCAGACATGCAGGTATCTTTACTTAGCTAAAATTCACCATAAAGAAATTGTTTAGTATTCTGATATTATCCATTCTCCTCACATTTCTTGCCCATGAAAGTCAACTTTCTATAATTGTTATATCAACTAGTTAACATTCTTGCTTCCCAGATTCAGTGTTGGAAACCATAAGGCTAGTTTCTTCTCCGTCAGGAAATCACCCCAAAACAACTACTAGAATGAGAAACAGAAAGGTGAGCTCTATTTTTAATAAAATTCAGAGACTTTTATAACCCCAAAACATAATACATAAGGATGAGCTGCTAAATGCATTGCAGGTCAAATGGAGGTATGGGAAGACACCCAGAGAGGAAGTATTTAGCTGAAGATTTCAAACAAAGCGAAAAGAGTACAGGTCTCCATGGCTTGTAGGACAACCTGAGAGAATGTGTAGCCTGGATCAAGGAGGATTAGGAAAGGCAGGGGTAAACCAGCAATTACTCATACACACCATATTTTCGAAAACTGTCAGGAAGGGAGGTAAGGCTGAGTAGAATACATTACGTACATGCTGGCCTGCCAATCTCAGGTGGCTGGGAAGAAATAAAAGCTAAAAGAGTTTACCCACATAACCCTGTGTCATAAGGAATTTTACTTGTAAGGGAAATGTTCTACAAGCCGGGAAAATTCCCTGACCCCTGTTTCACATAAAGCTCCTCTACTATATACAGTACAGAAGGAACACGATTGGTTCAAGAATGAGAGACGAAAAAACAAAAAAGGAGCCATCAGATGAACCTCACCAAAATACCACCTAAAAACGTACACATATGTGTCTGTCTCTGCGTGTCTATGTGTCTGTTCGTGTGTTTGAGTTTGTGTGTGTGTGTGTGTGTAGTATAAAAGAGGGAGAAAGAATAAAAGAGAAGAGAGAACTGATAAAAATGGTAAAAAATACAAGAAAAATTGTTTCCATGCAGCAGATAAAAGCAAACTTTAAAACTTAATGAACTAATTAGTTCTATAAATCAGGAGCTCACAGCAAAAATACAGGAGTTCAAGCAAGAAAATCCTTATCAAAATGGTGGCTCATGCCTGTAATCCTAGCACTATAGAAAGCCAAGGCAAGTGGATTGCTTGAGTCTAGGAGTTGGAGACCAGTCTCAGCAACATGACAAAATGCTGTCTCTACAAAAAGTACAAAAATTAGCTGGGCATGGTAGTGCACACCTGTAGTCCCAGCTACTTCGGGGGCTGAGGTGGAGGATGGCTAAAGCCCAGAAGGTTGAGACTGTAGTGCGCTGTGATCACACCACTCCCCTCCAGCCTGACAACAGAGCAAGACTCTGTCTCAAAAAAAAAAAAAAAAAAAAAATCCCAGTGACAATTTTGCAGAAATAGAAAAATCCATCCTAAAATTTATATGGAATCTCAAGGGACCATGAATAACCAAAACAATCTTTAAAAAGAAGAGCAAATTTGGATATCTCACACTTCCTAGTTTCAAAACTTAATACAAAGCTATAGTAATCATGTCTCAGAATGAGGAGCAGGTCAAATAAATAAATAAAAGCTATAGCAATAAAAATGGTGTGATACTGGCATAAAGACAGACATATAGGCCAATGGGATAGAATAGAAAGCACAGAAATAAATCCTTCTATATATCATCAAATGATTTTTATAAGTATTCCAAGACCATTCAATGGAGAATGGACAGTCTTTTCATCAAATTCCACTGGGAAAACTGAATATCCACATGCAAAAGAATGGAATTAGACCCTTACCTTACACCATGTGAAAAATTAACTAAAAATGGGCCAAAGAGCTAAATGTAAGAGCTAAAACTCCTAGAAGAAAATGGGGGAAAACATTATGACATTGGATTTGGCAATGATTTTTTTTGTATATGACACCAAAAGCATGGGCATCAAAAGATAAAATAAATAAGTGGGACTACATCAGAATTCAAAACTTCTGTGCATCCAAGGACACTATCAGCAGTGTGAAAGACAATTCATGCAATGGGAAAAAATATTTACAAATAATATATCTTATAAGGAATTAATATCCAGAATATATAAAGAACTCCTACAATTCAGCAACAAAGGAGATATACCTAATGTAAATGACGAGTTAATGGGTGCAGCACCCCAACATGGCACATATATACATATGTAACAAACCTGCACATTGTGCACATGTACCCTAGAACATGAAGTATAATAAAAAACAAAGAAAGAAACATCCAACTAAACAATAGATACTTAAATAAACATTTCTCCAAAGAAGACATATAAATGGCCAGTAAGCACTTGAAAAGATACTCAACATCACTAGTCAATAGGGAAATGCAAATCAAACCCACGAGATGTCACTTCACACCCATTTGGATGGTTACTTTCAGAATAACAGAAAATAACAAGTGTTGGTGAGAATGAGAAGAAATTGGAACCCTTGTGCACTGCTAGTGAAAATGTAAAATGATGAAGCTTCTGTGTAAAAGAGTATGGTGATTCCTCCAAAAGTTAAACACCGAATTATCATTTGATCTAGCAATTTCACTCCTAGTTACGTACTCAAAAAGAATAATTGAAAGCAGGGACTCAAACAGATATTTGTACACCTATGTTCATAGCATCATAAATCACAATAACTAAAAGGAAGCAACCTGTGTTCATTGACAGATGAATGGAGAAACAAAATAAAGTATATATATTCAATGGAATGTTATTCAATTTTAAGAAGGAAAGAAATTCTGATATGCTACAGCGTGGATGAACCTTGATAACATTATGCTAAGTGAAATAAGCCAGTCACAAAAGGCCAAATACTGTATGATTCCACTTATATGAGGTACTTAGAGACAAAAAGCAGAATGGTGGTTGCCAGGGCTGTGGAGAGCTGGAATGGGGGGTTGTTCTTTAATGGATATGGAGTTTCCATTTAGGGAAATAAAGTTCTGGAGATGATGGTGGTAATGGTTGCACAACAATGTGAAATGCATTTAATGCCACTAAACTATACACTTGAAAAGGTTAAAATGGTAAAATTTTATATGATCTATATTTTACCATGATAAAAGCGTTGCAAGTTATGCATGAAGGAAGTTCAATAAAGTGCCCTAGTTTAAGCAAAAAGGAAGATATGTTATCAGGCAGAGGAGTCTGTCAATGCCAATGGCAGAGCTACTCATGGTCCTGGGGAAATGAATTAGGAAAAGTGACTAGACCACTGGAGAGAACCAGAAGATCCTATTTCTCATCTCTGCCACTGTCTGTCATCTGCCTCATTCTTTTTGCTCACTGCAGACTTGGTTTATACTTCCTCTGTTTGAGAGAACAACCACTGTCTTGAATCTCTTGGTCTCAGAGCTAAATGTGAGAAGGGACACATTGCCCCACTTTTGTCCAATCACCTGTGAAGGCAGAGACAGGTTGTGTGAACCTGGATGCTCCTACTGTAGTCACGTAAATGGCCTTGGGGTGGGGGGCAGTGAAGCAGGGGCAAGGAATGAGGAGTTACCAGAGAAGGAAAAACCACTGGGGTGGCCAGGTAGCTACACGGATGTCTGCTACAAACCCACACACATATTTAGCTTTCCATACTTTTCCAAATTGCTCATTTTCTCTTCATATCCCTTGCTCTTACTGGCACCTACATTCTCTAAGGTTATCAGATTCTGTAAGTTCACTGGCCCACCCATACATACCTTAAATAAACTACTCTGTACTAGGGAGGAATTTACATGTCCCAAATCCCTTTCCCAAGGGCTGCATCCCACTCTGCAACTCAAAACAATCCATTTGGCTCTTATGATAACACATGGTCCTTCTTGAGTGATCCTGTGAGCAGTTTCACAAGACTTTCTGGGTGTAACGTTTTATTTCTCTATGCCATTAACAAATATTTTAGGGCAGAAACTTTTCTACACTCTACAAATCTAACTGCAGGGAAAAGGTGGCATTGGCAAGCAAGCTTGAGTCAGTTGTGGTGTTTGACAAACAATTCATAAGGATAATTACAGGGCTAGAAGTTTATAAACTTAAAATTATATATGTGTATCATTATATATAATTTTTACTAAAAACACCAGAATTCATATTATATAAATTCCTTTACTATAGTGAAAGAAGACTTTAAAGTAGTAAAAACATGTATTATTACATTAACTACCAAAAAAATGGTTTCCATAGTAAAAGAAACCAAAACAATACAAATTGCATAAAGAAAAGAGTTTGAGCAAATCAAAGCCAGATGACAAAAGCTGAATACTAAAGAAAGAATGGCACACAGATGGTTCAAGAGAAGAACGGAATCAGCAAAACAAAATTCAAGAACACAAAGACCAAGCCTATACTGCCCCAAGATCCTCAGGAACGCTCGCTTATTGGAAAGATGTCTGTCCTGAATTGCAAGAGAGCCAACTAGAAGGCTGATATAAACTCTGTGATTAAGAACGTGGGCACTGGAGTCACAGTGTGAGTTCAAATCTCACTTCTGCTCTTAAGAAGCTATATAACATTGGGAAATAACTCAACAACCCTAAACTCATCTTTAAACTAGGGACAATAATTGTACTTTCCCCATTTGGTGACTAGATGAATTAAGAGGCAATAAATTTAAAACATTTGCTTTCCATTTAGTTAAGTACTAAATAATATTTTGATACATATTAGCTGAATATTTGAAGATAATATTAAGAATACAGAATGATATACCAGATCCTATTATTCCTGAAATGGCATTGTAGTGTTTTATCATCAAACTCCAGTTTTTACTCTAGATTGCTTTCCCCAAAACATACATCTTCAATGTATGTGATCACACCAGGAGCTAGGGGATTGTGGATCAATTCTGCAAGATTTAATCTTGGTCAATAGGATTTGGTGAAAGTCAGTGAGTGAAATGAGGTGGCAGGGTGGTATAATGGTTAGTAACACATGCTCTGGAACCAGATTGCTAGGATATGAGTCCAGGTTATACACCTACTATCATGTGATACATAGTTCACCTCATTTGTCAGTGTTTCCGTCTATAATATTGCACTTACCCTGTAAGGCATTTGGAAGGATTACCTGGCATTAAACATGTAAAGCACTTAAAACAATGCTGGACACATTGTAGTCAAGCAGTCAATGTTAGCTGCTGCCACAAGTGACAGATGGTGGCCAGCAACAGCTGCCCTATTGGAGAGAAGACTGGACAAGTGTTATGGATGAGCCCCTTGACAATGCCATATGATGATTTTCCTTTCTCACAGGAACACAGAGAACACAGAGTCCATACTCTGTGATTACTAAGCAATTGTCATCAACATCTTGGTGTTCTTTTCCCAGGAAATAAACTGCCCTGAGGAAGAGAAAATGAAACATCTGGACTCTCCTGCTCAAAGCTCCTTTGTTTAAAATTGGGATGGCTTGCTTCTTTCACGTCCCCCCAACATTAGAGAGGACTTATCCTTCTGTGTACTGGATAAAGGAAGAGGGTAGTGATCTGACAGCAACCTGGCACAACATATCTTTCCCAAAGAAGCAGTAAAAGGAGTTACACTTAGACACACACACACACACACACACACACACACACACACACACACTCTGAAGCACTCACTTTGTCGTGCCTTCAAATGCAGGTGCAGGAGAATCCTTCTATTTCAGCCCTTCAACCAATGGGCCACAAAGTCCTTGAAAGAACCCCACTTTCAACACAGGGACTGAAGACAATGCAATTAACACCTAATATTGCACAGCACTGTCTTAAAGTAAAGAACCTGCAGAAACCTCTTTTCACTGGTCTCTGTCTCTTGTATCTTGACACTTCTGTATCATTGCAAAGTAAGACCTAGCCAAGAAAGCGAAAACATCCTGATCTGGGGAAATGTGAAAACAACTTGGATGCAGGAAACCTGTTTTAGCCCCTGCCCCAACTTTAACCTTGTAATGTGGAGAACATTACTCGGCCTCTCTGAACCTGTTTCTGGTTTCCTCACCTGAAAACAGCTGGGTGAGGGAGTCAGTTCTAAATTGATAATAAACGGATAAGTCCTCTGCTTGGCCTTCTCCTTCAAACGGATAAGTCCGCTGCTTGGCCTTCTTCTTCTACCCAATAACTGATAGATTTGAAAGAATTCCGTCAAGGGGGAAGCTTAGAGTGCAGCTCTCTGTAGCATTTTATGTGAGAAGAAATAACAACTGTCTCTGAGTGGAATCCCCATCACCCTTTAAGGTGGCAATGAACAAACAAACGCTCTCATGCAAAAGGAGGGCTAGGCCCTACGCTGGCCTCACCTGGAGGCATGGCTCTCACATTACAACTTTAGCTTTCTTAAATTCCATTCAGTATAGCTGAAATAGGTCCAAAACATTTAGAAATCACTAACATCCAAGGGAAAACAGAATGAGAAAAAAATGGGCAACTAAATAATCTGGTTTAGGTGGTACAGTTCACCCATCTTCACCTGTTTCCCAGCCTGTCTGTATGACAGAGGTGTCTTAAACCCCTCCTTCCTGGGAGCATCCTCAGGCGTATCTAAATATCCCTGCCCAAAGCCAAGACAGCAATACCCAGAGAAAGCAAGAGCTCCCTCTCCCACCTCCCGATTTCCAGTTTTCTTCCTAAGGACCCACAACTTCCCCCAGATTATGGTCCCAGGAATTACTGTCTCCTTTAGGGAGAAGAAATTCCCACCCCAGGACCTTCCCTCTCTCACCAGGACAACTGTGTCACAAACAAGTATTCACTTGAAGGGAAAAAGAGGATGGCTGGGCCTTATGGAGGTAAGGTCCCTTCATTATGGTATCAAACCCAGTAATGCACTTTCCTGTTAGAGAATTTCTAGACAATCCTCCCAAATGAGAAGGGTTTCCTGGATTATCATAAAACGTTTCTCTATAGAAAAGCTAGTTCACAATGAAAAAGAACACGCAGAAGTTGAGTGCTGTACAATGAAGTTGGGCTTTGAGAAGCCCTCCAGGCAACCAAACCTCCACTAACAAGTCCATTTTGCTGTCTTTTCTGTCATGTTTATTCTTCTCCAGCTGTGACTATAAAAGAGGACACCCTGGGGAGAAACATACTTCAAGTACAAAGCAAAAGTGGGTGGAAAAAGATAGTAATAAATACGTGTTCTATGATTAATCAGGATTCTTGATTCCATTAGGAGATTAAAATTCCACAAATTCTAGGTCAAACTTTACTTGCCATAACTTATTCCCTAACCAAAACAGGCTAGAGAAATGACAGTAGAATTTGGCAATAGTACCTCTTTCTAAACTGTCCAGAGGTTAATGATTTCTTCAGTTTTGAAAATCAGGATTTACTTTTATAAAGTCAAAAAGAAACTCCCACTCTGTACATGGCTTTTTTTTTTACTCTAAGAATAACAAATTATTTGCATAAATTACATGCCAAAAATAAGAATGCATCCTAACAAGTATGTGGTAACAGAAATAAGCAGATTATTTTAATAACCTTATCACCTGTTTTCCCAGAAAAGAGAAAAAGCCCTGAGATCTCGTTTCATTCTTAGTATTCAACAGGAACGTTGAAATTAGGCAACAATTTGGGGGAGGTACTTTCTTCCCTCTAATCCTCTTCTGCCCTCTAATGGTCGCATATTTTTATGTCATACAAGATAATTGCCATTTTGAATATCTGGTAGTTATATTTCCACCATTAGAGTAACTCTATTGTATTTTACTCCTGTCATAAACCTTAAAACCAATTTAATAAACACATCTGACTATGCAATAAAACTTCACGATTATTCTAGTACTTATATATTGTGTATTAACTTACAACAACTTTATCTAAAATATTTTCCCTGGAAAACGCCCAGAGGTATTCTGGGTAAAATGACATTCATGTGCTGGGCTAAAGGTTCAGAAAGCATGGAATATCATATCCTTCTCTTAGAATTCAAAGTATACATTATTATATTAAAGATACATCCTACAGCAATGATGCTTTTTGTGATTTCCTAAACTTTGCCATTAAATGCTTTTTTTTCATGTTAGACCTGTTAGCGTCCTACAAAATACCATTTGGGGAAGTGTTGGTATCTAAGAATTATTCTCAACCCTATTGTTTTCTCCTGAGGATGACTGAGAATTTCATTCTTTGTGACTCTTCTTCCTTTGTCACACCTATTGTGCCCCAATATATCAACTTCAATTATTTTATTTGAACACCATATCAGGTTGATAAACTAATATACACTCCATAGCTACAACTCCAGCAGGGTATCAAAAGCAAATCCTTGAGATGCTGCTCAGCAGTAAAAGGAAATGAACATTGATACACACAACAGCTTGGATGATCTTAAGTGCATATTGCTCAATGGGAAAAAAATCATACTGTATGACAATTTGTATAACATTCTCAAAATTACCATTATCAAGACAGAGAATAGATAAGTAGTTACTAGCGATTAAGGAAGGATAAGGAGGGTGTGACCCTAAGCAGCATGAAGAAGTTCCTTCATGATGAGTAAACAAATCTGTGTCTTAACTATAAATGGTAGTTACATAAATCTGTACCTGTGATGAAAATGTCCTAAAATTATACAAAAAAGACATGTAAAAATAAATGCCTGTAAAAAGAACATGAAGCCCAGTAAGGTCTGTAGTCTAGTTAACTGTTTCCGGCTAATCAATGTTCTGGCTTCAATAATGCACCATAGTTAGATAAGATGTCACTGTTGGGGGACACAGGATGACAGGCATGCAGGACCTCTGTGTACTATCATACAACTTTTTGTGAGTCTATAATTATTTCAAAATTGTAAAGGACCTCTTCAAGGAGAACTACAAACCACTGCTCAGTGAAATAAAAGAGGACACAAACAAATGGAAGAACATACCATGCTCATGGATAGGAAGAATCAATATTGTGAAAATGGCCATACTGCCCAAGGTAATTTATAGATTCAATGCCATCCCCATCAAGCTACCAATGAGTTTCTTCACAGAATTGGAAAAAACTGCTTTAAAGTTCATATGGAACCAAAAAAGAGCCCGCATCTCCAAGACAATTCTAAGTCAAAAGAACAAAGCTGGAGGCATCACACTACCTGACTTCAAACTATACTACAAGGCTACAGTAACCAAAACAGCATGGTACTGGTACCAAAACAGAGATATAGACCAATGGAACAGGACAGAGTCCTCAGAAATAATACCACACATCTACAGCCATCTGATCTTTGACAAACCTGAGAGAAACAAGAAATGGGGAAAAGATTCCCTATTTAATAAATGGTGTTGGGAAAATTGACTAGCCATAAGTAGAAAGCTGAAACTGGATCCTTTCCTTACTCCTTATACGAAAATTAATTCAAGATGGATTAGAGACTTAAATGTTAGACCTAATACCATAAAAATCCTAGAGGAAAACCTAGGTAGTACCATTCAGGACATAGGCATGGGCAAAGACTTCATGTCTAAAACACCAAAAGCAATGGCAGCAAAAGCCAAAATTGACAAATGGGATCTAATTAAACTAAAGAGCTTCTGCACAGCAAAAGAAACTACCATCAGAGTGAACAGGCAACCTACAGAATGGGAGAACATTTTTGCAATCTACTCATCTGACAAAGGGCTAATATCCAGAACCTACAAAGAACTCAAACAAATTTACAAGAAAAAAACAAACAGCCCCATCAAAAAGTGGGCAAAGGATATGAACAGACATTTCTCAAAAGAAGACATTCATACAGCCAACAGACACATGAAAAAATGCTCATCATCACTGGCCATCAGAGAAATGCAAATCAAAACCACAATGAGATACCATCTCACACCAGTTAGAATGGCGATCATTAAAAAGTCAGGAAACAACAGGTGCTGGAGAGGATGTGGAGAAATAGGAACACTTTTACACTGTTGGTGGGATTGTAAACTAGTTCAACCATTATGGAAAACAGTATGGCGATTCCTCAAGGATCTAGAACTAGATGTACCATATGACCCAGCCATCCCATTACTGGGTATATATCCAAAGGATTATAAATCATGCTGCTATAAAGACACATGCACACGTATGTTTATTGCAGCACTATTCACAATAGCAAAGACTTGGAATCAACCCAAATGTCCATCAGTGACAGACTGGATTAAGAAAATGTGGCACATATACACCATGGAATACTATGCAGCCATAAAAAAGGATGAGTTTGTGTCCTTTGTAGGGACATGGATGCAGCTGGAAACCATCATTCTTAGCAAACTATCACAAGAACAGAAAACCAAACACCGCATGTTCTCACTCATAGGTGGGAACTGAACAATGAGATCACTTGGACTCAGGAAGGAGAACATCACACACCGGGGCCTATCATGGGGAGGGGGGAGGGGGGAGGGATTGCATTGGGAGTTATACCTGATGTAAATGACGAGTTGATGGGTGCTGACGAGTTGATGGTTGCAGCACAGCAACATGGCACAAGTATACATATGTAACAAACCTGCACGTTATGCACATGTACCCTAGAACTCAAAGTATAATAATAAAAAAAAAGGAAAAAAAAATTATTTCAAAATTCAAAATGTTTTTAAAGTAAAATTCTATAGCCCACACCAATGAGTTCACAGTATGGATTCCTTTGGATTTTTCTGAATTTCTCAATAATGTTTAAACTCCTCTAAATTATGAAAGAACAAAAATAGGAATAGAGCGTTGTATAAGAATAATTAGTTAATACGTTGTTATTCTGTGCATTGGCAGATTACTCACGGGTCCTGACTATCTACTGGTTCTCCTCACTAGGGATGAAATGAGATGAAATAAGCTTCACTCAAATGAATCCTTGATAAACACAGACACACACACACACACACACACACACACACTTTCACGTTCTCTGTCTTTCTTCATCTCAGTAAGTGCCTTTCTCCCATCCCCTAGTTACTAAGGCCAGAAATTTTTTCTTTTTCTGGGCTTTTCATATTTAGAAGTAAGGCCAGACTTTTTGAATCCTCTGTTTTCCTCACTTCCTACATCCAATCTATTCCCAAGTCTTACTGATAAGACCTCCAAAATACCCCAAGTCTGCATATAAAGAATAGACAAAGGGAAATGAGAATTCAAAGGAAACTGAGAGAATGCATCTGACAAGTGGGAGAGTGCGAACATAGAAGGCAAAGGAGGGGACAGAGCAAGAGGGTTGAATAGAAGCCTCCAAGGATTGTCCCCCCTGCAGGAAAGCCAAATTTAGTAACTATCTATACAAAAAAAAAAAAGCATCTTCATAAGAAGCAGAAATCAGGATACAGATACCAGCTCAACCACAGTGGACGACAGCGCCAAGCAGGCTCTTGGGGTCCCCGATTCTGGGCCTTGGCTTGTGGATGACATTTCTGGACCTATCCTGGTCCAGAGAGGAATTCACTGCCCCGAAGCGGGAGTCCCAGGCCTAACAGCATTCACCACAAGCTAGCTGAAAAGCTCTTTGGCCTTAAGAGAACATTGACCATAGCCTGCCAGTACTTTCCATGGGCCTGTGGTAATGATGGCCATAGGAAGAGACTCCTATGCCTGTGGAAAGGGGAAGGAAAATGGAAATAACTTTGTCTTGTGGTTTAAGTGCCAGCTTAACTGTAGTAGAATAGAAGAAAAGGCAGATTTTTAAGGTTTTTGACTCCACTCCCTGGCTCCTGGATAGCATCTCTAGACCTGTCCAGGAGTTGGGGTAACTTGCTGCCCTGAACAGAAGAATACAAGCCTGGCTGGCTTCACCACCTGCTAATCGTAGAGTCCCATGGTCTTAAACATAGGTGGTGGCCAGGTAGTGATTACAGTGGGCCTTGGATGAGACCCAGTGCTGTACTGACTTCAGGTATGACCCAATACAGTCTCAGCGATGGCCACAGGAGTACATGTGTCAGCCCTCCCTCAAATCTAGGTGACTCAGAACAGAGAGAAAGACTCCATTTGTTTGAGAGAAAGTAAGTGAAAAGAACAATGGTATCTGCCTGGCAACCCAGAGAATTCTTCCAGATCTTATCCAAGACCACTAAGTCTGCAAGAAACACAGTGTTACTGGGCTGGAGGTGCTCATGTTCCCTAATGCAGATATGGCTTAGATCATAACACCCAAGTACCTTTGAATACCTGAGAATCCATCCCAAAAAAGGACAAGTACAAACAAGCCCAGACTGTGAAGACTACAATAAATACAAATACCAGCTCTTCAATACCTAGACACCAACAAACACCTGCAAGCTTCAAGACCATCCAGGAAAACATGACCTTACCACATGAATTAAATAAGGCACCTGGGACCAATCCTGGAGAAACAAAGATATGTGGCCTTTCACACAGAGAATTCAAAATAGCTATTTTGAGGACACTCAAAACAATTCAAAATAATACTGAGAAAGATTTCAGAATTATGTCAGATAAATTTAACAAAGAAATTGAAATAACTTAAAAGAATCAAGCAGAAATTCTGGAGTTGAAAAATATAATTGACATATTGAATAATGCATCAGAGTCTCTTAATAGCAGAATTGATCAAGCGGAAGAAAAAATTCATGAGCTTGAAGATAAACTATTTGAAAATACATCATTTGAGGATATAAAAGAAAAAAAGAATAAAAAAGAATAAAGCATGCCTTCAAGATCTAGAAAATAACTACAAAAGGGCAAAGCTAAAAGTTATTGGCCTTAAAGAGGAGGCAGACAAATATATAACAGTGGAAAATTTATTGAAAGGGATAATAACAGAGAACTTCGCAAACCTAGAGAAAAATATAAATATCCAAGCACAAGAAGGTTATGGAACTCCAAGCACATTTAACTCAAAGAACACTGCCTCAAAACATATAATAATCAAACTTCCAAAGGTCAAGGATAAAGAAAGGACCTTAAAAGCAGCAAGAGAAAAGAAACAAATAACATACAATGAAGCTCCAATACACCTGGCAGAAGACGTTTCTGTGGAAACCTTACAGGTCAGGAGAGAATGGCATAACATATTTAAAGTGCAAAGGGAAAAAACTTTTACCCTAGAATGGTATATCCAGCAAAAATATCCTTGAAACCTGAAGATGAAATAAAGACTTTCCCAGACAACAGCTGAAGGATTTCATCAACACCTGTCCTACAAGAAATGCTAAAGGGAGTACTTCAATCAGAAAGAAAAAAAAATAATGAACTTAAGAAATTATCTGAAGACAAAAACTCACTGGTAATTCTAAGTACACACAACAACACAAAATATTATAGCACTGTAATTGTGGTATATAAACTACTCTTAAGTAGAAAGACTAAAAGGTAAACCAATCAAAAATAATAACTACAACAACTTTTCAAGAAATAGACGGTACAATAAGATATAAATAGAAACAATGAAAAGTTAAAAAGCAGGGGGACAAAGTTAAAAGTGTTGAGTTTCTTTTCCTTTTCCTATTGCTTTTTTGTTCATGCAATCAGTGTTAACTTTTCATCAATTTAAAATAATGGATTATAAGATATTATTTGCAAGCCATAACCTCAAATCAAAAAATATACAATGGGTACATAAAAAATAAAAGGCAAGAAATTAAAGCATACCACAAAAGAAAATCAACTTCACTAAAAGGAAGACGAGAAGGAAGGAAAGAAGAAAGAGAAGACCACAAAACAACCAGAAAGCAAATGACAAAATGGCAGGAGTAGGTCTTTACTTATCAATAATAGTATTAAATGTAAATAGACTAAACTCTCCAATCAAAATGAAGAGTGGCTGAATGGATTTTAAAAACAAGACCCAGTAATCTCTTGCCTAAAAGAAACACTTTACCTATAAAGATGTACATATACTGAAAATGAAGGGTTGGAAAAAGATATTCCATGCCAATGGAAATCAAAAAGAGCAGGAGTAGCTATACTTATTGCATACAAAATAGATTGCAAGACAAAAACTACAAAAACAGACAAAGCCATTATATAATCATAAAAGGGTCAATTCAGCAAGAGGATATAATAATTGTAAATATATATGCACCCAACACTGGAACACCAAGATAAATAAAGCAAATATTATAAGACCTAAGGAGAGAAATAGACCCCCAACACAATAATAGCTGGAGACTTCAACCCCCACCTTTCAGCATTAGACAGATTTCCCAGACAGAAAATCAACAAAGAAACATCAGACTTAAGCTGTACTAGAAAACAAATGGACCCAATAAATATTTACAGAACATTTTATCCAGTAGCTGAAGAATACACATTCTTCTTCTCAGCACATGGATCATTCTCAAGGATAGCCCATAGGTCACAAAACAAGTCTAAAACATTCAAAAAACTATATCATAATTTTGAATATATAATGAAATAATATCAAGCATCTTTTCTAACCACAATGAAAAAAAAAACTAGAAATCAGTAACAACATTAATTTTGGAAACTATACAAACACATGGAACTTAAACAATATGCTCCTGAATGACCAGTGGGTCAATAAAGAAATTGAAAACAAATTTAAATAAGTGATGGAAATACAACATACTAAAGCCTATGGGATACAGAGACAGTTACACTAAGAAGAAAGTTTATAACTATAAGTGCCTGTAGCAAAAAAGTAGGAAAACTGCAAATAAACAACCTAACGATGCATCTTAAAGAACTAGAAAGGCAAAAACAAACCAAACCCAAAATTAGAAAAAGAAAAAAAACCATAAAAGTCAGAGTAGGAATAAATGAAATTGAAATGAGGAAAGCAATAAAAAAGATGGATGAAATGAAAGTTGGTTTTTTGAAAAGATTACCAAAATTGAAAAACCTTTAGCCAGAACAAACAATATTAAAAAAGAGAGAAGAGCCAAATAAATAAAATCAGAGATTAAAAAGGAGACATTACAATTGATACCACAGAAATTTGAAGGATCATTAGTGGTTATTATGAGCAACTACATGCCAGTAAATTGGAAAATCAAGAAGAAATGGATAAATTCCTAAACACATACAACCTACCAAGATTGAACTATGAAGAAATCCAAAAACTGAATAGACCAATAACAAGTAATGAGATTGAAGTCATAACAGAGTCTCCCAAGGAAAAAAAAAAAAAAAAATTGGGACCCGATGGTTTAACTGCTGAATTCTACCAAACATTTAAAGAACTAATACCAATTCTACTTAAACTATTCCAAAAAATAGAGGAGAAGGAAATACTTCCAAACTCATTCTACAAGGCCAGTATTACCCTGATATCAAAACCAGACAAACACACATCAAAAAGGAAAACTACAGGCCAATATCTCTGATGAATATTGATGCAAAAATCCTCAACAAAATACTAGTAAACCAGATCTAACAATGCATTAAAAAGATCATTCATCATGACCAAGTAGATTTATCCCAGGGATGCAAAGATGGCTCAACATATGCAAATGTATCAATGTGATACATCATATCAACAGAAAGAAGGACAAAACCCGTATGTATTAGTCTGTTTTCATGCTGCTGATAAAGACATACCAGAGAGTGGGAAGAAAAAGAGGTTTCACTGGCTGAGGAGGCCTCAGAATCATGGTGGGAGGCAAAAGGCACGTCTTACATGGCAGCAGCAAGAGAAAATGAGAAAGAATCAAATGTGGAAACCCCTGATAAACTCATCAGATCTTGTGAGACTTATTCACTATCATGAGAATAGCACAGAAAAAACCAGCCCCCATGATTCAATTGCCTCCCCCCAGGTCCTTCCCACAACACGTGGAAATTCTGGGAGATACAATTCAAGTTGAGATTTGGTGGGGACACAGCCAAACCATATCATTCTGCCCCTAGCCCCTCCAAATCTTGGGTCCTCACATTTCAAAACAAGCCACGCCTTCCCAATTGTCCCCCAAATTCTTAACTCATTTCAGCATTAACCCAAAAGTCCACAGTCCAAAGTCTCATCTGAGTCAAGGAAAGTCCCTTCTGCCTATGAACGTGTAAAATCAAAAGCAAGTTAGTTACTTCCTAGATACAATGGGGGTACAGGTATTGGGTAAATATGGCCATTCCAAATGGGAGAAATTGGCCTAAACAAAGGGATTACAGGTCTCATGCAAGTCCGAAATCCAGGGGGGGCAGTCACATTTTAACGCTCCAAAATGATCTCCTTTGACTTCAGGTCTCACATCCAGGTTTCGCTGACACAAGAGGTGGATTCTCATGATCTTGGGCAGCTCTGCCCCTGTGGCTTTGCAGGGTACACCCTCCCTCCCAGCTACTTTCATGGGCTGGCACTGAGTGTCTGTGGCTTTTCCAGGTGCAAGGTTGAAGGTATTGGTGGCCCTCTTCTCACAACTCCACTAGGCAGCATGCCACTAGGGACTCTGCATGGGGGCTCCCACCTCACATTTCCCTTCTGCACTGCCCTAGCAGAGGTTCTCCATGAAGGCCCCAGTCCTGCAGCAAACTTTTGCCTGGGCATTCAGGCATTTCCATACATCTTCTGAAATCTACGTGGAGGTTCCAAAACATCAGTTCTTGACTACTGTGCACCCACAGTCTCCACATGAAAGCTGCCAAGGCTTGGGGCTTCCACCCTCTGAAGCCACAGCCTGAGCTGTATGTTGGCCCCTTTCAGCCACAGCTGGAGTGGCTGCGATGCAGGACACCAAGTCCCTAGGCTGCCCATGGCATGGGGACCCTGGGCCTAGCCCACAAAACTGTTTTTTCCTCCTGGGCCTCCTGGCCTGTAATGGGAGGGGCTGCCATGAAGGTCTCCGACATGGCCTGGAGACATTTTCCCCATGGTCTTGGGGATTAACATGAGGCTCCTTGCTTCTTATGGAAATTTCTGCAGCCAGCTTGAATTTCTCCCCAGAAAATAGGTTTTTCTTTTCTATTGCATAGTCAGGTTGCAAATTTTCTGAATTTTTATGCTCTGTTTCTCTTTTAAAATGGAATGCCTTTAACAACACCCACATCACCTCTTGAATGCTTTGCTGCTTAGAAATTTATTCTGCCAGATACCCTAAATTATATCTCTCAAGTTCAAAGTTCCACAAATCTGTAGGGCATGGGCAAAATGCCACCAGTCTCTTTGCTAAAACATAACAAGAGTCACCTTTGCTCCAGTTCCCAATAAGTTCCTTGTCTGCATCTGAGACCACCTCAGCCTAGATTTTATTGTCCATATCACTATCAGCATTTTGGGCAAAGCCATTCAACAAGTCTGTAGGAAGTTCCAAACTTTCCCACATTTTCCTGTCTTCCTCTTAGCCCTTCAAACTGTTCCAATCTCTGCCTGTTACCCAGTTCCAAAGTTGCTTCTACATTTTCAGCTGTCTTCTCAGCAATGCCCTACTGGTACCAATTTATTGTATTAGTCTGTTTTCACACTGCTGACAAAGACATATCAGAGATTGGGAAGAACAAGAGGTTTAATTGGACTTACAGTTCCACATGGCTTGGTGGGGGGGCCCTCAGAATCATGGTGGGAAGCAAAAGGCACTTCTTACATGGTAGCAGCAAGAGAGAATGAGGAAAATGAGCAAAAGTAGAAACCCCTGCCAAACCAAACAGATCTCATAAGACCTTTTAACTATCACGAGAATAGCACAGGAAAACCAGCCCCCATGATTCAGTTAACTCCCCTTGGGTCCCTCCCACAACTTGTGGGAATTCTGGGAGATCCAATTCAATTTGAGATTTGGCGGGGACACACCCAAACCATATCAACATATGATCATTTCAACTGATACTAAAAAAAAAAAAAAAAAGAAAAAGATAAAATGGAACACCCCTTCATGACAAAAACCTTCAAAAAACTGGTTATAAAAGAAACATACCTGAACATATTAAAAGGCATATATGACAGACTCACAGCTAATATTATACTGAATGGGGAAAAAATGAAAACCTTTCCCCTAAGATCTGTAACATGACAAGGATTCCCACTTTTACCACTGTTATTCAATACAGTACTGGAAGTTCTAGCCAGAGCAATCAGACATGAATAAGAAATAAAGGGCATTCAAATTAGAAAGGCAGATGTCAAATTTTCCTTGTTTGCAGATGATATGATCTTGTACTTGGAAAAACCTAAAGACTCCACCAAAAACTATTAGAACTGATAAACAAATTCAGTCAAGTTGCAGAATACAAAATCAACATACAAAAGTCAGTAGCATTTCTATATGCTAACAGCAAACAATGTGAAAAAGAAATCAAGAAAGTAATGGCTTTCTTTTTACAATTTACAACGGCTACAGATAAAATTAAATACCTAGGAATTAACCAAAAAAGTAAAAGATCTCTATGATGAAAATTATAAAACACTGATGAAAGAAATTGAAGACACATGCTCATGAACTGGAAGAATCAATATTGTTAAAATGTCCGTACTACCCAAAACAATCTCCAGATTCAATGCAATACCTATCAAAATATCAATGACATTCTTCACAGAAATAGAAAAAAAAATCCTAAAATTTATATGGAATCACAAAATACCCAGAATAGCCAAAACTATACCAAGAAAAAAAATGAAATTGGAGGAATCACATTACCTGACTTCAAATTATACTACAAAGCTATGGTAACCAAAACAATATGGTGCTAGCATAAAAACAGGCACACAATGGAACAGAATAGAGAGCCCAGAAACAAATCCATACATCTATAGTGAACTCATTTTCAACAAAGGTGCCAAGAACATACATTGGGGAAATGACAGTCTCTTCAATATTCTGGGAAAACTGGATATCCATATGCAGAAGAATGAAACTAGACCCTGTCTCTCACCATACAAAAAAATCAAATCAAAATGGATTAAAAACTTAAATCTAAGACCTCAAACTATAAAACTACTGGCGCAGCAAAGGAAACAACAAAATAGATTATCCACAGAATGGGAGAAAATATTTGCAAACTACTCATCTGCCAAGGGATTAATACATAATATAAAAATTAAAAATGGGAAAAATATCCAAATAGACATTTCTCAATAGAAGATATACAAATGGTAAACAGGCAAATGAAAAAGTGTGTGACATCACTGATCATCAGAGAAATGCAAATCAAAACTACAATGCAATATCACCTCACCCCAGTTAAAATGGCTTTTATCCAAAAGACACATGATTACAAATACTGGCGAGGATGTAGAGAAAAAGGAAACCTCATCCACTGTTGGTGGGACCGTAAATTAGTACAACTACTAAGGAGAACAGTTTGGAGGTTCTTCAGAAAGCTAAAAATAGAGCTGCCATATGATCCAGCAATGGCACTGCTGGGTATACACCCAAAAGAAAGGAAATCAGTATATCAAAGGAATATCTGCACTCTCATGTTTGTTGCAGCATTATTCACAATAGCCAAGATTTGGAAGCAACATAAGTGTCCATCAACAGATGAATGAATAAAGAAAAGTGATACATATACAAAACATAGTACTATTCAGCCATAAAAAAGAATGAGATCCTGTCATTTGCAACAACATGGATGGAACTTGAGGTCATTGTGTTAAGTGAACTAAATCAGGCACAGAAAGACAAACTTTGCATGTTATCACTTATTTGTGTGAGCTAAAAATTAAAACAATTAAACTTATGGAGATAGAGAGTAGAAGAATTGTTACCAGAGGCTCAGAAGGGTAGTCAGGGGGATGGGGAGAAGTGGGGATGGTTAATGGGTCCAAAAAACTGGAAAGAGTGAATAGACCTAGTATTTGATAGCACAACAGGGTGACTAGAGTCAATAGTAATTTAATTATACATTATTAAAAACAAAAATATTATAATTGGATTGTTTGTAACCCAAATGACAAATGCTCCAGGTGATGGATACCCCATTTACCCTCATGTGATTACTACACATTGCATGCCTGTATCAAACTATCTCATGTACCCCATAAATGTATACACCTACTATGTACCCACAATCATTAAAAAATTTTTTAAAAGAAGGTAAAGGAAAAAGGGGACTCAGGAAGAAGAGTAGTCAACAGTTCCAAATGCTAAGATGTCAAGAAGACAAGCAAGGACACTGTCCATTAGATGGAGAAGTAGAGAGCCAATCATAAGATTTAGAGTAGCTTCTGCAAGGTAAACCCAGGTTTTAGTGGCTTGAGGAATGACAAAGAAATGTAGGTAATAAATATAAAAAACTCTGTCAAGAAGTTTAGCTATGAAAAGAGATGAGATAGAGTCAAAGCTGAGAAAGATGCAGAATTTTTGAGGGGAAGCTTCAGGATTTTTTTCAGTTCTGCTAGAGAGAAGTCAATTACTATCTTTTCATAATATCTCTTATTTTGTCATTATAATACTCCAAAAGTATATTTAATAATTCACAACTACTATGTTAATTACTGAAATTAGTTAAAACCAAAAACAATTGAAACCTTATTCCTGCAGACTTGGGCAAGCGTAGAAAGAAAGTAAATAATTTAATAAGAACACACAGAGCAGCATTCGCTCATAATTGTATGAGTGAGGTTAACTTTTTATTTGGCAGTTTAAACACAAGACTGAAATATCTATGGTGTTTGAGACTCAGCTGAGATTCTGCACTAATCTCCATAACTGAAATTTAACAAATCACCCAGTAATCATGCTTAGAACTATTTCTTATTTCCCTCTCATTTGCATTTCTTTCTTTCCATCATTTTCTCCCTTTACTTCTTCTACTGCCATTTCTTTATCTTTTATTTATTCATGTGGGAAAGTTGTTGATTGCTGGTACCTCAAATTCTATTCAGTTACACATTCTTGAACATGTACAGCGTTAAAGGTAATGTTAGATGCTGTGAGAGACAGAGCATTGTACTTGTCCTTGTAATTAGTAGCTAAACAAATTAACTGAGTTTCTGCAGAATATCAGACAATAGGATTTAAAAATAAATATTATTTCCTTCATTAAATAAACTAAATGTTTTGGCATTTGCCATATTGAGTATCTACTACATGCTGAACTCTGTGTAGATAGTGAAGATTAAAAACTAAGTAAGGCATAACCCTGCCCTCCAGCAATGTGCTTCTCATTGCATTGATATGCAGAGTAGAGAAAAGATAAAGGGAAACAGGGGCAATAGTAGAGGTGAAAATAGGACTCTCAGAAGCTACCGAGAGAAATGTAAACCTAGTTTGCATTTCCTAATAATAGAAAAAAGTCCCTTCCTATGTGTTTCTTTATAGTAAAAAAAAGAAAAATAAAATCCTTCAAACCACGAGTTTTTACTTACCAACCTGCCATATAATCTTATATTCCTAAATAATTTACCCTGTTCTTCAATATCTGTCAACCAATTCCTAAGAAAACAAAATGTATGGTAACTTGTGGGGGATGTGGGGGAATGAAAACTACAAAATCAAAGACTCCAGGAAGAAAGGTAGTTGTCCATTTTCACTTGTTTGTGATGCCAAGACCTTTAGTGCATAACTTTATTATTACATTATCATTATTTCTAAATTATACAATGTGAAGCCTACAGAGAACACTGAGTACCTCAGTCAGATGTATTAGACAGATAGATAGATAGATAGATAGATAGATAGATAGATAGATAGATAGATCTATCATAGATCTCAGCATTTATTAGATAGATGATAGAGAGAGAGAGATGATAGGATGGGTAGATAGATAGATAGATAGATAGATAGATAGATAGATAGATAGATAGATAGATAGATGATAGATAGAGTCTATGGTGTAGGATAGAAATTCTAAAGATGTGAACTTAAGATGTGGACTGTGAATTAAAACCAACACCAATTTTAAAAAAAATTAGTTCACAATGCAAGGCAACATAGTTAAATGGTAATTTGTATAGTACAGATCCTAAAGTGGGAATGGCAAAGTTCCCGCTCAAATGCCACCATCTGGCCTTGCCTCATCCGTGCAGACATCCACAGTTAATTCCAGCTCTTATTCCCACCAGGTTCAGAAGTGGCCCCCAAAACTCTGGCAAAATCCCCCAGGGCAGTCATTTCCAACTGATCTCGGCTGGTACTCAAGAGGACATCAATTTGGCATCCTAACTGTAAGAGTTTATTTTTAAAAACACAATGAGTAAGTTTTCCTAGAATGGATGGCAATTCCAGTCCTCCCATCTGTGACTACAGGCAGGTGTGCCAAGAGCAAAGGGTAAGTGTTGGGGCTGAGCCAACAGCACTGGCTAGGAACAGGACAGGAAGCAGGAACTGGGAAAACCATCAACCTGCTAGAATTCAGACTTAAGGAAATTCATGCCACAACAGTCATGGAGTCCCTGCTTCATGCCACACAGACGTCTTGATTTTGCTCTTGAGAAGTTGTGAAGGGAGGAAAAAGTAGAAGTTTTAGGACTTGTGCAAGGCACTTCATCTCCCTAGGTCTTAGTATAATTGGGGAGCTGTGTTCATTTCCTAAGACTGCTGTAACAAAGTACCACAAAGTGGGTGGCTTAAAACATCAGAAATGTATTGTCTCACAGTTCTGAAGGCTGCGTCTGAATCAAGACGTCTGTAGTGCCATGTTTCCTCTGAAACCTGTAGGGAAAGCCTTCTTTTCCTCTTCCTAGCTTTTGGTGGCTTGGAGGCAACTTTAGGCGTTCCTTGGCTCGCAGCTGCATAACTCCAACCTCTGCCTTCATCATCACATGGTACTCTCTCTGTATGCCCCTGTCTCCTGATGGCTGTCTTCTTATAACCTTATAAAGACAGCAGTCATATTGGATTAGGGGTTCACTCTACTCCAGTGTGACCTCATATTAACTAATTAAATGTGCAATGGCCTTATTTTCAACTAAGGTCACATTCCAAGGTACTAAGGGTTAGGACTTCAACATACTTTTTTGGAGACAACACAATTCAACCCACAACACAAGCTCAATTTACAAACCTTTTAACCTCTACCATATTCAACGCTCGAGGCCAAAAAAAAAAAAAAATAGTAATGGATAAGATACCATTTTAAGAAGTGTCAGCCACTAATTAGCATCCGCTTCTACTAACCAACTTCAGGGACCATGTGCTCACTACCTTCTGATTCAGGGATGCTCTATTTGGTTCTTCTTAATATTGAGCCAAACTCTACCTACTTGGAATGATTCTGCGACTTGAGCTTGCTCATAGCAGTCTTTCGTATATTTGAAGAGAAGTGTTAGAGTCTGAGTTGTCTCTTCCACCAGCTGAGTCTCTGCATATCCTTTAATCTTTCATCCTGACACCATTACGGCTGCTCTGCTGCATGTGGACTCCAGTTGGTCTGCTTTCCTAAATCGTGACATTAGTAACTGGACATAATACCCCGAAACATGCAGAACTAATACCCTCCTTCATGTGAAAACGGGAAGCATTTGCTCTCTTGTCACTGACTCATATTTTTCTTAACCATCAAGTCTTTCTCATGGGTGCTGCAATTTAATTTCCCTCTCATCCTGAACTCACGCAGTTGTCTGACTTTTTAGATAACTGGAATAACATAAAAGGAAATAAAAGCCAACTACCAATCAGAGTGGAGAATCATCCAAAGTTCTTTCATCACCCCTTTACCCTAGGGATATGACCTTGCAGTAGACGGGCAGAAGACAGAAAGCTTTGGCCCACAACTTCCATGAAACGAACAGAAAACTTAAGGCAAAAAGGGAGACCTGGGACTTGCTGATTTTGAAACACAGTAACTGACAGGAAAAGCGGAAAACGTGGGAATTTCAGAATGGAAAACAGAGATAAAATAGGGGATTTCTGTAGGGAAGAAGAGGGACATAGCCTAAACAAAGCAACGAGAATCCACCCACAAGTTTCTCTGCTAGCATAGGACACTGTCCAAGTCTGGGCAGTGAGGTCTAATATTCCTGTACAGGCTGACAGGACAATGTAACTAGATCAGGGGCCACAATATTCCTATATCTGCATCTTTATAATCGGGATTTATCACCAGTGATTTTGAATAAATTATTTCCTTCTTTGTGGTCCCATTTATGAATTCACTGTAGTAGAAATGATGGCACAGGCAGTAGTGCGAAGGAGAAGAGAATCCATCAGCCCCCAAGTCAAGTACCACCTCTAGCCCATTGTAATTATTAGAGATAACATCAGTACAGGCTACAGGGCATCAAAGAGACCCACCCTTCAGCAGCAGCTCAGCTAGTGAATAGTAGAATTCCCTTCCCTCCTACCCAAAGTTACACATATACAGCTAACACCTAAACTGTATCCACCAATGTATGCACACATATAGTTATAACCATGATTTACTAAGCACCTAATATATACTAGATACTGCAAACCTGCCCAATATCATGCTCTTGGTGGAGGTGTTGGGGTTACTGAGGAAATGCAATAAATCCTTCATTCCCATCTGGTAAACAAAAGCTAACAAATGAAGGAACCAAAATATTCACTCTATTACCAATAAAGGCTAAATGGGGGACACAACCTGGTGTGAGTACCTAATGGATCTTCCCACTATAGCCCATTCTTGGCCAGAATTCCTCAACCTTTGCAGGCAGCTCTGGGCCTAGGCAAGACCTAGGTCAGCACAGGGGAACTGAGGATGATGTCAGGGTGGAACCCAAGAGGGAGATGAGCCCACCATTGCCATTTAATTCTTCCTAACTTGACAGTGCAGAAAAGCGCTCTGTCTCCTTTGGGATGGAGCGAGTGAAGGAAGAGACTCTAAGAAAATTTAAGGAAAAATTCCACCTCATACACACCAGGAAAGAAAACTCTCTCCCCTCTAACAAGAGGCAGATCCAAGACTCAAGGCCAGGCCTGCCTGGCACCAAAGCCCATGCTCTTACCTATCACAGTATCTATAGATGAATGTGTCTAGTGCACTATTGGCAGGGAGGGCTACAAGGAGTCAATTTTGCTTGAAGATTTTGGAGCAATAACAGAGAGAGAGAAAGAAAGGGAGACAGGGAGATTGAGATTGTGTCAGAAAGAAGAGAGATTAGGAGGACAGTAAAATACCTGTACTTCATGGCTTAAGGTCCAGCCCCCGGATCTTAGGTCTCAGAGAGAGAGAGCATGGGGAGGAGGGGGGCAGGCAGAAATTAAAAGAACAGTTGTCATTTAAAAACTCTGTGAGCACTGAGGCACAACCAGCCCTACTAAGAATACAAAACGATAAAGTATATAGCACAGAGACAGGGAGAGAACAACTCCTCACTTCATTGCGGAACTCACTGTGGCTTGAGAGCAATGAGGCCTCCAGAGAACACAGTTCATCTTTGGCACAGAGATGGAAATGGCAAAACTCAGGGAGGACTGGGCACCAGGGCTAATGCTCATGTGTTTATAGGCCCCTTAATGGTAGAAAAGATGGCAACAATTAGAAATGTTAGCTGCATACATCACAATTAATGTTTTAACTGATTTTCTTGTTTATTAGTTTTCTATTGCTGTATAACAAATTAGCACAAACTTAGTGATTGAAAACAATACACATTTTTTTCTCACAGTTTCTCTGAATCAATAGACTGGGCACGTAGTTGGGTTCTCTGTTTAGGGTCTCCTGCAGCTATAATCAAGGCATCGGCTGGGGCTGCAGTCTGTTCTGAGGCTTAACGAGAGAAACATCCACTTTTGTGGACAGAACTCGGTTCTTTACAGCTGTAGGGGTTTCAGTTTCTTACTGGCTGTCAGCTGGAGGCTGCTGTCAGCTCCTAAAATCTGCTCTTAATTTCTTGCCCAAAATTGGCAGCCCACATGGGCAGCTCACTTCTTCAAAGCTAGAAAAGGATGGAGAGACTCCAGCAAGCGGTTAACTACAATCTAATGCACTCTGTCGCCTTTGCCATGTTCTGTTGGCCAGAGGCAAGTCACGAGTCAGACACACACTCAAGGGAAGGGATCCACAATGGCCTGATCACCAGCAGGCAGGGGCCATGGGGCCCACCCTAGGGCCTCCCCACCGCCACAACTGGTTTAAACAAAGTAGATGTTTTCTCACTTGCAGAAGAAATCCAAAGGTAGGTGGTTCAGGGTGGCACCATAGTCATCAGGGACCCCAGCTCCTTCAAGCTCTCCAGCCTCCAGTCCTGAGGGTTTGGCCTTCCCCGTAAAGGACCAAAAAACTGATGGAGCTTCAGCCAGTCATCCACAATCCAGGCAGCAGGATGAAGAAAAAGAAAAAAAAAATTGTGCAAGATACCTACTCCCTTCCTTTTAAGGATACTTCTCACAAGTATCACTAATATCTTTAGCCTATATGCCACTGACCAGAACCTGGTCGAGGACTCAACCTTGCTGCAAAGGCATCTGGGAAATGTAGCTCCTCCTGAGACTAAGGAGGAGGAAGAGAAGGGGTTGAACAGGAGGAAGAAAGTGGCAGTCTCTGCTACACTGAACATCAACAAAGTGGGCCAGATAGGAGAGAAAGAACAGAGCAAATCCCAGGTGACAGCTCTTGGGATCTTTTGTGAGAGCACGGAACAGTCGTGGAAGCCCCCAGGAATCACTGGGAAGGACTGTCCGGCAGGGCTGGAGGCCCTGCATCATCATTTAGATGGCATGGATGATGCTATTTCCAGGATCCCATTTCATACCCAGGCCAAAGAGGCCTGGAAAACTCATTAAATAATCCAGTGGTTCTCAGATTAAAATAATCGTCAGAATCACCTATTTGCTTAACAATTCAGATCCAGAACCTGATTCTAGATATGCTGAATTAGGATTTCTTAAAGTAAGGCCAGAAATTTTTATCAGACCAAGCTCTTAGAGAGTCTAATGGCTATCAAGTTTGGAAACTACCATTGTAGATATTTTCAAAAACTAATTACTTCATCTTTTCCCAGTCTCCAAGCTAAGTTTCCTAGACTTGGGATATAAACTTATTGGTTAATCTAAATATCTGTTCAGTGATTCCAATGACTCTACTCCTGTATAAGAGTGTATTAACTTAATCATATTAAATAATTGTCATCATGAGGTGATCTAGAAGGGCCCAGCATCACTTAGCTAGAGTGCTTTTCAACCTCGGAACTTTTGATATTTTGGGTAGAATAATTCTTTGTTGTAAGGAGCTGTCTGATGCATTGTAGGATGTTTGGCAGCATCCCTGGCCTCCATTCCCTAGATGACAACAGCACTACCTCCAACTATGTTAACCAAACCATGTCCAGACATTGGCAAATGGTAGCCGAAGGCAAAATCACTTCCAGTTGAGAACCCCCAATTGTGAAATGCCATCTTTAGTATTTCACAGAAGCCCAGAAAATTCATGGCAACAGAAGTATTAAATAACACTGGATGGGAATTAAGAAAATGTACATGAAATCTTATGCTCTGGCTAAGACAATCTGTGCCTCCATTTTCCTGTGTGCATAAAAACTATGTGTTCTATATACTTCTATATAATTTCCAGAGCTTGAGTGCTCACCTCACATTAATTTTTTTCAATTTGTGTATTACTTACCTCTCCACTGAGTGGGGAGGTAAAGGAGGCTGGTGATCAAATTTCTTCAACTTCATTACGTTGCTACCTTGCAACACAATAATCCCTACTCTAAGCTAGCCTCAAATATCCTGTTTCTCATAAATAGGCTTACATAAGGGAGGTGTGCTATAGACATGCTTTATGCTAAAATAAAAAGAACACATAATAGAGAGATGGGAATTTAAACTTTTATTAATAAATCATGATTTTCTATTGAATACATAGCAAAGTACAATTAACAATAACATAACATTCCAACATTAAAAATTAAAACATTCAGAATCACCTTGATCAATATATAAAGCTTTAGTTCCTGGAAAAAATAATATTTCAACAGTGTTCTTCTCGTTTGCAAAACAGCTTCCCAAAATAGGAGATTCGTGAAGGAAATTTTATAAAGCTTCCCGTGTACAAAAAAGATTGACTCCACATCAACTGTCCCCTGCTGAAAATCCAAACCATAAAGGTTTGAAGGACCAGAATGGAGCCACATTCTATTAAAGTTATCAGAGATAAAATCTTAAAGATCTACAAATGGAAGGAACATGGAACTATCTTCTACCACCAATTCAATATACAGGGCAAACGTGGTACATCTTGGCCTCAAGACAACATAAGATAGAATGATTATTGAATATGTCGCAACAGATATAGCAATTTTATCCCTATTACAGAGACACATGTATACCAATTGATAACTTTTCTTTGCAGTAAGAAACTCAGAAATCATCTAGGAAATATCTATTTTCCTATGTTACAGTTGAAATGAAAATGACAATGTATTTTGTAAAATGATGCAATGTGGTACCGTCTTGATGAGACATGAAAACACAACTCACTGGCTAGAAATAGTTGTAAAACAAGCCTACTTTCACTGATACATACTTATTTTAAAAGTTATACTTACTGCTTAGTTTTCTGAAGAAAGAAGAACGGTCCTCTATTCAAAGTAGTGATAAAAATAATTGCACCTCAAATTACTCCCAGTGTAACATAAGATATTTAATATTAACATAAATATCATTTGCATAGATGATAGAAAAATTCTAATTTCTTAAAAGTGCTATGCCTTCCTGGAATTTGAAAACAAAAAAAAAAGTGAGGAAGATACTCTTCTGCCTGTCCAACAGAAGGCTCTACTGAGAATGTAAAAGGTTCTGAAGCTCATCCATGAATAAGTCCACTTACTATAAGTGTCTTAAATTTACAACGTGCAAAAAACTAATGCACCCAAGAATATATCATGGCACCTTGCCCAGTGGTAACCACTTGGCAGACTCAAATAATAAGTACCCTCATAGGGAGAAATCTTGCCAAGGGAGAATTTACAACATATTTTTAGAAAGAAATGAGTATTCAATCATTCAATAAAGCAAATCAGAAAAAGTAAGGTTGTCAAAAGAACTCCAGATTATATGCCAGCAGGTTAATAAAATGGTTCTTTTTTTAAAAATGACAAAGAAAAATAAGAGATCCTTTTTTTTTTTTAGACGGAGTCTCACTTTGTTGCCCAGGCTGGGGTGCAGTGGCGCAATCTCAGCTCACTGCAAGCTCTGCCTCCTGGATTCACACCATTCTCCTGCCTCAGCCTCCCGAGTAGCTGGGACTACAGGTGCCCGCCACCACACCTGGCTAATTTTTTGTATTTTTAGTAAAGAAGGGGTTTCACCGTGTTAGCCAGGATGGTCTCAACATAGATCCAATTTTTAATGTCTTGATTCAGCCAGACATGTCAAATGAAATAATTGAATTATGTCAAAATAAAAATAGTTGGTACTATATCGACAGACTATTTATAACTATCTTTAGCATAAATAGAAATTAAAGCTAAATACATATTTTTCTAAAAAAAAAATTATACCTAGGCTCAAAACAACAGGAGCAGGGAGAGTTATGCTATCTACAATTCTGAAAATTCCCACGTGCAGGATACGGTATTGCATATATAAGTAACAACTCCTAAGTAACAGAAATATATCTGGATTCTATATAAGCAAAATGGTCCTCAGATTATAATATATAATCCAAAATATTAAACCAAAGATACTATTTTTAGAATGTTTTGAAAAACAAAGTACAATAGAACACAATAAAAGGAAGCATTTCATTGACCAGGCATATTTTAATGGGCTTGAATTTCTTTTTTAAAACTCTAACTAAAGGTAGTAAGATGGGGAAACCTAATATAAAAGTGTTATTCTGTCCTAGAATTGTTTGGCTACTAGGTTTTCCCAACATTCAGTCTCTGGAAGCATTGGCCAATCAGAAAGGGAGGTGAGATATGCTGGTGTCTTACTAAGGTTCCCAGTGAGTGGAAAAGAAGGGGGACTTTAGTTCATACCAGTAAATGACATTGACAGTATTCTAAATGGAAGAGCTTCAGCATAAGCAATCTTAATGGTGAAATGAGTTAATATTATTACTCATATCATATGAAGAAAATAATTTATACTATTAATTATTACTACTACATTCTCCTTTTCTCCTTATGCCTGTGGTATTTTAATCACTTTTAGTCCAACCCCACTGCTTATAGCAGAGCAAGTTCTCTAAGGGAAGTATGAAGGAAGAAGTGGCCGGGACACCTGCACAGCCCCATGCCCCAGGAGACAGTGCTTGCTAACCCTTTCTCTTCCTTCTCATTGTTGTCCTCTTCACTTTTAATAAACTTACAATTAAAAGAGATGAGTTACAAGGTGACTTTTTTGTTTTTTGTTTTTTGAGACGGAGTTTCGCTCTGTCCCCCAAGCGGGAGTGCAGTGGCGCAATCTCGGCTCACTGCAACCTCTGTCTCTCAGGTTCAAGTGACTCTCCTGCCTCAGCCTCCTGAGTAGGTGGGACTACAGGTGTATGCCACTATGCCTGGCTAAATTTTATATTTTTAGTATGGACAGGGTTTCACCAAATTGGCCAGGCTGGTCTCAAACTCCTGACCTTGTGATCCACCTGCCTCAGCCTCCCAGTGCTAGGATTACAGGTGTGAGCCACCGTGCCTGGCCTAGGAGGTGACTTTTAACTTGAAAACTTGGAGTTCTTCACAGAAAAAGTATTCAAATGCTAGTTTTTAAACAAGGAAATATGGTCTGAAAAAGATACGACCTGTCTTCCAATGGCCTTTCCAGTCTAGTGTTTCCTAATATATTACACTAAAAGTTAACTATAAATTATGTACTTTAAAATATAAAGTATTGATTGTCAGTATAAGGTTCCCAGGCCAGGGAAGAGGAAAGGAAAATCCTTTGCCAAGACCCTCCTCCAATTTCTTTATAAGATGATTTCACCTTTAAAGAATTCCCAGAGTATAAAGGGCAAAAACACGTTTACAAGGAGGCCCCAGCATAACAAGTGCCTGTTTTAGAACAGATTGTGTCAGAAGTGTAAGAGATCTAGAAACGTTTTCCCACTAAAAAAAAAAAAAGGCAAGAAAAGTAGGTATTCGATACTTAACTGCCCTCTTCATAGACCACTGTCTGAGAATCTATTTTCTACGTATAGGTTTGCCAGCTTTAAAATACTGATTGTCAGTTATTCCTACCCTGGTATCCAAAATATCCATAAGCAATATATGAGCATCCATTCCACTACAATTTCTGAAAATTCACTAAAGCAAGAGCATTTTAAAAAATCAACTTTAAAAGATACATTTGCATACCTTCTTTTTGATGGATTTATTTTTAAATAGCTAAAAACAAAGCAAATTCTTTGGAGCCCATGGCAATTACTTTTTCCCATGTCCACTTGAGAGAAATGCCATAGAGCTAAAGAGAAAAACTAAACCATTTCTTAGATTGAGTAAAAGATCATTAATTGTTGACACATATCTAAATTATTTCAGTATATTTAGAAGGCAAAGAAGAAAGGGAGAAGGAAAGAAAAGAAAGAGAGAATGAGGAAAAGAAAAAAGGGGGATTCATCTTTAAAATGTCCATCCAGATAAATTATATTAACCTTCAGAATACAGGGCAACTAAAGATTGAGGTGCTCAGGATTCAGGGACCTTAAAAGTACACAGCCAGCATCAGATGTCACTAGACAACTGGCAGTCTGAAACACACACCCCTGAGCCTAGAACAGTTGACACAGGATCCCGGGCCAATGCCAGGGATCCTTAGGTCAGCAATCATGTCAAGATGCTCTGATTCTCCACAAACCCAGCTTCTTTCCCAAACTGCGGGGAGGTTGGTCTGCAGTGACTTATCTAGTATTTTGCTGTACTCCTGGCTCACAGTGTCTCCTGGTCCAGGATCTTCTAATGGAAGCCCCATGAGGCACATATTTCTGTGCTCTCTGACTCTCACCCCTGAGATAGAGCTGGTGTGGGGCTGAGGATGTGGGAAGGACACAGCACACCCAGCAACCCCCAGGGCAGTTTTCAGTATGCTCCTCAACCTCTGAGATGGTGTGCAAAGCACAGGGAAATGTACTGCCCCTCACATTTCTCTACAGAAGAGAAAGAGAGGGAGGGAAATGGCTGGGGTGTGTGATCAGGTTTCGAGCAGAAAAAGACCGTGCCACTTAAAAAAAAAAATTCACCACGTAGATTCTACAAAGAAAGAATTTCCAGTTAAGAAATATCTACTGAGACCACTGGGCATGGGGTGGGTTGGGGTGGGGTCGGCAGTAGGGTTAGGTTGGAGGTGGGAAGGGAACAGATGAAGCTCCTCCTGCTAGCTGTTTTCTCCCATTCCTGGGGACATCCATCTTTAAGCAAACATGGATGTGTAATAATGCTTAAGAATCTACGTTCATTTCTTTCACAAAATGAGGAGAATACCTATTCTAAAATATCACCTTTATTCTGGAGAAAACAAACACCTCCAAAAAAATTCTAGAAGATTTTGAAAGGAGAAAATATAGACACACAACTGCATTCATTTTGATCTTCCACACAAAGATCAGGTGAAGAAATCTATGCAGCTATACATACTAGGACCTGTTGTACACCACCCCCGTAACCCCATAGAAAGAAAAAAAACTGTTTTCAAAATAGAAGCAGTATTCCACTATGAAAACAAAACAATCACATGTGACTACTGGAAATGTTAGTGTTACACAGAGTCCTTTAAAAATAAATCACAGCCAAAGTTCCAAAAAGTACAGAAGCGTGAAACAGAAAATAAAAATGACTGAAGGGTGATGATGGGAGCCTACAGCTCCATCCTCACAAGGACGGCAGCCCTGGACGTCGCTGCAAAGGTCACAGGAGGACAGCTTCGCTTCAGAGTTGTAACTTCTCACCGCCTGTCTCCCTGTTCAAAGAAGCAGACATCAGTTCACACGGCTCCCTTGTTTAGAAACCTTGACTTTGCCAAAACATAAGAGCATTTCGATACACTTTTCTGAGTTTTCCATTCTTCACCTAATTTTATTTTTCTTTACAAGAAACAACTGAAATGTCCAAGAATGATCCAAAGTACTAACCAAATCCAAAAAAGAAACAATGCATTCAGTCCATTCTGTCTACCACCAGCAGTTGGCCAGCATTAAAAGACAGCAAATAGACTGCAGCTGCACACTGCAATCACAAGCACCACTTTCATCTCTTACTGCATCAGGGAGAATTTTCAGTTGAGGACTGTTTAACCTCCTCAAGAGTTTATTTTAGGATGACATTCTCTATGCACTCAAATCAAATTCTAATCATTAGAACTACTGAAAAGAGGCATTTACCCTGGGCTCTAGTAAAAAAATACATAAATATGAAGGGAAGACTGCCTATGCAATACCTTGTTTTAAAACACTGAGCATATAGTATCTAAAAGCTAACATGAAAAAACTACATAAAGTACCTATAACACCACAGTAAACTCACTGTAAAACATAAATGAGTTTTATAATGTTTTAAAAACATATTCTATTGTCAAATTTATTCATGATTTTTCAGAGACTGTTGTCCATATCGTAAATGTTTTTCGGGATTTTTTAAAATGGGTTGGAAGGTTTAGCTTATTCTGATCTTTCCCATATTTTCATTTTAAAATGGCCTCCTCATAAGTAAGTTGTTTTCCATAAAAATTTGGATAGATTATTTTTGTTTCTCAAATGTTTAAATGTTCCCCATGTACCCAAGAAATATAAGTTGGGGAATTTTGCAACTAAGTTAAGTAATAAAGTTGGATAACTAGTTACTGTCATTGGGTCTCCACAGTGTATTCCATCCGTCCACTAGGAAAAAAGTGCCACATCACTGTTCGCCAAATGTCCCACAAGAACCTGGGTGAATCCTCTTCCTCAGTGCCAACAGGAGGCAAAAGACAAGAGGAACTGGCTTGTTGACTAAGAGGAGAGAACTGGTGCTACATCTTAGTCTTGAATACTCTATGAAGCACTAACAACAATGGGAACGAGTTCATCTCATTTAAAGTGTAATTATCTACAACGACCTAACACATAAAAATGCTCATGCTTCTCCTGCATTGTGATGATTCTGAGCCAACACAAGTGCTTACTCAAAATAAGACATATTACAATTAGAAACATTAGGCCAGAGATCACATACAAAAAGTCACTCTGACTGAACATGGATTCGTCCTATTAAACTTGGGCCATCTCCAGACCAGCTCTCTCTTTTTACATCCTAACTTTCCATCATTTTATAAAAATGAGTTACCAGAAAAATCAAAGAAGCTCAAGTTATTTTCCAAACAGGCTATATTTTTCTTGATGCACTTTTAAAAACATGTTATCAAGGGTAGGTTTCAGCAAAACACCAGAGTCCCTTGATAGAGAAACAGTTAACTCCAGCCAATGCTACTGCATTGCAGATGCTGTTCATGTTCTCTCCTGAAGAAGTCCCATTTTATTTATTATTTGTTATTTATTTATTTACTATTCAAGGGTACATGTACAAGTTTGTTACAAGGGTATATTATGTGATGCTGAGGTTTGGGCTTCTATTGACCCTGTCACCCAAATAATGAACATAGTACCCAACAGAGAGTGTTTCAGCCCTTGTTCCCCTCTCTCCCTCCCCACTTTTGAAGTCCCCAGTGTCTACTGTTCCCATTTCTATGTGCATGTGTACCCAATGTTCAGCTCCCACTTATAAGTGAGAACATGTGATATTTGGTTTTCTGTTTCTGCATTAATTCACTTAGAATAATGGCCTTCCACTGCATCCATGTTGCTGCAAAAGATATAATTTACTTCTTTTTTACGGCTGTATAGTATTCCATGATGTACATGTACCACATTTTCTTTATCCAATCCACAGTTTATGGGCAGCTAGGTCAATGCCCTGTCTTTGCTATTGTGAATTAGTGCTGCAATAAACATATGAGTGCAGGTGTCTTTTTGGTAGAACAATGTATTGTCCTTTGGGTATATACCCAGTAATGAGATTGTGGGATCAAATGGTAGCTCTACTTTTAGAAGAACTCCCATTTTAAAGCTGGAACCAGATGGAATGGGTGCTTGGAATAGAAGCAATACCTTGCAAATGAAACATAACTGGACTCTCTATGTCAATTTTTCTTTGTAAAGTTTATAATTGTGAGAGTTAAAAACCTAAAACATGAAAAAATATATCGTGTTTAAATTTCATATGCTAAAACCTATCATGTGACCCTTGTAAATTATCAATAGTCTTCACTGAAATGGGATGCTCACTTCCTGCCTCCCCACCGCCTATACTTCCTCCTACCAAATCCTGCCCTCGCCACAGAACCAATCCAACAGGTGGTCACTTCCAATAAGTGAATGAATGCCTGGCTTAATTTCTAAAGTATTAAGAACTCCAGAGCATACTTACTTGGCTCATAGTAATCCACTATGGACACTGAAGCATCTTGGGTATTTGAAACTTTAAAGTTTCTCACAGCAGGAATATCAACACAAAACTGGGTTTCATTTACCTTGAGAAATGCAAAACAGTCTTAAGGGGTTGGCACACTGTGTGTTCATCATTAAGTAAAGACATTTCTTTTTCTTACCATTTTAGGAAACAGAGACTAACACTTAGGGAGGATTTCTACATGTCAGATACTGCAGTAAGTACTTCCTATGAACTATGTTATTTAACTTGTAAAACAATGCTTACAAAGAGGTATTGTTCTTAGTTCCATTTTGCTGAATGGGATACTGAGAATTAGAGTGGTTAAGTAAGTAGCAAGCCTGAGGGTGCATGCACCTAGATCTCCTGTCTCAGATGGTGTACCCCACCCCCAGTTACTACTAATGGCTCACAGCAGCCTCCTTCTCCTGGGAAGTGCCCTCAGTTCATGCAAACCATGTCACCCAGTACATGAGGTAACTAAGATGGGGCTGTACTCCACAGCCAATGACTGAGATGGGGTACACAAGGCCAGCCTATCTGTCTCCAAGAGGAATAGATTTGGCCAATTTGGCAAACAACACTCGTTAAAGAATCAGAAATTAGTAAATTCCTTCAAACATTCCCTTATTTGCCAATAGTAGTAAATGAAAAGTCAAACTGACCACTCAAAGAGTACTGGACACTCAAATTAAAATAACCATTAACAAGAGCATCAAAGATAGAAGACAAACTCCAAAACCAATTACACCTTAAATTTGTTTTTTAAGTTCCAAATCAGGCCCATGGCTTTCGAGCAGTGATTAATGTAAGATAATTCCTAAAGAGCAAAAGAATCCAGAGACTATTATTTAACATTATATTGAGACTGAATTAGTTTTAATGGGGCTTGAACCAAAGAGGTTTTGAAGTGCTAAAACAAATGAGAACATTCAAGAACTGTCTTTTTAAAAGTACATATTTAGCAATATATTTCTGATTCATACGTAACAAAACTGAAATAAGAAACATCAAACCCACCCATGTAATATGAAATCCTTGGAATACTATGAACTCAATATCAATTCAACCTATGAAGCTCATATAAATGCTATAAGAAAAGAATAAACTTACATACCACCAGTTTTGAGACATACCAAGTAGAGTCTGGAATTCTTCACTTACCTTCACCTACACATTGTATCCACCCTATTCTCGAATCAGTAGTAGTCATTCAGCGATGGAAAGAGTACATGAAGGTTATGTAATAATTCTATGTCAAGATCAAATCTCTGAGAATAATCCTCCATGATTTAGCACCTAATTTTTCAAGGTAAGAACATTAACCCCTTCAAGGTTTGTTAGAAGCTTCATGGAAGAATTTTAAAATGTGTAATGAAGGCATTCGTCTTCCAGCCAGGCATCACGGCTCACATCTGTAATCCCAACAATTTGAGAGGCCAAGACCAGAAGATCAGTTGAAGCCAGGAGTTCAAAACCAGCCTGGGCAACAAAGTGAGACCCCGTCTCTATAAAAAAATTCTCATGAAATTATCTAGGCAAGGTGGCATGCACCTGTGGTCCCAGCTACTCAGGAGCCTGAAGTGGGAGGATCACTTGAGCTCAGGAGTTGGAGGTTGCAGTGAGCTATGATTGCACAACTGCACTCCAGCCTAGGCAATTCCCTGAGGCAAAGAGGCTCTCAAATTCAGATCTGGACTGAATTGTTTTAATAATAATATGGAAATTTCTATGTATTTCACATCTGGCATGAAATAAAGATTTAGCTATGAAGACCTACATCAGGCTCGTCATTAACAGCAACTCTCTAAACTGATTTTATAGTTATGCCTTTCTAATGGAGATAAGTATATGGTTGCCATGTTAAACTCAATCAGGGACACAAAAACTTGAAATAACAATGACTTAAAGAAAACATACTTAAAGTAAGGTAGACATCCGAATACAAAACATAGTAGCTTTGTCAACAGGTTACCTTATGTTTTCCTACTTACAGAATCTAAATACAGGTTGAGTTTTCCATGATCATATTCCACTTTCTTCACTGTCTCGCTCAGAGGAATTGTGTCTGAAGGCACCATAAAGCCACTTAGTAGGTTAACTTCCATAAGAGCCATGCCACTCCTAGCTGGGCCCAAAAACCTAAATCAAAGAGGGGAAGATGAATGAAAACTCCTCAGGAAAAACCCACAGCTGTTATCAAATTATCTTCATACAAAAATCAAACCCACCAAATGTTATTCCAAATACTGTTTGAGTTCAAATAAAATTCACTATAGAGAATTTTAAAACAGGTTATCGTTTTCTTACATGTGTGGTAATCTTATAACTTTCAACCATATAAGGAATAATGATACAACAATGTGTTCATCTGACAGATAGTGTGCAATGCCTGCAGTGTAACAGGCTTGTGCTTATAAACTGTGACAGTACAACATACATCCTTTCAACAGACAACTCTATTTTCTAGCAGTGATTCCAAACCGAATTGCACTTTTTCTTTTGTCAAAAGTTGACAGCACCAAACTTCCAAGAAAGCCAGGCCCTGAGAAGGAGGCATCACTTGACCACTTAGTGATAGTCCCATCCAAGTTCTTAGCAACCTTTTATTCATCTGGTTTTAGAAACATCAGACCAGTAGGGAAAGGCCTTCCCTTTGTTCTCCCACATACTTGAAGAACATTTTGTGTTTTCTTTGGCCACCATGAGGGAATTACAAGCCTTGGAAAGTTTTATTACACTGCATCCTTCTCGCACCCTGTTGTACATGATGTGAGCATCAGAGGATCCAGGCACCAACAACATTTTATCTCCTTACAAATAAATATTTTTCTAAAATGAATTGATGGCAAGAGTTTTTCATTTGGAGCAGAAGGAGCCCAGCTAAGTGAGTATGGAAAGATGTTTGCCTCCAATTTAAAAGGATCATAGCATTAAGTTAGTACCTGTTGTCCTTTTAAATGGCAAAAGCAAGAAGGGCTGTTAGAAAAATCTTGCTTTTTAGAGCAGAAAACCCATGCCTGCCAAACATGACTGATTGAAAAGCCATAGAGTACAACTGCTGACTTCAGCCGGTTCTGCAATCCCAAGCAACTGAAACCATCTGCTGGCAATGCACTGAGCCAAAGTAGATGTTATTAAGAACTAATAAATGGATTGAAACTAGAGGTGTTTGCATATGAGAAAAAATATAGATGAGAAAAAACAGTCAATATGCTTAAACATTTAAAAGCACAATGCAGATTATACTTTTGGTACATATTAAAAGTACCTTGGTTGATCTGATCTCTCTACCAGCCTGGGGCAGAATTTGTTAAACTATCATGCCACACAGAAAGCCTGGTATGAGGTAAGGTCTTGGACCCTGTTGATAGGATAAAGTGTCTGAAATATCAGGTAATCTTTTTTGTTGTTGTTGTTATACTTTAAGTTCTAGGGTACATGTGCACAACGTGCAGGTTTGTTACATATGTATACTTGTGCCATGTTGGTGTGCTGCACCCATCAACTCATCAGCACCCATCAACTCGTCATTTCCTCTTTTTTATAATGTGCTGGTGAAAAAATACACTTAAATATTATTTGTCTTTCATACCAGATTTTTCTCAGAAAACTAGTAGCAGCATTTAAACCCTTTTTATGAAACCCCTACCCTCACATGAAAACAGTTCCCTTCTTCAGGCTCTACCTACCACCCAAACTCTGTTGTCCATCTGATTCCTGATGCTTAAGATTGGAAATCCTGCATTCTTACATGAACCCCTATAAATGCTGAGGTCTCTTCATAGTCTGAATCCTGGCTCCACCTCATTTTCCTCATGTTTCTTCACCTGATGTCTCTTAAGAGGTAAAAGTCTCCCTCTCATAACTCTATGAGGGTCTTCTTCTTTGCCCTTTTCAAAATTGGAATTTGAGACTTGCTTAGGGGATTGTTTCCATTAATTTCTGTATCCACCTCAAACAGCAAGTTCCACAAGGGCAGAGCTTGTGTCTTTTTGGCTTACAATTACATTCCCACACCTGACACACAGACACCATGCCTGGCACATAGTAGAGGCTCAACCAATACTCGCTGAGGGAATAAATAAATGAATGAGAAAAGCAGGAATAGGCAGGGCACAGTGGCTCATGCCTGTAAGCCCAGCACTTTGGGAGGCCAACACAGGAAGATCACTTGAGGTCAGGAATTTGAGAAAAGCAGGGATAATAATAACACATACTTTACAGAGTCACTGTAAGAATTAAATGATATGCATGTAAAAGTGTTTGGTGCGGTGCCTGGCATATAAGTTTGTAATTACTGTAGGTTGTTATTGTTTATAATAATAATAATAATAACTTGAAGTTGTTATTCTATAACAGAGACCAATTGGAAGACTAGTAAAAAATAATTGGAGTCCCACTTTCTTCTCAGCTGAAAAGGATGCCACTGCAGAGATTCTGATATCCTCTTACTGCTGGCCCAAAATGCCCAAGAAGGTGAAGAATGGGACAAATGTGGGACATTTTACCCCAAAATCATGAACAAGAAGGTCCAAAGATAAAGACAGACAGTAGCGGTAATGGTGGAGACTGGGTCCAGGCAATGGCTGTGAAGGCTGGCCACCTGGATGAGCACCCAGAGATGACCTTGAAGAACATCTGCCAGCTCAGGACCACACCAGGGACTTCTAGTTCAACAATAAGCTCAGTTAAACCAGGACACTATAGGATATTTTAGAAGAGCAAACAGCAGCTCCTCAATGCCAGTGCATCCTTAAGTCCCAGCTCAAGACCAAATAAGGCAGATGTAACAGAATAGATTCACGAAAGAAAAAAATGTGAAGGCTCTATTCAAAAACTTTCACAAGGAGTGTGCTCAAATTCCTGTGTGCAGTGGAATGACCAAAACTCTGCAGCTTCCCAGTCTTACTGTGAAGTCGGTAGGGTTGAGGTAGAACCCTTTTTCTTTATTACTTAACAAGATTCTCAGATGCTTTGGATATAGAACAATTTAAGAGTCAACTTAAAAATTACTCCCAGAAGCTTCAGCTGTTAAGTGTCTAATTATCCAATATGAGAAACTCCTAAACTGGAATATTTTCAATGTATATTTTAAAAAAAACTGTCCTCTTGATTGAATTTGCATGTTATCATAAAGTTTTGGATTAAATGCCTAACAGTTAAAGTTCAGTATGAACCTGAAATAATTATTTCAACTCATAACAAGAAATAATCATTCTAAGTATTAAATATGATTTCCTAAATTAGACCTGAGTTTTATTAATTTATATACACACTGTTCTATTCAAATTTTACAGGGAAAACCTGTAAATAATTTTTGTATGCATCTAATAAACGCTTGAATATAATTAGTAGTATTTCTAGTTTGTAATCTGAAGTGTAGTACATAATTGAATTCTTTATTCAATATAACTTCTTATATTTATATAGTTAGACAACTATAAATAATTAAACCTTCAAGTCTATTTTCTAAAGGAAAAAAAGAAGAGAGACCTAAGCAGACACTTACCTTGTACACACATTCAAATCCACATGATTGAGATCATCTTTATTTTCTTTTACAGCAACATCTAAATCAAAGGCTTCTTGATTTTGGATAGATCTTCGTCTTCTAGAAGACCCAGAATCCTTCACATTATATACAACATTGAGCTGTAAAAAATAAACTAGCATAAATAACAAATTGGACATAAACTTCTATCATTATGCCTTCTAAATACTGTATTAGGTAATGATTCTCTTTGGATGGACCCAGTAAGATTTTTAATCTTCAAACTAGAAAAAAAAAATTAATTTTACTTGCTAACAAAGTATCACTATTAACAAGTAGTATTACAATTTATAAAATTATTTTTAACATTGTTAGGTAATATTCCAAAACAAGTACAATAAAACACCATGGGCGATATTTGGGGATAATGTTTTGTCAAAGAGGGTAAACATTCCCTTGAGGAAAAAACCATCTTGAGAGCATTCACTCATTTCTAAGGAAATTAGTTGCCCAAATGGAGTCATTTCTCTCTAACTAGAACTTCACAAACTCTCAGTAGGATAAATCAAAACTAAAACATTGAAGAGCCTTAGCTGAACATTGCTGAGGATTCTTTTTGTTCATACAACGTTTGTCAAAGATGATAAAATAAATGACAGTTTTCAGGTCAACTGGGTCTTTCTCGGCATCTACTCTGTACCCACCACTGATGTTAAAGGTGCTGTAGACATAATGGGAGAGCCTGAGGACCTGCGTCTTTCTCAAAGGGATCCTAAATCAGAAGCTTAGGCACGTACTCAAAACTTCCTAGTCCAGTTTCATCCCCGGATGGACTGGAATCTACTTAAATGTTTTACCTCATCCCCTTTTTTATAACAAGGTTCGTAAAGCTTACTGTTGCTTTGTAAGGTTGTGTTTTCTTTTAACTTATACCTAACACACATACACATATGCACATGTGCATACACACACACACACCTCAGAACTAACATCTAATGTCCCTCATGGATTTGCACACTTAAAAAAATCCTCTAAGCCTTCATTTTTCAAATCTAAAAGTTGCAGTCTTCTTATTCTGCCACAATCCAAACTCATATAATCCGTCATCCACTTTTTCCTTCTGGTTATCTTACTTTGGACATTTGTCAACTCTTCCTTAAAGTATAACGATTAAATTATAGAGTATTCCTGAAGCAGTTGAAGAATAGTCTCATAAAATTGGAGAGATGCTCTCTATTATTTCCATCATTCCCCTTTCAGTGGCATGCAATTATCCCTTTAGAGACCAATGCTATCAGGAAACAAACAAGGACTACTCTATTTGTCTCTCGGGTCATAATTAATGCCCATCCATAACTAAGTATTAGGGTTTACATTTGGCAATAAAGCTCAACTGCTCACTCAGGGAACTTTAAAAGATCTTGCAGTTTATTTCCAACAGTTTAGTATTTTATTACCCAAAAGAGGATAATATTTACTGCAAACTCATGAGTTTTCTTTGTCTTCCTTTTTCCAGAGCATGTATAAAAATATCAACTGTAAGAAATCTCAATACCCATTTCTGGGTGTTCAACTTCTTTGTAATTATTTTTCCTCCCTCATGAGAAGTGCCTACTGGTTCCTTCCTTTTGTTTTCTGCATTTTGAGATCGACATGGGATTGATGAACATTCTGACCAGCAAGTACCACATTCACCCCTGTGTGCTTCAAGCCTCAAGTAAAATATCACTTGGTTTCAGTAATTTCTCTACATTTGGTTTATCAAAAATGAATTCCAACCAACTTGGTGATTTAAGTACATATAGTTTTTCAATTTTATCTAGAATACACAGCATATTTATTTTTAGATTTACTCTTGGATTGCAAGACAGTTTGAGAATGAGAATTTTCCTATGGTCTTTGTTAGTAAAGATCGAAATAAATTGTTTACTTTCTCTTTCTGACCTTTTCACTAAATACCATTCCTTTTCACTGTGATCATTTTTCCTTTAGTTTTAAAAAATGTGTACTGTATTCTGAGTGTAATGCAAAATAATCTTAGAATTATTTGGAAGTTTCTAAATTATACCTGCTTAGCAAGGTATACCTGCCCTACTCAGCAAGTATATCTGCTCTCTCAACTAGAATCATAGTGCTGGTTTTTGAAAAAAGTACTTTTTCTCCATAATAGCCATTTTTTTCCTTTCTCAGTAAGTGTTTCAGTGTTTTTGTTTGGTTGTTTGGTTGTTTCTACCCAAGCACGCAACCATTTTTGGTCCTATTACATATTATCTTGAGGTTCTAATGAGATGATTTTAAAGTCCTCAATATTTTTATGTACTATTTAGTGTAATGATTATCTTATTCAGTATTTTTCATACTACTTCCATTTTTATTGTAGCTCCTGCTGTACCATAAAAAATGTAGATTTCTTTAGATTTTCTTTCTGTACCAGAGGATTGAACATAATTATGCTCTAATTGTTATATTTACTATTATATGAGATTTTATATTAAAGGGACACAATTCCTCCCCTCAAGTCAATAATTCTACCATGTTGACTTTCATATTCTCAGATGAACATTAAGAAATTATAAGTAAAACATGTATTTGTTATCAGGAATCATATTGGAGGACATTAACCCTCACTTCAAAAAGCAAATAATCTCCAAGAAATATTTTTCAAATAGAAAATCAATCTATATAATTGCTCTCTACTCACTGGCTGGCAACATCTCTAATACTTTTTATTAAAGACAGTGATATATCTTGCTTAAGTCATAGATGTAAATTATTAAGAATTATATTCAAGTTATGTAAGACTTAGCAAAGCCCCAAACCAAATAATTATTATAAAAAGTCATATTTAACTCAAAAAAATAAGCATCATTACATACCTGACAAATAGCAAATCCAAAACCATTTGCGAAAATATTAACTGCAGTTGGCTGTACCACAGCAAGCTGAATCAAGGTGAAAAAAAGTGAATGAGGCTGATTTTCCATATCTAGATTCTTCCAAGTAGCACAACAGATCAGTCCTATCCCTCATTAGGAGCAGAAGCAATCACTGACAGCACTAAGAGCTTTATACTGTCTCACATATCAAAAGCTATGGGTCAAATAGGTAAGCAAGGTGATGGAAGGAAAAGTGCACTCTCCCCAAGCTCCCTCACCTCTGCTTATGGGAGGGCACATTAGTGGTACTGACAAGTCTGTCCTCCTGTTGGGGTTGAAGCATAAAAGACAAGAAACTAAAGTCATCTCCCTCCCCTGACCTCCCTTAATCAAGGCCTAATCCCCTGGCTTTCCCAGGAGCACAATAACACATTGTCTATGACTGTGCCTAACTTCATTCCTTCTTTTCCTTTATCATCACCACTCTTCCTCACTTTCCAGAATTGAAGTTATCACCTTCATCCATTGTACTCAACCTCCCACAAATTTATCAAGGGAATAAAGTTAAGAACTAGCATATTCTTTTATTCCAGTTAAAGTAAGAATTCTACTACTGGTTCTATGAATTCTCCTAAGAAGACATGTGGAGCAGCTGAAAAGAACATGGTCTTTGGAATGATGAGTTCAAATCCTAGCTCTACTGTTACTAGTAACATGATCTTGAGCAAGTCACTTAACCTCTCTCAGCCTCAGTTTTACCATATGTACGACAGGGATAAATGTACTTACTTCTTAGAGTTACTTTGAGAAGTAAATGCAATAGAATACGTAAAGTAATCTAGCACAGTGCCTATGAAGAACAGAAACGCAACAGGGTTCTATGTTCATTCCTTTCTCAATGTTACAGTGCCTGTGTTTTCTCCTGTTCCACCAATCTTTCCAAAGTTCCCCGCCCTTCCAGAGCTCAGCAAATTCAACCAAAGGAGGGCACCATTTCTCCCTATTCCTCTACAGAGCTCTGAAAACAAGTCTCTGTTGAAATCAACAGATTACAAATAAAGCAGTATTCCAGCATAAAGAATTGTCTACACTGATTTTTAAATAACTGCCCCTTGTGCACACCTCTGCTGTCTGAAGGAGCAAGCGGTTGTGTGTGTCAATCAGAAACGTTATAGGACTTGGTGCGTTAGGCCCCGTCACAGTCATTTGGATATTTGTCCTTTCTGTAATCATTAGGGCTGCAAATTCAGACAGAGCTTTTAAAGCCACAATGGTATCCTGTTGAGGGAAAAAAAACATTTGTACATATAAGTATATGTCAAGGTCTTCAAAGAGTAAATTTAGTAGTGTTTTGTTGCTGGACATTCAACCACCTTCCTTCACAGCAGAATGCTCCCTGACTCATATTTGAATCTCCTTGGCCTAGAGTACAGGAGAGGCTCAGAAAATGTTTGCTGAAATGTTTCATAGTTTTTAGTGTACAGATCTTACTGATTTTTGTCAGATTAATCCCTAAATAGTTAACATTTTATGCTATTTTGATTTGAGTTTCCATTGCTCATATATACATACAATGGATTTCTGAACATTGATTTTTTATACCACAATGTTACTAAACTCACTTGTTAATCCTAGTAGCATTTTTGTAATCCCACTCAATTTTGCACATAAATGAACATATTATCAATAAATTAAAAGTTCCAGTTTTTCCTTTCCAAAAAGAAGAAAAGAAAATAGAAAATATTTGCTATATGGAACTGAACATCTACTCTTGTATCAGTTACCACAGATGAAAAATGGCAAATGTAGATGGGGAACTGGTTTATTCCATATAAATATCAGATATAAAGTTCATAATAATGAGGAGAAAAAAATTAAAATCAGTGAATTTAGCCTTTTGCTTAAGTTACTAAAGTTTGAAACTGCAAAGTAATTTTAAGAAATCAAGGAAAAAATGCAACCACTTTCTTAAATATATATTTTAATACATGATATATAATTTATATATATTATAATATATACTATATTTTATTTTTATATTTTATTATATTAAACATTTATATTATATATAATTTTATATATACAAATTTTTACATAATTTTTAATATAAATTTTATATATAATTATATAATATTTTATATTTTATTAGATATATAAAATACATCTAACAAGAAATATATATTATATATATTATAGTTTAAAGGGAAAAAACTATCATCTCTCACCTGAGTAGATGCAAAACCACCCAAGCTATTTCTTTGCCTGCTTAGCCACCTCATAATTGGGATTCCCTCAGAAGCCTGAAATTGTAGGAAATGTGAGAGCAGTGCATAGGCTGCCACTTCAATATCCAGGGAGCGTGGCTGCCAGGAATCAGAAAGTTTGGACTCTGATGACACCCAGAATTGCATGCCTCCTACAAGAGAAAAATTAAAACATTCTGACCAATTATCCAGAAAAATTACATTTTATACAATTAAATATTCCTACTCTGGTCCAAGTTGTGCTTAACTAGCATAAAAATACATCTATTTGTATACATGTATTTATTTATCACAAACACACACACACATTCATATGTATACATGTGCCTATGTGTCACTTTTTTAAACTACTACAAGTTAAGTACATCTTATCCAAAAAGCTTGGGGTCAGAAGTGTGTCCAATTTCTGTTATGTTTGAATTTTTGGAATATTTACAGAATACATACATTCCAAAATCTGAAATGCTCAAAAATCTGAAACTTTTTGAGCACTGATATAATACTCAAAGGAAATGCTCATTGGAGCATTTTGGATTTCAGATTTTTGGATTAGGGATGCTCAACATATATATTTATAAATTTTCATCCTTTTCCCATTGCCTACATTTGAGGATGTTTTCATGAAAATAATTTTCCTAAGAGAAATTCCATACGTTTGGCTCAAGGCTAAATAGTTATAAATAAAAGGAAAAAAATAATATATTCCAGAAGATAATATACATTACTTATCTGACCAGGCCATCCCCACAATATTTTAGGACACATTGAAAAGAATCCTATTCTGGGAATCTGCCATTAACTAGCTCTACTATTCTGGGAAGACTCTCCTATTTTCATTACCTGAAGGTTGGTGTTATGAGTTTGAGGTTCAAGCCCGCAAGAAAAAAATTAGGAACCCCAGCTAACTCAACAACCTTCCTAGAGATAATTCTGCTCTAGCCCCCAGAGGACCATCCCACTTGGTGCCCTCTCTCAAATATTACTATTTAGATGATGACTACACTTAGGTGGAATACTACATAACTACCACTTAGCCAAGCAGACAAGAAGAAAAAATGTCAAAGACTGCTTTAGCCTCTACGCGATAATCTTCTAGTCTCCAGCTTTGGAATAGGTAACAAGGATTCAATCTAAGTTACTGTTAATACAATATTTTTTACAGTCTCAGAAGAAGCCTCTAAACACTTTCCACAATTATCCCTTCTTGAATTAACAGAAATTTGAATCACTGGACATTATCTTATTTCTGCCAACCCACTCCCATCTCTCTCTGTTTCTTACACACGCACACACACACACACCTGGATCCCTGTCTACTTCATATATAAAATACACATAATCCACTTACTAGCAGCGTTTTTTGGTATTCACATTTCTTTTAATTAGCATTTTCGTTCCTATTTTTGAGCATTTGCTATGCAGCAGCATTGCACATTAATCCTCACAGCCACTCTAAAATAGGTGTTATTCCCACTTCACCGTTGATAAAACCGAACCTCATAAAGGTAAGCTGCAGAACCAGAATTTGAACCTAAGCCTCTCCAGAACCCAAGGTCTTGGAAAACTACAAGGCTGCCAAACCTGAAATGGTATCAGACACTCAAAGGGTAAGTGACATAGGGCATGACATATCTAGAATAAAGAGACATCTGAGCCCTGAAATTCTGTAGAAAAAAACCCTGAGGAGACCAGAAGTATTGTGGCCATGTCAGGCCCATCCTGATCTCATTGTGTGTTTTACTTTTCACCAAAAGATGCAGATGTAATCAATTTCAAACCTGGCTAAAAATTTTTCTCACGTAAGTTATATATTTCATAATGCATAACGACCTCAAGTGGGCCCGGCACATTACCTTCTTGTTCTGCTCTCGAAGTCAGCATATTCAAAGCTTCCTTCGCTTTCGGACTCCCCACTGATGACAATGCATAAGCTATAAGAGCTAGAGTATAATTGTCTGAAATTCCTCTGCTGAATTCAGACTCCAAAAAATGGATAGACTCTTGCACATCAATGTTAGGCTTGGAAGAAAAAAAGTATATTTTTTACTATCCAAAGTAACCCATTACCACATATTGAAACAAAAAGTACTTTGAAACATGCATTTAAAAAATAAGTTCCGTGTCTATGAAGCACCTGACCTTGTCCTAGGCAATGAAAATCAACCATGATCATTGACATTTAAAGATTTGCCATGCATTTTGAAAATAATACTTTTTTTCAGTTTTTATAACAGGCATCATTACCTGGAAGAAAAACGTACAGCTTTTGCTAGTATTTCTCCCACTCAGTATCATAAATTCAGACAAGAACAGCAAACTGCTTGAGAAATATATTTCTTATATTTGATCTCTGTTATTGAGGCTCTAAGTTCAGGAAAAGTTTAGCTTCTACATGCCTAGTAGTAGAATAGGAAAATAGTGGGGGGCCTAATAAAGAGAATGGCTTTGGTGATCTCATAAAATGCAGTAGGCAGTAAGCAGTAACAGTATCAATCACCAGGACAGCTCTGGAGCAAACTTAAGCTCGTCAGTATACCTTTCCATGCACACTCATTCTCATCCAGGCATCCATGCCCATTCAACACACTTTTCAGGGTATGAGTGTTCTCAGCACTAAATTAACAGATATTGTAACTGTTCCATGATGTTTTAGAAATAAAAAAATCCTTCACAATCTAAACTTGCTAGAACACATTATCAAATTTGAAATAATTTTCTTTCCCCTCAGAAATTAACTTTTTCAATGATAAAACATGTATTGACTTATCTTACCAATAGCAAGTACAATACATACATTAAAAAGCATTTTTAGAATTCTCTTAGTCATTCTGAAAGAGTGGGTTAATGTTTTTATTCTCAGATTTTGGAACATGGCCACAAAATGCAAAGCAAAAGAGTACTCAAATTCAGATTTCACATGTGCTGTAAAATTGCAACTTGTTAAGTTTCCACACACATATTTGACCCATTAAGACCTACCTTCCTTGTGTTTCCCATCTATCATTTATTAAATTAAAGATGAAATACCTGATACTTTCTATATCCCAGGAGAGAAGTTACAATATAGGCTGTAAGTGTTACTGGACTTTTATTGCCACCTTGAAGCTCACTATGAATCACTCTTCCTGGCTCCCAAAATTCACCGTTGGATTTCTGACGTTCTTTAAGCCAAGTGTATGTTCTGTGTAACACATTCTGATCAATATCTATGTAAGGATCGGCTTCAAGGAAACATCTTAAAACAAAAGCTGACAACCTTTATGAAAATGGAAAAAAATTACATAAAATGCACTTTATAAGATCCATCAAATAACACTGAGCAAGCAAAACAACAACACTTTCTCCCCATCAGAAGATTCACCGAAGGGGGAATCACTGAAGATAGAACAAAGGAAAGAAAAAAAGCAAAAAAGAAAGAGCAAAGGGACAAGGTAAGCAACTCTCTCTAGCAGGCAGACCTGGTTTCCACTTGAGCTTGGCCAAGAAATTCCATGTTGACTCAAAAATTTCAGATTTGAAAAGGAATTTAGAAATTATGTAATCCAGCTCCATTATTTTGTAGACTGAGAATTTGACAGTCCAACAGAGTTAAATAAATTGTCCAAGGTTATTCATCTTTGGACTGTTCTAGATATTTACCAAAGAAGAGCTCCAACACACTTCACTCAACCCCAAAGCTGTGGATGAAGAATGTACACATAGTTCACAAGCAAACTGTAGTACTTCAAGCGGGGGAAATATTTTTCTCTCCTATAGAATGGGAGTTAGCCAACGGCAGCCTGTGGGCCAAATCTGCCTGGCCCAAATCTGGCCCTCAAGCGGAATACAGCTCAGGGCCTGTTTATGTGTGTACCACCCCAGCCCCCACCTGCCAAATTAAAAGGAGAAGGAAAAGAAAAAAACAAAGACAGGAAAGAAAGAGGGAGGAGAGGGAGGAAGAGGGAAGAGCATGCAACAGAGACTCTACGTGGCCCGAAATGCCTGAAATACTTAAAATCTGACCCTTTACAGAACAGTTGGCCAGTCCCTGCTACAAAACACTATACTGAGGTAAAAAGAACATCAAGCACTAAAACACTAAAAGGTTTCTATTTATGGTTCTATATCCTGACTCAGGCCAAGGCCAAGAGAAAATGTGAAGCAGATCTGTTTCATGTTATATAAAGTTTCGTGTGGTAAACATTACTAATATTCAATAATATCCAGTTCTCTTTTACTTTGGTTACACAGAGGAATTCACTTTCCTGCCCCAGTGAGGTTAGGCATAGCCACGTGACCAGCTCTGAGAAGGATAAAATGAGTAGAAATGATACATTCAGGATGAAGTCTCTAATTGCCAGTGCTACAGATTCCAGCCTCCTCTTTCCGGGCTGTGGCAAACCTGGAGCCTCCTACTGGAGACGTGGACACGTTGGCAGCTGCAGAGCCCCCTGCTGACCACAATGGAAAGGCAGCAAGAACAAGAAATCCCTTCACTGTTAATTGCTTAGATTGAGTAGGTTGGTTGTTACTACAGCACTCCTAGTCTATCCTGATTGATACAGTGAGTTAATCTTTTTCCGAGTACAATAGGAAATTGAAGATAAGTACAAGAAGAGAGATTAATCATCCAAAATCAGCCACATAGAGATTCCAGTCTGGAGGAAACTGGCTGTTCATACTTAATTCCATCAGTGTTTGTTTTTCTCTCACACACACACACACACACACACAAAATCTTAAAGAAACTACCTTGACTCCATTAACACAACACTTGCATTAGTCATGGAAGATTAAGAAAAAAGCTGTGCCACAATCACCCGGCATTTCTAACTGATTTTATCAGCTGCACCATCATCATAAAGTATTTTTATTTCTGTTTCTTACACACACACACACAAAGATTTATAACTTATCTTTTCTAAATAAAAACATTTGTTAATGTTTGAAAATAATACTTTAAAAAGAAAATTTCTTTTTAAAGTCAGACTAAGGAAAAAGTAACCTCCCAGTCTACAATATATAGAGATATATCTGTCAATTTCATTCCATGACACAGATTTGTTCAGTTGGCAAAAACACTTACCAAGTACTCCCAGAAGCGTCATAATTCCCAAAAGCACTGAAAGAGCCGTCTTCCCTCTGATAGAGAAGTTCCCTCTGGTAACCTAAAGACATAAAAATGGACAGATCTTCAAAGTAATCATTAACTTGTAATGGATGAAAGTTTCTAATTATGACTTCATATTGAGGAAATATGGGCAGAGAGGGGAAAGAAGAAATCAAACCAAGAACTAATATTGAGTAGCTTCTATTTTAAGTGCTGTTGGAAATTTAAAATCCAGGACTTTTCAAGCAAAATGCATAAAATAAAAACTGTGATATCCTGGCCGGGTATGGTAGCTCACGCCTATAATCCCAGCACTTTGGGAGGCCGAGGCAGGTGGATTACCTGAAGTCAGGAGTTTGAGACCAGCCTGACCAACATGGTGAAACCCCATCTCTACTAAAAATACAAAAAGTAGTTGGGCATGGTGGCACATGCCTGTAATCCCAGCTACTCGGGAGGCTGAGGCAGGAGAATCGCTTGAACCCAGGAGGCAGAGGTTGCAGTGAGCCCAGATCACATCGTTGCACTCCAGCCTAGGCAACGAGCAAAACTCCATCTCAAAAAAAAAAAAAAAAAAAAACCTGTGGTATCCCAAATTAAAGTAAATTTAAAGATCACCATGGCATAGATGATACTTCTAGCCATTCAAAAGCAAGCAAATTAAAGGCAGACTTTTATTTAACTCTCTAGTGTTCACCATAATTGTTTCAATGCTTAGTAATCTAGAATTGTTTGCTACACAAGAAAAATACTATGTAGGATATCATTAATTAAAGTTTAAGGCCAAAGTAGAAAATAAAAGCATTTTCTATTCTTAGACCAGCAATACAGAGGAGGAAATGCTAAATAATCTAAGACAGTGGCTCTTAAATTTTGGGGCCATCGCCAACTGAGGTAAACCAAAAAACCAACTTGCCTGCCTACCCAGCAATTCCATGTTTCCATATATATACATTCAGTGGTGGCAATGAAGCATCATTACAGAAGTAAATTAGGGAGGGAGTTAAGGCTTATATATCTGCATTAATAAAAGCAGATGTGTCATATTTGCAAATAGTTACAAATAAATGATTGCAAATAAAAAGCAGATGTTTCACATTTGCAAAGCAATGCACACAGATCTCAAAGTCCAGTGTGAGAAAACATAGGCCAAACACTAAAGGATTCACCAAACAACCCGCAATAAACTAACTTGCTAAAAATAAAGTTAAGACAGCAATAACTTATCACTAAAAAAGCAAGCATTAGCGGGAACATTTCCAGCTCAAGGAATTATCAACGACTCTCTAATAGCCAAAAATCCTTCTAAAAATTACAGGATTCCACTATTAGCAGAGAAGGGCACACAGCCTGAGCTTTGCAGCACAGCCACGGCAAAGCCGGGCAACCATACTCATTTGTAAAATGTTGAAATCATTCCCCAATGAACTGCAGTAATAAACAAGTTTGACTTTATGAACATCATATTTTAGAAGCATCCAGAACTATAACACAATTCTTATTTGACTAACGAAACATAAGCATTAATGGTTTGAAATTACGGTTAATGTGCTCTCACCTTCAGGTCCCAAATTTCTCCCTGAGTCTTTCCAAAAGAAATCCTAGATTTAAGTATCTGATTTAAGTTACAATAAAACAAAATGCGTAAAGAAAAAAAGAAAACAAGATACTCTGTTTCACGGTGATATTTAAAACTTATGGTAAAAGAAATATAAACATTTAAAGTGATGACAGAACTTTGCTCAATTTGAAGAAGGGAGCATTAGATTATACCCTTTATGTTTCTAATTGAATTATTATGGTACAGTAATTAGCCAACTTTCATTCAGCACTCATTAGATGTCAGGAATTGTTCAAAGTCCTTTGCAGGATTAACTCAGGTAATTCTCACAAGAACCCTCTGACATAGACGCTATTATTATTCCCTTTTTTGCGGATAATGAGACTGAAACTCAGCAGATACAGACACCATGTGCAAGATCACACCACTGACGGAGTGAAGTAAGCAGCCAAGGTCTCACTGGCTCCAAGGCCACTGGCTCCTAGTAAATCACAGAGCTCTTCCAATTATTAAACATGATAAAAGAAGAAAAGTCCTCAGTATAGCACCGTTTACATGGAAAGCTCTCAACAAACAATAGGCATTACTCTCTAGTAGGTGTAGAGGAAGGCTCTCTAAGCACCAGATGCAATAAAATAAAAACATTAATGCATTTGATTTTTTTTTAAGTTTTTAAACTATTCCAAGGCAAAAAAGACTATAAGCAAGGCTTAACAAATAAATTAAAAGACCATATTTGCAACATATAAGATGGATAAACAGCTAATATCAATATTATACAATTTTTGTGTATGTTTATATGTTATTACATACATGTACATACATATATAAAGAACTTTTCTTTTTTTTGAGACGGAGTCTCACTCTGTCACCCAGGCTGGAGTGCAGTGGCGTGATCTCGGCTCACTGCAAGCTCCATCTCCCGGGTTCACGCCATTCTCCTGCCTCAGCCCCCTGAGTAGCTGGGACTACAGGCGCCCGCCACCGCGCCCGGCTAATTTTTTGTATTTTTAGTAGAGACGGGGTTTCACCGTGGTCTCGATCTCCTGAACTTGTGATCCACCCGCCTCGGCCTCCCAAAGTGCTGGGATTGCAGGCGTGAGCCACCGCGCCCGGCCATAAACAACTTTTTAAAAAGTAGGGTAAAGGATAAAAAGTCCTATAAAAATAAGTGAATAAAAGACAAAAGAGATGAGTCACAAAAGACAAAAATATAAAGACAAATTTCAATATAGAAAACATGTTCAACTTCATAATAGGAGAAACTCAAATTAAACCTACACTGAGATACCATTTCTCTCCCATCAGATTAGCATTAAGATTCAAAATTTTGATCACTACTTCTGTTGGGTGAGCTGTATGGAAACCAGCACTGATCCACTGCTAGAGGGAATTCAGAAGGGTATAACTACCATGTAGGGGAATGACCTTACCCCCCGACCCAGTAATTCCAGTTCTAGGAATCTACCCTGAAGACACGCCTCCAACAATACAAAAATATATATGCAGAAGATTATTCATTACAGCATTATTTGTAATTGTAACATAACTGAAACAATCTTAGTGCCCAAAAACTGGAGACTGATTGAATAAACTATGGCACATACACATGATGGCGTACTATGCAGCTGTGAAAAAAAGAATGAGGAATATCTCGGTCCACTGATGCAGAGTAATTTCCTGGATACACTGTGAAGTGAAAAAGGCAAAGTATAAAATAGTACATCTAGATATACTACCTTCTGTGTAATAAAAAGGGGAAATGAAGCCAGGCACCAAGGTTCACTTATTGCCAAGGTTCAGTACTTTGGGAGGCCAAGGCGAGTGGAACACTTGAACCCAGGAGTTTGAGACCAGCCTGGGCAATATGACAAAAGCCTGTCTCTACAAAAATACAAAAAAAAAAAAAATTAGCATGGTGGTACGTGCCTGTAGTCCTACCTGTTCGGGAGGCTGAAGTGGAAGAATCACCTGAGCCCAGTAAGTCAAGGCTGCAGTGAACCATGATTGTGCCACTGCGCTCCAGCCTGGACAAAGGGAGAGGCCCTGTCTTTTAAAAAAAAAAAAAATCTCGTGTTCAATTATAATCCTCAATGTTGGAGGTAAGGCCCAGTAGGAGGTGATTGGATCTTGGTGCTGTCCTTGAGATAGTGAGTGAGTTATCGCAAGATCTGGTCATTTAAAAGTTTGTGGCACCTCCCCACAACACTGTCTCTCTGTTTTTGTTTTCACCATGTGATATGCCTGCTCCCACTTCACCTTCTGCCACAATTGTAAGCTTCCTGAGACCTTCCTAGAAGGAAATGCCGGCACTATGCTTCCTGCACAGCCTGCAGAATCATGAGCCAATTAAACCTCTTTTCTTATAAATTACCCAGCCTCAGGTATTTCTTTATAGTAATGCAAGAACTGCCTGATACAGTTACCAACGAGGAGTAGGGAAAAAGAAAAGGGGAAGAAGAGATACTCTTTTGAATATACTTCTCAAAATCAATCAGTTTGTCTTTTGGAAGCATGTTAATGTTCTACATGTTCAAAACATAAACAAAAGTGGGAAAAAATTAAATGATAGGCATTATCACTACTCTAGTTCATTTTATCATATTTTAGTTTTCACATAAACTTTAAAAACGCAGTATATTATCTCATTTTTCAGAGGCAGCCAGGGATCACAGAGAAGCAAAATAATTAATGTTCACCAAAAAAATCAGCAAGAGAGTCCAGGGCATTCTCCCTCAATTTTCAATTAAGGACTAAATTCTTCAGATAGCCAGAGTTTAACTATGAACTCAATCTAAGAAAAAAGAGGAAAAGGAAAGAAGAGAGGAGAAGGAGAGGAGAGGGAAGAAGAAAAAAGAAAAGAGGTTTGAGGCCCTCAATCCCTACAGGAGGTACTTTTGTGACAGAAAGACCAACCTCGAGGAGAGGACCATGTGCCTCCATGCCCCCAGATCACATCAACAACGGCAGTTCCAAGTATGAGATATTGTGAAACTGGTCAGAGATGAGATCATGAAGATGAGATCAGTGCTTATGGAAATTACCCCTCAGGTGGCTGACCTCCAACATTCCCCATTAATATCAACAACTAGCACCATTCTTCCACTAGAGGCAGCCAGCCCAGAGAAGAGGCCACAGACAATCACTGTTTTGCAGTGAATTTCTTGAGCAGGTTTAGATAACACTGAGAATCCAAACCACTAGCTCTGCTCCCATGAAAAAGTAAGGGAGAAATTCGGAACCTAGAGAGAACTCATATGTCTCCTTGTGGGAGTCTCCTGTGAGGTTTCCTTCCTCATCTTAAACCAGCATGCATCATTGTGGATCCCTCGGCTGTTTGTCCTCCAAATCGTCCCAGTGTATCAAGCCTAATTTCCATTCCATAAACAAAACAGGGCCAGGCACAGTGGCTCATGCCTGTAATCCCAGCACTCTGGGGGGCCAAGGTGGGTGGATCACCTGAGGTCAGGAGTTGGAAACCAGCCTGGCTAATATGGTGAAGCCCCATCTCTACTAAAAACACAAGAATAGTCAGGTGTGGTGGCACACACCTGTAGTCCCAGCTACTTGGGAGGCTGAGGCAGGAGAATCACTTGAACCTGGGAGGCAGAGGTTGCAGTGAGCCGAGATCACACCACTGCACTCCAGACTAGACAGCAGAGCAAGACTCCATCTCAAAAACAGGACACTGATGACTTGTCTATAATGTTTGTTGTTAATACAACAACTCAGCTTTCCAGAGCAGTCATCTACGTTGGAGACTTTACATCACAAGAGACGAGAAAGGCAAAAACAGCTCTCTCCAAAAGTTTATGAATAAGAGTATCACCTATAAGATAATCATTTTAGGAACAGCTCTTGAGTTTGAAAAGTAATCATATGCTCAGAACTTTCATAGACTTCTGAAAATTGAAATGCAGGAGAAGTCCAGAGGCTATTAGGATAAAAACCCATGAGCCCTTCATAAAGGGTCAGATAACACACATCCTGTTCTGGGTTACAAATTTTCTTTGGAATAGCCATGAATGTAAAATTTCAAACTTTATTATAATAAAGATAAAAACACTGTTCACAAACAAATGAAAAAGTAACATTCTAAACATAGTTTAACTTGATTTACCGTAAGTGTCAAAATTACATGTAAATAAAAGAAGTAAAGTTGGCTACTTGTGACTATTTCAAGAATTTTCTCTGGTAATAAGCTGATTTTAAAAATTCTCTGTATTAAAAGAAATCATTATGAACTTGCTTACTTTCTATGACATGAAATGGAAAGTGGGAACATCACAGTTTTTTAAGCTATTTTTTAAGCTATGGCCACTAGCCATACTTGTGACCAATGGCAACATCCGAATTCTGAAGCCTTCTTTCTCTCGTTTTTATTTCAATGGAGGAAATAAAATTTTTCAATTAGACTTGGTTTGAGTCTCACTTTAGAAAGTTGAACTGCAAGCACTATGATTTAAATATCTGAGGAAAACAAATGGTTTAAATCTTCAATTAACAGGTTCAGGATTTCCAGTCCTTATCAAAAACAGTTTTCATGTTATGGTTCCGTTTCACTTTTTGACAGCAAAGACACTTCATTCAATGATGTAGCTGTTGTTTCGACCAACAAAATAATAGCTTAGGTTACAGAACTCCTGGGCCAAGCATGATTTAAGTAAAACAATGCGCTGTTCCATAAATGACATTTAAATAATATAATCATGACTCACACCGAAGCTACTTTAATTTCTTAAAACAATAAAAACAACTACGGTATATTTAAAGGACTTTGGCAAATGTGATGGCAAAAGAAAAAAGAGAGACTCTGAAATGAGACACTGATTTCATAATGAAAAGCATTATACCGAGAAGCTTTTGTCCAATACTTTGAAATATAATTTAGTTCAGTTTGTGAGATGATGTATTTTTGGGAAGCTCCACCGTGCTGACTTTCATCAGCCACTTCACCAGCTCAAAGAGTAGCACATGGAAATCACTGGTCACACTTCTTAGCTGCTAAGAGAATGCCAAGGCCAGGTAGACCCATTAGTGCCCAGAGATCATCATACTACATTGTGGGGCGCTTCAGAGATCTTCTGGACCCAATATTCACATTAGGATGATGGACCTAAAGTCCAAAAATGTTAATATTAATAATAAGTCATTCACCCATTCTGGATTTATTGAAGTGCCCACATAGCTATACAATGAAGGTCAAACATGGTCCCCACTGTCACAGAGCTCCCCCTCTAAATGCAGGGACAGATGATGGACAGGAGAATTTTAAATAATGTTAAGTGAAGAAATAAAATGGAGTAGTACAAATTAGAGTTACTAAGTGGTCAGGGAAGGCCACTCTGAGGCAAACATCAACTGAATGATGAAAAGGAGCAGCCATGGAAAGATCTAGGGGGAAAGCATGCCAGGAGAAGGAAGAGCAAGCGCCATGTCCCTGAAGCAGCACGGAGCTCAAAGTGTTCCAGACACAGCCAGCTCCAGATGAGGCTAAGGAGGGAGGCCACGCCAGGTCACCCAGGACCCTGTAGGCTGAAGCTGGGAGCCCACTGCAGGATCATAAGCAAGCAAGTGACAAGATCTGACGTTTTCAAAGATCCCTTTCATATTATATGGAGAACGTACAGAAGGGAAGGGAACACGGAAAAAGACAGACTACTCAGCAAGCCATTGGAGTAGTCCAGTGAGCAATCATGCTTGTATGGAACAATAAGCAGTGGGATGGAGAGAAGTAGAAGATTTTCATATCAGTTTTTAGAGGGAGAATGGACAGCATTTATTCACTGACATTAACCCCTAACTCCCTAGTTAGAGGCAACCAATTCTAATATAGCTGATATTTGTTGTGCACTTATTATGTGTTGAATAAAATGCTGACATATCTCACTGACTCCTCAAAACAAGTTCTTTTATTATCCAAGCGGGTTCTTTTACTATCCCTGTCTTGCAGGTGAGAAAACCAAGCCTTGGAGAGACTAAGGACCTGGTCCAAGGTGGGAGCCAGGATGCAAGCCTAGGTCTGACTGCCTCCACAGCCAGTGCTATGCCCCAATCTACTTCCTCCCAAGGGGGGACTCGCCTACTTTACAGCTGTAGCGCTCAGCATCCTCAACACTTGGGAGGACTACTTGGCATTTAGAGAATGATGCTTTTTTTGCACTCTGGCCGCTGCACTTTCTAACAACCAACAGATGTGAGGAGGGATCTCAGGCAATCAGTAGAGACCCTCACTGGGTTACTTCGAAAAACTACAGTTTGGCCACCTACCTGGCCAGGACTGACCTGAGGGACTAGCACTGCTTTGGGAAAACAACAGATACTGAGGATTTGGACCATTCATTTTGTAGGATGGCTGCTGACAGCGAAAGTATCTAAAACACCTACTGAAATTATTTTTAAGGAATGACTTTTCACTGCTTACATGTTTCAAGCTATGTAAAATTTATTCTATCTTTTTAAAGCATTAATATTTGATTAGCCAAAGTTACAGCTCATAAAGCATATATAAATATGGAGTTATGTGGCATTTTCTAAAATATTTTACCTTATTGTATTAAAATATCCCAAAGAATATATACCAAATTATAAAGCACCAGTCTAATCCCTATGTAGTTTCTACTTCAAAACAAACTAAATCTTGAATACAAATTGGAATCTTGTTTTCAAAAGCTACAAAGTTCAATCATGATAATTCCAAATAATTTTTACTTATCTCCTTAATTACAGCCATTATGCCAATGTGTAAAGATCTCATTTGTTTTTAGCATGGCACACAATATACCACAGAGACCACTTGGTACCACTTAAATTTAATTATAATAAAGTTTGAAAAAGGTTATTCCTGTATGTATATATTTAAAACATGACCAATCCACAAATGTGTATAAACAAGGATAATTTTACATGGGCAACTCTATACAGGAAATTCCAACTGCTGGAGCTCTACAAATTTCCCAGAGGACCTAACCACCTGCTGCGTTTCAGGGTTGGTCACAGTGCCTGCAGGGTCTGGCCCTAATCTAAGAGAAAATATACCACTATGTCCTTCCCCACATCAGAACTCAGGCCACACTCAGCCCTGATTCTAAACGCTGGTCTCCCTTGGTTTGTGGTCTCATACACTGCATTGTTCCTGACCCACAACCCCTTGACTCCCACTCAGCCTTTGTCTGTGCCATTCTATCCCACAGAGATCTTCAGACACTGACTCTAGCTCATCTACTTAAACCCAACACCTTATAGCTTACTTCAGTCTAATCTGACACTCCATATTCTAACCTTTGGTGCCTCCTTCCCTACAGGATCCCATGTTCCTCCCTTACTATTTTATCAAAACCTCCAGTGAGACTTCTTACACGGTGGTGATACTCAAGCATCCTGTCCCGATTCCTGGTCCTTTCCATCATATCCCACTGCTTCTAAAAACCCGAGAACACCGCAAATCAGAATTATCCCATAGTGTTCTGAGGAACAAGGTGGACGGTGGAGCCAGGCCACCATGGATAAATTATTTAACCTCTCTGTACCTCAATTTCCTCATCTATAAAATGGAAATAATAATGGTACACCTACTCCTAGAGTTTTTGTGAGAATTAAATGAAACATGCATAAAACATTTAAACAGACTTAGTTGCTATTACTGTCATTACATAGAATTAGTTTAGAATTTAAAAAATCTCTACACAATAAGGGAAACTGGAAGAAAAGCTCGTATTCAAATGGCGTCTTTACCGAGTTTTCTAATTCTTCTGTGGAAAAATCAGCAATCAATTAATAGCTTGCCTCTACTTTTCATTTAATCCATTTGTTACAAAAAACAAAAACTAAAAAAAATAGGAGTTGGAAAGTGTGGAACTACATTTTTCTTAGATTATAGTGAATCCTCATTTTTCATCAGTTTGTGTGAGCCCTTCTAATCTTCATGAATTTGATGGACAGGATATATCATACAAATTGTGCAGACAGAAACAGCCAGAGAGTTTGTGCTAGAGGTCCACTAATAAGGAAATGAAAAACTGAGACTGTAATTTTTGGTTGGCTTTCGGAGTATTTCAGAAAATCAAATTTACTTTACTATTATCATTAAATATGTCTCACATCTCTTTGTTTCCTCCTAGGTATGGATGTCAAGAGCATAGGCTCAGAGTCCAAATCCCAGCTCTATATGATTATATGACCCTGGACAAGTTAGCTAACTTTTCCACACCTCAGCTTCCTCACTCATCTGCAAAAAAACAGGATCATGCTAATACTAATGGTGAGCCTTCAATGAGGTATGAGATGTAAAATGCTTAGAACACTGCCTGCCACACAGGACACACTCATCTCATGTTAACTGCTATTATTAACAAGTTGCCAAAACAAAGGATCTGGATGCCTGTGAAGTTACCACCTTTCAAGGATTCAGGATACAGTCTTCACTAGCATGGCATTTCCTCGAGTCCAGCAGGTCCTCTTCATACAAACATTTCTCCCCTAACCCCCATCTGCTTGACATGTTAAATGCACCGAGAAGGTCCCCACCACACAGCACTGCGTCTGTTTACATACAAACCATCTTCTCCACTGAGCAGCGAATTCCTTAAGAAGACAGGCCCTGGCTCCCTCTGTTTTTTTGGCACAAGAACTGATCCTAGCACTAAGAAACACTCCACAAATGTGTAAATAATGAATGAATGAGTATTCCTCTAGATTTTTAAGGAGTTTTAAATTTCAGATCCCTTAGTATAATACAAGTCCCCTCCAGAAACTAACTCTTAAGCCATTACTAACAAACATCTTAGTAGCAGTGAGTGAAGTTAGCTAAAGGAAGAACAGTAACAGCTTTCCATTGTTTGCACTTCCTGCACATGTCAACACCGTGTAGCCCATCACTTACCTAAGACAAAATCCACCTATTTTGCAATATGGTCTAGAATGAACCTTACCTGAAAAAAAAAACAAATTTTTTTCTACGAACAAATGTAGGTCTCTAAAATGCTTACCTTGCCTCATAAATGAAAGCGCTTTTTCTTTCAAATTATCTGTCAGTTGTTTCTTTTTAGTCAGATAATCCAAAATGTAAATATTTGGAGCAAAATGTATCATGTTCTGTTCACCACAGCCATAAGGCATTCGAATCAATGAGGCTAAGCCATTGATGGAAGGACCGAGAACATCTCCTGGAAGCACAAGACATGCAATTCATTCAGTAAATACTCAGTAACAACTACCTGCTGGTGGCAAAGAGACTTCCACTGAGTACAGAAGGCCTCTGTCATTGAAGCAATATGAATATTCCACTGCTTAGAACACAGTTGAAACTTTACATCAAGCTTTTAGAAGACTGGTCAAAAAAATAACAATGCTCTGGTACTGAACTTGTAGGTCGTGTGATGAAAGACGACATTTTTAGCTCAGTTAAGCATATGGCATAAATTAGGCAAAAAATAATTTTAAAAAAAAATTTTTTTAATGTACAGAATTGATCAGTAAGACACCATCACTCATACAGGAAAGAAACGTTTTATTAGTAGTATTCACGCAAACAAAATTTTATTCTTATTTCTTACTAGTACACCACAAGCACTTCAGAAATAATTTTTTAAAAAACAATGAGGATTGTAGTGTTTTCCAATGTGTTCTATTTAGCAACAACAAATACAAGTATTTCAATTAATCTCAGGACCAAAAGGATTAGGAATATTCTTCAAAGTTAGTAATCTAAAATTAAACAAAACACATGCTTTAAAAACCCTCTAACCACATCCCAACACCGCAACTCAGGGAAAAATAGTAAAAATTCAGAAATATGAAGGCTGAGTTCATATTTTGGCCCTGCCATTGTTAAGCTGTATAGATAACAGTATCCTTCTATGTCGTTTATTTTGAAAACTTATACCATGCCAAGTCCAAATACCTAGTGAAAATGTGATCCTAAAAATTATGAAAAAAAAAGGGAAAAGAACCTGTTTCATATGAATAGGCTGAAGCTGTGCCAGCATAGCTTAAATTTTAGATGTGAATACAAAGAAAAAAATAGAGGTTATATTATTACCACTGCAGGCTATGTGTTTAATATTCAAAGTGAACACAGACTATCAAAGTTCAAAGAAGGAAGCTAAAATTCATACATTCTGGGATACAAAATAGGCCTTTAAAACAACATGTAAAAATAAAACTTGAAAATCCATTCTTTACATCAAGCATAAAAATTAAGCCTCAGGGTATTTCCATGACCACAGATAGAATCGTTCCTATGTAAGGAGTGATGGTATATATTTAAAAAGCCAGGCTCCTTCCCTCTGTGTATATGTGTGCATGTGTGTGTGTGTATGTGTAGTGCATTTCCCAGCATCCCAACACTGTGTGAGATGCTTAAAAAGAATTTATTCCCCTAAATAGAGAGCTTATTTAATTCCTTTTAAGAATTGGCCAGGCACAGAGATGCATGCCTGTAGTCCCAGCTATGCAAGGGGTTGATGCAGGAGGACTGCATGAGCTCAGAAGTTCAAGTTCAGCCTGGGGCAAACATAGCTAAACCCTGTCTCTTCCAAAAAATATAGATAGATAGATAGATAGATAGATAGATAGATAGATAGATAGATAGATAGATACACACACACATATATATGCCTCCAAAGAAAGTCCTCTGCCTACGGACTGGTTGTTTGGGTTATAATAAAAAAGCATTACACCTGCCAGTGAAAATATAAAAGAACTGTAAAAATGTGTTTTAGGTCCTAACACCTTAAAGACCTCACAAACAGGCCGGGCGCGGTGGCTCACGCCTGTAATCCCAGCACTTTGGGCGGCCGAGGCGAGTGGATCACCTAAGGTCAGGAGTTCGAGACAAGCCTGGCTAACAGAGTGAAACCCCATCTTTACTGAAAACACAAAAAATCAGCAGAGTGTGGTGGCGAGCACCTCTAGTCCCAGCTACTCGGGAGGCTGAGGCAGGAGAATGACGTAAACCCAGGAGGCGGAGCTTGCAGTGAGCGGAGATCTTGCCACTGCACTCCAGCCTGGGCGACAGAGCGAGACTCCATCACAAAAAAAAAAAAAAAGAAAGACCTAACAAACTATTAGACGTCATTAATTAAAATGTTTTCTTCAGTTATTTGTAAAGCACAACTATACAAACAAACCATTTGTGAGGGTTAATTTTGTGTGTCAACTTCAGTGGGCCGAGGGATGCCTAGATTAAGCATTGTTTCTGAGTGTCTGTGAGGGTGTTTCTAGATGACACTAGCATTTGAATTGGTGTACTGGGTCCAGCAGATTGTCCTCTCCAGTGTGTGTGGGCACCATCCAATCCACTGAGAGCCTGAATAGACAAAAGCTTGAGGAAGGAGGAATTCACCTTTTTTTCCTGCCACACTACTTGAGCTGAGACATCTCATCTCATCTTCTCCGAGGACTGGGATTTACATCATCAGTTCCCCTGGTTCACAGGCCTGTGGACTCGGAGTGAATTATACTACCAGCTTTCCTGGGTCTCCGGCTTGCAAAAGCAGATCATGGGACCTCTCAGCCTACATAATTGCATGAGCCAATTCCTCATAATAAACCTCCTTTTATATATAAGTATCTCCTATTGGTTCTGTTTCTCTGGAGAACCCTGACTAATAACACCAATTGTATAGACACCGTGTTTAATTAAAAAATACTTTTAGGCCAGGTGCAATGGCTCATGCCTGTAATCCCAGCACTTTGGGAGGCCGAGGCAGACGGATCACCTGAGGTGACGGGTTTGAGACCAGCCTGGACAACATGGTAAAATCTCGTCTCTAATGAAAATACAAAAAATTAGCCGGGCATGGTGGCACACACCTGTAGTCCCAGCTTCATGGGAGGCTGAGGTGTAAGAATTGCTTGAACCCAGGAGGCAGTGGTTGCAGTGAACTGAGATCACACCACTGCACTCCAGCCTGGGCTACAGAGAAAGACTCCATCTCAAAAAAAAAAAAAAAAAAAAGTACTTTTAGCATGGTAAATATAGTTAATAACAAGAGTATTGTACATTTCCAAACTGCTAAGAAAGGCCGAGTGCCATGGCTCACACCAGTAATCTCAGCACGTTAGGAGGCCAAGGATGGTGGATCACCTGAGGTCAGAGGTTCGAGACCAGCCTGGCCAACATGGGGAAAGCCCATCTCTACTAAAAATACAAAAACTAGCTGGGCGTGGTGGCACGTGCCTGTAATTCCAGCTACTCAGGAGGCTGAGGCAGGAGACTCGCTTGAACTCCAAGAGGCAGAGGTTGCAGTGAGCCAAGATCCCGCCACTGTACTCTAGCCTGGGAGACAGAGAGAGACTCCATCAAAATAAATAAATAAAGTCCAGGCGCGGTGGCTCACGCCTGTAATCCCAGCACTCTGGGAGGCCAAGGCAGGTGCATCATGAGGTCAGGAGATCAAGACCATCCTGGCTAATACGGTAAAACCCCATCTCTACTAAAAAATACAAAAAAAATTAGCCAGTCGTGGTGGCGGGTGCCTATAGTCCCAGCTACTCAGGAGGCTGAGGCAGGAGAATGGCATGAACCTGGGAGGCAGAGCTTGCAGTGAGCCAAGATCGGGCCACTGCACTCCAGCCTGGGCGACAGAGTGAGACTCCATCTCAAAAATAAAATAAATAAATAAATAAATAAATAAATAAATAAATAGTGCTCAGAGAGCAAATTTCAAATGTTCTCCCCCCACCAAAAAAAACGTAAGTATTTGAGGTGATGAGTACGTCAACCAGCTTGATTTAGTTATTCCACATTGCATTCATAAATCATAATACCACTTTGTATCTCATAAATTTATACAATTATAAATTGCCAATTTTTGAAAAGTACTATTATGTTACGGAAAGTAACTAGGAGAGGTGACCAAAGTCAGTGAGTAACTTTCTACCGTAAAGGTTACTCATATCCTGCACAGAGAACTGCTCTAGGCAGTAGTACTCAACCTTTGGTTATCAGAATCACTTGTGAAAGCTTTTTAAGATATACATGACCAAGTCATAGCCCAAGCGATTCTGACTTAGTAGGTCTAGAGTAGAGCTTAGACATTTCTGTATTTACAGAGCTCCTTAGAAGATTCTGATATTCACCAGTGGCGGACAGCCACAGAAGCCAGAAGCTCTGCTCTTAGGAATGACCCCTCCCTCCAGTCACAGTATAGTGAGGCCTTGCTACTCAAAGTGTGGTCTACAAGCCAAAACTATCACCAACACCTAGGAGCTTGTTTGAAATGCAGATTCCCAGGCCCCACTCCAGACCTAGTAAACCAGACTCCCAGGTGATTCTTATGCACATTGATGACTGAGAACTATTTTAGGATACATGATTTCCCAGCCTTCATATTATAATCAGTTGTTGGGCCCAATTTAAAACTTTTGCCATCTCTTCTTATTAGGACTCAATAAGAAAATACATCTATAATTACAGGAACAACATATATGATTGCATACAATTAAATCAATCAATGGTGATATACTCCATTCTTACCAATTGCAGTGATCTGAACTCTTTCACTGCCAGTCACTGTATTAGGAGGAAATGAAAAACTCAAAGTTTTCAGGGTACTCTGTAGCCTATTGTCAGTCAAATCTAATAAGATGGACTGTGAATATGATTTTTCTATTCCTTCAGCCTGTTGAAAAAAATGAACACAATCAACATGGTCTCTACTCACATATTTACAGAGAACTATACACAGATATGAACACAAACATCTGACCTGTTATGTCTAAGGTTTGTGTATGGCTAGATAAGCACCTATCATTTCTTCTTTTGTTTTCTTTAAATTAGATATTTTATTTAAACAAGTAATACATTCATTTCACAGAATGAGTTTTCTTGTTAGTTTGTATTATAATAAATTACCATAACTTTGATTAATTTTTCCTACTTTTACATTTTCTCACTAAGTTCAGTACACTTCATTAACTGAAATGTGTTTTTCAATAGGATTTACACTTAATAGGCACCATTTCCATGGAACTGAATTAAATCTGATGACACAGTGCCTAACATTTTGTTATTCTTACTTCAAATCTGTTAGTAAGTTCTGGTTAAATTAGATAAGGCATCTCATGGACTGGCCTTGAAAATGACAAAGAAGAAGTACTTGGGGGAGGCCGAGGTGGGTAGATTAAAGGTCAGGAGTTTGAGACCAGCCTGGCCAACATGGTGAAACCCCATCTACACTAAAAATACAAAAATTAGTTGGGCCTGGTGGCAGGCGCCTGTAATCCCAGTTACTTGGGAGGCTGAGGCAGGAGAATCGCTTGAACCCAGGATGCGGTGGTTGCAGTGAGCCAAGATCACGCCACTGCACTCCAGCCTGGACAACAGAGCGAGATGCAGTTCCTTTATTGAAAAGAGGATGGAAAGCTTGGAAAGGAAAAATGAAACAAAAATGTGTAAACATTTTTAAGAGATGACTACTTCTTAAACGCTGAAGGAGCCCTGAATACTTTTCAGAGACTTTAACATTAAGAAGAACATCAACAGCCAAACCAAAGGCAGCAGAAACCTCTGCAGACTTAAATGTCCCTGTCTAACAGCTTTGAAGAGAGTAGTGGTTCTCCCAGCAAGGAGTTTGAGATCTGAGAATGGACAGACTGCCTCCTCAAGTGGGTCCCTGACCCCTGAGTAGCCTAACTGGAAGGCACCCCCCAGTAGGGGCAGACTGACACCTCACACGGCCGGGTACCCCTCTGACGCGAAGCTTCCAGAGGAATGATAAGGCAGCAACATTTGCTGTTCAGCAATATTCACTCTTCTGCAGTCTCCGCTGCTGATACCCAGGCAAACAGGGTCTGGAGTCGACCTCCAGCAAACTCCAAAAGACCTGCAGCTGAGAGTCCTGACTGTTAGAAGGAAAACTGATAAACAGAAAGGACATCCACACCAAAACCCCATCTGTACATCTCCAACATCAAAGACCAAAGGTAGACAAAACCACAAATATGGGGAAAAAACAGAGCAGAAAAGCTGAAAATTCTAAAAATCAGAGCCCCTCTCCCCCTCCAAAGGAAAGCAGCTCCTCGCCAGCAATGGAACAAAGCTGGACGGAGAATGACTTTGACGAGTTGAGAGAAGAAGGCTTCAGATGATCAAACTTCTTCAAGCAAAAGGAGGAAGTTTGAACCCATCACAAAGAAACTAAAAGCCTTGAAAAAAGATTAGACGAATGGTTAACTAGAATAACCAATGTAGAGAAGTCCTTAAATGACCTGATGGAGCTGAAAACCATGGCATGATAACCACGTAGCCAGAGAGAAAGGTTGGATTATCCACAAAGGGAAGCCCATCAGACTAACAGGTGATCTCTCAGCAGAAACTCTACAAGCCAGAAGAGAGTGGGGGCCAATATTCAACATCCTTAAAGAAAAGATGTTTCAACCCAGAATTTCATATCCAGCCAAATTAAGCTTCATAAGTGAAGGAGAAATAAAATCCTTGACAGACAAGCAAATGCTGAGAGATTCTGTCACCACCAGGCCTGCCCTACAAGAGCTCCTGAAGGAAGCACTAAATATGGAAAGGAACAATCGGTACCAGCCACTGCAAAAACATGCCAAATTGTAAAGACCATCGATGCTAGGAAGAAACTGCATCAATGAATGAGCAAAATAACCAGCTAACATCATAATGAAAGGATCAAATTCACACATAACAATATTAACCTTAAATGTAAATGGACTAAATGCTCCAATTAAAAGACACAGACTGGCAAATTGGATAAAGAGTCAAGACTCATCAGGGTGCTGTATTCAGGAGACCCATCTCACATGCAGAGACACACATAGGCTCAAAATAAAGGAATGGAGGAAGATCTACCAAGCAAATGGAAAACAAAAAAAGGCAGGGGTTACAATCCTAGTCTCTGATAAAACAGATTTTAAATCAACAAAGATCAAAAGAGACAAAGAAGGCCATTACATAATGGTAAAGGGATCAATTCAACAAGAAGAGCTAACTATCCTAAATAAATATGCACCCAAAACAGGAGCACCCAGATTCATAAAGCAAGTCCTTAGAGACTTACAAAGAGACTTAGACTCCCACACAATAATAATGGGAGACTTTAACACCCCACTGTTGACATTAGACAGACCAAGGAGACAAAAAGTTAACAAGGATATCCAGGAATTGAACTCAGCTCTGCACCAAGCGGACCTAATAGACATCAACAGAACTCTCCACCTCAAATCAACACAATATACATTCTTCTCAGCACCACATCGCACTTATTCCAAAACTGACCACATAGTTGGAAGTAAAGCACTCCTCAGCAAACGTAAAAGAACAGAAATTATAACAGTCTCTCAGACCACAGTGCAATCAAACTAGAACTCAGGATTAAGAAACTCACTCAAAACCGCTCAACTACATGGAAACTGAACAACCTGCTCGTGAATGACTACTGGGTACATAACAAAATGAAGACAGAAATAAAGATGTTCTTTGAAACCAATGAGAACAAAGACACAACATACCAGAATCTCTGGGACACATTTAAAGCAGTGTATAGAGGGAAATTTATAGCACTAAATGCCCACAAGAGAAAGCTGGAAAGATCTAAAATTGACACCCTAACATCACAATTAAAAGAACTAGAGAAGCAAGAGCAAACACATTCAAAAGCTAGCAGAAGGCAAGAAATAACTAAGATCAGAGCAGAACTGAAGAGAGAGAGACACAAAAAACCCTTCAAAAAATCAATGAATCCAGGAGCTGGTTTTTTGAAAAGATCAACAAAATTGACAGACCACTAGCAAGACTAATAAAGAAGAAAAGAGAGAAGAATCAAATAGACTCAATAAAAAATGACAAAGAGGATATCACCACTGATCCCACAGAAATACAAACTACCATCAGAGAATACTATAAACACCTCTATGCAAATAAACTAGAAAATCTACAAGAAATGGATAAATTCCTGGACACTTACACCCTCCCAAGACTAAACCAGGGAGAAGTTGAATCCCTGAATAGACCAATAACAGGTTCTGAAATTGAGGCAATAATTAATAGCCTGCCAACCAAAAAAAGTCCAGGACCAGACATATTCACAGCCGATTTCTACCATAGGTACAAGGAGGAGCTGGTCCCATTCCTTCTGAAACTATTCCAAACAATAGAAAAAGAGGGAATCCTCCCTCAACTCATTTTATGAGGCCAGCATCATCCTGATACCAAAGCGTGGCAAAGACACAACAAAAAAAGAGAATTTTAGACCAATATCCCTGATGAACATCGATACAAAAAATCCTCAATAAAAGACTGGCAAACCGAATCCAGCACATCAAAAAGCTTATCCACCATGATCAAGTGGGCTTCATTCCTGGGATGCAAGGCTAGCTCAGCATATGCAAATCAATAAACGTAATCCATCATATAAACAGGACCAACAACAAAAACCACATGATTATCTCAATAGATGCAGAAAAGGCCTTTGACAAAATTCAACAGCCCTTCATGCTAAAAACTCTCAATAAATTAGGTATTTATGGGACATATCTCAAAATAATAAGAGTTATTTATGACAAACCCACAGCCAATATCATACTGAATGGGCAAAAACTGGAAGCATTCCCTTTGAAAACCAGCACAAAACAGGGATGGCCTCTCTCACCACTCCTATTCAACATAGTGTTGGAAGTACTGTCAAGGACAATCGGACAACAGACAGAAATAAAAGGTATTCAATTAGGAAAACAGGAAGTCAAATTGTCCCTGTTTGCAGAAGACATGATTGTATATTTAGAAAACCCCATCGTCTCAGCCCAAAATCTCCTTAAGCTGATAAGCAACTTCAGCAAAGTCTCAGGATACAAAATCAATGTGCAAAAGTCACAAGCATTCCTATACACCAATAACAGACAGAGAGCCAAATCATGAGTGAACTCCCACTCACAATTGCTTCAAAGAGAATAAAATACCTAGGAATCCAACTTACAAGGGATGTGAAGGACCTCTTCAAGGAGAACTACAAACCACTGCTCAGTGAAATAAAAGAGGACACAAACAAATGGAAGAACATTCCATGCTCATGGATAGGAAGAATCAATATCATGAAAATGGCCATACTGCCCAAGGTAATCTATAGATTCAATGCCATCCCCATCAAGCTACCAATGACTTTCTTCACAGAATTGGAAAAAACTACTTTAAAGTTCATATGGAACCAAAAAAGAGCCCACATTGCCAAAAGAACAAAGCTGGAGGCATCACACCTCCTGACTTCAAACTACACTACAAGGCTACAGTAACCAAAACAGCATGGTACTGGTACCAAAACAGAGATATAAACCAATGGAACAGAACATAGCCCTCAGAAATAATACCACACCTACAACCATCTGATCTTTGAAAAACCTGACAAAAACAAGAAATGGGAAACGGATTCCCTGTTTAATAAATGGTGCTGGGAAAACTGGCTAGCCATATGTAGAAAACTGAAATTGGATCCCTTCCTTACACCTTATACAAATATTAATTCAAGATGGATTAGAGACTTAAATGTTAGACTTAAAAACATAAAAACCCTAGAAGAAAACCCAGGCAATACCATTCAGGACATAGGCATGGGCAAGGACTTCATGACTAAAACACCAAAAGCAATGACAATGAAAGCCAAAATTGACAGATGGGATCTAATTAAACTAAAGAGCTTCTGCCCAGCAAAAGAAACTACCATCAGAGTGAACAGGCAACCTACAGAATGGGAGAAAATTTTTGCAATCTACTTATCAGACAAAGGGCTAATATCCAGAATCTACATAGAACTCAAACAAATTTACAAAAAAAAAAAAAAAAAACCAACAACCCCATCAAAAAGTGGGCAAAGAACAGACACTTCTCAAAAGAAGACATTTATGCAGCCAACAGACACATGAAAAAATGTTCATCATCACTGGTCATCAGAGAAATGCAAATCAAAACCACAATGAGATACCACCTCACACCAGTTAGAATGGCGATCATTAAAAAGTCAGGAAACAACAGGTGCTAGGGAGGATGTGAAGAAATAGGAACACTATTACACTGTTAGTGGGACTGTAAATTAGCTCAACCATTGTGGAAGACACTTTGGTGATTTCTCAAGGATCTACAACTAGAAACACCATTTGACCCAGCCATCCCATTACTGGGTATATACCCTAAGGATTATAAATCATGCTGCTATAAAGACACATGCACATGTATGTTTATTGCGGCACTATTCAAAATAGCAAAGACTTGGAACCAACCCAAATGTCCATTGATGATAGACTGGATTAAGAAAATGTGGCACATATACACCATGGACTGCTATGCAGCCATAAAAAAGGATGAGTTCATGTCTTTTGTAGGGACATGGATGAAGCTGGAATCCATAATTCTCAGCAAACTATCGCAAGGACAGAAAACCAAACACCGCATGTTCTCACTCACAGGTGGGAACTGAACAATGAGAACACCTGGACACAGGAAGGGAAACATCACACACCGGGGCATGTTGTGAAGTGGGGGGATGGGGGAAGGGATAGCATTAGGAGATATACCTAATGCAAATGACGAGTTAATGGGTGCAGCACACCAACACGGCACATGTACACATACGTAACAAACCTGCACGTTGTGTACATGTACCCTAGAACTTCAAATATAATAATAAAAAAAAAGGAAATGACAGAGAAGAAGATGAAAATGTAAGGAGAAAAACCCTTTGAGGTAGTTCCTATTATTATCCAAAGACAGGGAGATTAAATGCCTTGTTCAAAATCATACTTGGCAGAGCTGAGATTCAAACACAGGGTTGCCTCACCCCAGAATACAAGTGTTCATCCACTATGCTCATTATCTTTCTGTCTAGAATGTCTTCTCTGAAAAAAATCTACAAAAGCTCTTTTACCTTCACTGAAACATTCCAAAATTCCAAATCCACAAATCAACTTGACCATGTTTTAATAGGATCCCAATGTAACACAGTCTGTAGATGTAAATGACTGCAAAAGAGATGTTAGTCTTTATAGTCACATTCCTGACTAAATTTAAAGAGGAAATTGGCAATTACTTCTCAATGATTTATTTTTACATACAGACGAGAAAGTGATTAGGCATTACCAGAAGGGTAAAGACGACGACCTACTAGATATGCCAAAAAATTTAACCAAGAGAAAAAAAATCTTCTGCTCTTTTTAATTATGTATTTCCATTTCATTGCTTTCAGACATCAAATATTTACCTTTACTAAAATCATCTGGGTGATAGCATCAGAAGCAGTGGGTGAAAGAGCTGTGACTGTGATAGGAATTTCTCCCAGATGTGTTGGCCTGATGGGAAAAAGAACAGTTGCCCCATCCTCACTGGGAACCAGAATGGTCTGCTGGTGGCCTGTGGCATTGATTTCACTTGAAGTCATTAGAATATCAAATTTGTCACTTTTCTCAATGATTACCTTAACCTGAAAGAAAAAATAAATCAAAGCTTTTGTATAATAAATGCCCTTCAGTAAAGCACTCTTTCATCACCAATTTAAGTACTGTCAAATCTGTGAGGCTAAAGACTAGAGAAAAGACGAGACAAAGATTTGACCAAGGAGAGTATCAAAGGGTATCAGGAAAAACTTCCTTTCCTTTCTATGCTTTCCCCTCAACCTCAAGATAGGTGGGGAAAGGGCACTCTTTAGCCCCATTTCTAGTCGTCCCACTAATATTAAATTATCTCACTATCTAAAGCCATTAGATGGTAAGGATGTGCACAGAAAGGCTATTTCATATATTGATATTACCACCAGCTTGATTTAACGATGTCATCCTGGAACATACTGGTCCCATTAGAAAAATATGAAGAAAACAGCATGAAATGTTACTGAATTTATCAAAGTCTCTGTAAAAAACGATTGCAGGGAAAGTACAACTCAGACATTAGTCCTGAAGCATATCTTGGTTGTAAACTTTTATAAATTATCCCAAAGTTACCAGTCTCATCAATAATAGCATTTATCTAGGCCTTACATTTTATTAATTATTTTCCCATTGATTTTTTCATCTGCTTCTCAGAGTATCTTTTATGGGTATAATAATTATCATTTCCATTTTATAGATGCGGAAACTACAATTAAGTCACTTGTTGGTAAGTGGTAGATTCAACATTGAATCCAGGCCTTTTGACTCTAGATCTTTTGCTTGTTAAACAGTACCATGATGACCGGGTTAAAAAGTAAAATTAAAAAATAAAAAAAAATTGACTTCCCACATTGTCAGCCAAGTATGCCAATAAAAAGCTTAAAAAATTAAATTTTTAATTTAAAAAGTTTATGTATAAAGTGCCTAAAGAGATTATGGCATTTTCATGCATGTAATAAAGTTAATTACATATCCCTATTTATTCTGGGGGAAGAAAAATCAGTCACTTGGTTAACATACTGTGGGCACAACACAAACAGTGAACCTAATTCCTGCCTCCCGGGGAAATGACTAGCTAAGGAGATACAAAGTACATGAATCCAATAGTGAATCCTTGAAAATATAAACATGGGGGCTACAAACATAACAGAATGGCAGCCGGGTTCTGTGGCTCATGCCCGTAATGCCAGCACTTTGGGAGGCCAAGGCAGGCGGATCACTTGAGGCCAGGAGTTCAAGACCTGTCTGGCCAACATGGCAAAACTCTGTCTCTATGAAAAATACAAAAATTGCAGTGATCCAAGATCACGCCACTGCACTCCAACCTGGGCGACAGAGCAAGACCCTGTCTCAAAAAAAAAAAAAAAAAAACCTGCAGTGGGCACAGAGTGGCAGTGAGAAGTGGCCACACATTCCAGATGTGGGGAAAACCAGGGGAAAATGCAGGGAGGCAGGAAAGAGAAAGGCATGCTTCAGAGACAATAAGGAACTTCCACGGCAAAAGTAGAAAACCTATGCTGAAAATTCAAGGAGGTAATATGTAGACATGCTAATGATATCCTTAGACATTAACTAGCAGAAATCACTGAAAAGACATGTCTATTTTCAGTCTCCCAGAAATGTATAAAGTGCTTAGAATCCCAAATGCCCAGATACTACACAACCCAATCCCTTCGTGCTACCTCCATTTTCTCCTGTAGTGTAAATGATCAACAAAAGCTTGAATATATTACCTCAGTGGCATCTTTCAAATAATTGAATATAGTTATTTCCAAAGCAAATTCTTCACCTCTGATAACAGAGTAGGGAAGATTCAAAAAAATGAAAAATGGTTGGAAGGCTTGCAGCTGGAAAGAACACAATGAGTACATATTTTTATTCAGGTCAAAATTCTTCACATTTTATGCAATTAAATGCAATCTTCATAAAACCTGTGAAGCTTTTAACTTCAGCTAGAAATGTCAACTTGCTATCAACAGAAAGCAAACAGCAACTTATCACAAATGAATGATGGCAAATTGACTTGATTTATGTTACTTAATCATCATGATACTTTATTCAGTGCCTTATAGCAACCAAGATCTTCACATACATTATTTTGTTTGGTCATTACAACCCCATGAGGTTACTGTTAGGCTCCTACTTTATAGAAAAGAAAATTAAATTTTAGAGATTTTTGTAACTAGTACAAATTCATACTGCTGGCAAGTAGAGGAGCCAGAACTAGAACCCAGCCTGTCTAACCCCAAAGCAATTTGCTCTTCTTTCATACTGTATTGACTCCACCAATCTGCTTTAAAAGCCCTGCCAAATCCAGCAGCCCCTGTTCTAGTGTGGGACATCTGAATACATGTGCCTCCTGACTAAATTTAAAGAGGAAATTGGAAATTATTTCTAAAACATATATACGATTTATTTTTACATACAGATGAGAAAATGTGTGGGACATCTGAATACATGTGCTTCCTCCTCAGTGATCCAATTCTGATATTATTGGCCAAGTCCTACAGAAAAGGCCAAGCCCCACCCCTGCATCTAAAGCTAAACTTGGATTAGTTTAGGCCAGTGGTTTTGCTGGCAGCAGTAACTCCCTCTAGAGTTTATCTGGACACTTGTGAAGGCGTCTTAGACTGTCACCATGACTCGAAGGTGCTATAGGTAGTTAGTGGATGACAGTCTGCAATACTCAGGATAGCCCCAGACAATGAAAAATTGCCCCATGTTCCTCATGATTCTTGAATGTCCCTTCAGACATTCATGTAGCTGAATTGTCTGTTTATAATGGCCTGAGCTTACAATCTAATTCCAATTTCTATATAAACCCAAAGCATTTTTCAATATACACTGAATTTTTCATGAATACAACTATTTTGTAAATTGAAATTACATTTCAATTTCAAATGAGACAATTCAGGCCACTCATGGCCATTATATTCCTCCTGCCAGTGACTGGCTTAGAAAACAATATATGATGCAATTTGACCAAAAGACATGATGGAATATTGGCTAGCGAACATCTTGAGAAGTTCTGTTCATTCTTTTTTTTTTTTTTTTTTTTTTTTTTTTTGAGACGGAGTCTCGCTCTGTCGCCCAGGCTGGAGTGCAGTGGCCGGATCTCAGCTCACTGCAAGCTCCGCCTTCCGGGTTCACGCCATTCTCCTGCCTCAGCCTCCCGAGTAGCTGGGACTACAGGCGCCCGCCACCTCGCCCGGCTAGTTTTTTGTATTTTTTCAGTAGAGACGGGGTTTCACCGTGTTAGCCAGGATGGTCTCGATCTCCCGACCTCGTAATCCTCCCGTCTCGGCCTCCCAAAGTGCTGGGATTACAGGCTTGAGCCACTGCACCCGGCAGTTCTGTTCATTCTTAAAGAGGACAAATAGAAAGACTCACTCTCTCCTCTCCTCTCCTTTCTCTCTCTCTTTCTTTTCCTTTCTCTCTCTCCAGGCCTTTGGAGATGGTTAGTTCAGGTCAATAATAAACTTTTCCACCCAAATGTTAATATGGGCTTCCCATATTTAGCAGTTTATAAAGCTAAATATAGCTCACATTCTTAAATATAAAACAGATAAAAAGCAAAAGACGAAGCCAAGGAATCTCTAAACTGTGATAAACATTATAAGCAGTCATTTAAAAAAAAAAAGAAAACATTGAGGAGCTGATGCTCTATTAGCTTAATGTCACTGTAACATTGATAAGCAGCTCTTTAATACAATACCTCCACTGGAGTCTTTGTTAGTCCAAGACCCAGGTCCTCAGAGATCACAAAACCAGTAGCCACCCAAGAAGTGATAGAATCAGGTACAGTTACTTCAAATTCTTGGTAAATCCTAGAACTGAAGTCAAAATAATAAACATAAACATCACAAAACCAAGAACCGATACATTTTGAAATAAGTCAACATAATCTAAACTATTTTTGGAAGAAGTTCAATTTTTCATATTATTTGCATATCTGAATTTAAAACCATTTAAAAGGTTTAACTATAAAATAGTAGATCCCAACTTTTCAAAGAATAGGTCATCGCAAGGTCATAATACTGCATATTAATCCATATTCTAATAAAATCTTCCTGCAATATTTACATCTTCAGAATAAACATCACTTTTTCACAAATTTTTTATAAATAATAAATACATATTTTCAACCTTAACTCCAATTTTTTCTCTAAATTTGCAGAAGTTTTTCTGTGTATCCCTGTCAATGCTGTTATTTGTTTCCCTGAGATTTCACTCATGTGCTAACTCAAGTATCTTTAAACAGCTGACTATAAAATACGATGTGGATTTCATGATTTACCTCCTCAATTATCAGGCCAGGTAGTACGGGTTTTATCAGCTCAGCTGAATTCCTTCCACCACCCATGCCCCTTCTCCCTGTGACTCCTGGGAATGTTTTGTGAGGAGTATGGTTCAGTTAGCAGCACTGCCGGGGGTCGCAGGAGATAATCATGAGTGCTTCCCATCCTGTGACAACAAATGTACTCCCAGCAATTTTTCTTCAAGAAGAATCATGAGACTTTAAGGAAGTCAAAATCGCCCTTCATTAATTAAAAAAAAAAAAAAAAGGCCTGTCTCCTCATTGATGAGACCTTCCTGCCATAATTTGTGTGTGGCTTTATCAAAAACTGTATTCAGATTCAATAAATATCATTTCCTAAAAAATCATTTTGGTCTACTTAGTTCTTAGTTACACTATGTTTGTACTTAACCATTAGAAAGAGGGCAAAGCTTATTTAAAACAAACACTGAACAAAATATATATGGGCAAAGAACTTTGTAAGTTTTTACCCCATGTTGGTGTCTAGCCAAATCCAAGTCTCCGGAAAATGCTTTCGGACATGTGGACTGCTACCCAAAGAAAAGTCTTGAATATCAACTACATGTCCTTCATTTTCCTCCATAAACCTCTCAGCATATTCTGCATTGTCATCTATAAATAAACATAGACAAGAGTTAGAAAAACAGTCACTGGAGAGAATGAATTGTAAACTCCACACACAGAATGAATGTCAATCACTTGGGAAGGTGTCCAGAGACATAATGTGCCAGTGGGAGTTCAGGTTCCTTCTATTACAGTGAAAAGGTAGAAGAAGGTTTTCAGAAAAGTAAAGGATACAGTAAGTATTACTGGCAAGAGAATGGGTATTACAGTGGGCATCAAGAAGGATTCAATATGTAAAAAAGAACAAAGATGGGCAAAAACTGAGACTGAAAAATGGAAAAAGATGCTTGGAAGACTGTCTACGATACAGGGTTATGTGAGGAAAGCCAAATGAATCACATGTCTTTAATATAGAGAAATCATAACGACTTCATAACATCTTCAAGACTATAAAATTATCTTTTAAGTTTCAGGACAGAGGATCAGGTAAGAATCAGCCCAAAGAGACCCTGGGGCTTAGCACGGAATAACAAAATACCTGACAGAAACAGGGAATTCAGGGATAGAAACTGTGACAGTTCTAGAAGCCTTTCAAGATGATATTAGTATAATTTTACCTGAAAGAAAAGAGAACCCCTTCTAAGGTTAACCATTCTAATTTATACATTTCCTTCAGTCAAAATATTTTATGACTTCTTTCTAAAAGCACACTTATTATTAGTTGGTAGCCAACTCTATTTAGCAATTCAAGAAACTAAGATGTACAGATATAATCCTGCCCAGGAAGAACTCAGATTGATGAGGGGTGTGTGTGTGTCTGTGTGTGTGTGTGTCTGTGGTGTCTATGTCTCTGTGTGTGTGTGTGTGTGTGTGTCTGTGGTGTCTATGTCTGTGTGTGTGTGTCTGTGTGTGTGTGTGTGTGTACCAGAATACTTTATGGCATGATGGCATCTGGGCTATTTTCTAGGTGAACATCAAAAAGCTAGAGAACAAAAATATTTCAAAAATATGTTGCTCCTTTTAAATATTTCCAAAAGAATAGCACAGTTTGTGATACAAATCAGAGGCACAGCAGCTTCCAGTATGTCCAAAAATATAACTACCTCAAAAGATTAACAAGAGAAAAAGGAAAGCATTCACTTCAAAGATCTAGACAGGAGCTCAAATGAACATTCCATGTCATGGCCCAGATGTACTTCCAAGTACATTAAACTCCAAACATTTTGGGAGAAGAGAACAGAAAAATGAAAATCACAATCTCTATGTTCATCTAGAAAATACCCATACCTATATAAGTAATGTTGAATATCATGTGAAAGACAAATACAAGCATGTTGCCATATATTACTTACAAACACCATCAATATAATCCTTCGTGAGGTTTGCATCTGTCAATACCCAGAGTCCACACTCCTAAAAAGAATAATTTTAATTTTCTTTTAAAACACCAGTTTAAATGCTCTCTGAATTATCAAGGCATTCTCCCACACTGCTCACTTGTGCTCATTTTTGAGAGCTTAGGTACACACATGCACATACATTCAACCTTTCTCTTACTCAAACACACACACACGCACACACACCAATCTTTCTCACTTACACACACACGAAACACACATCGATCTTACACACACACACACATCGATTTTTCTCACACACACACACACCGATCTTTCTCACTCAAACACACACACACATGCACACACACATCGATCTTACACACGCACACATGCACACACACATCGATCTTTCTCACACACACGCACACACACATCGATCTTTCTCACACACATGCACACACACATCGATCTTTCTCACACACACGCACACACACATCAATCTTACACACACGCACACACATATCGATCTTACACACACGCACACACACATCGATCTTTCTCTCACACACACACACATCGATCTTTCTCACACACACGCACACACACATCGATCTTTCTCACTCAAACACACACATCGATCTTACACACACACGCACACACACACTCATGCATAAAGAGCCATTTCAGTCAAGGAAATATATATAAAATACATTTATATGGAAATACATATACATAAAGGAAAAATTATTTGTTTAATGTCAATTCCATTAACTTTTCCAATGGTGAATTGTTCCATTCACTTTTAAAACTGGAAAGATGATTATCTTTCCATTTCAAATTATACTTACATAAGACTGCACTTCAGTGACACATTTAACAAAAGGTTAACATCTCAAAATGATCACTAATTCTGAAAGGGTTTGCAATAGTAAAAAGCATTAATATCTTTTCAATATAGTAAGCAAAACATACCTGAAAGACTGCAAAAGAATTCATGAACATGCCTAAATAATATCCTGTGTTATAAAGTTCCAACTCATGGACCACCTAAGGAGAAGATAAAATACACAGAATGAATGGATTCATAGCAACCTTCCACAACACTTCTTCCAAGTAACTTAGATAAGACTTAGCCTTCATGTTTACCAACTTGAAAATGACACAAATTGAGGAGCAGTGAATATGTAATTGCTTTGTTCATCATTCCGTCAGCCAAAACTACATTTCTTACCTACACTTACTTTTACTCTGTTCAACAATCCAGAGTTCCTAAGAAGTCTGGACTTGAGTTCTGCCAGGGAGAACTTACATGTTACTCTTTGACAAGACCAACAGGCAGAGGTCAGCATTAAAAATGACCCACACTTTTGGCAGAGATAAACAGGTTAACTTTGTTGAAGATTAATATAAACTCTGCAAAATGTCAGTGACCTACATTTACAAAAAAAAAAAAAACCTCAAGAGGCAATTCACAAAAGTAAGAATATAAGTTATTAATAAGCAGAAAAATATTCAGCCTCACTGATAATCAAAGCAAGGCAAATGACAACATCCATGAGATACAGTTTTTTCAAAAGTGAGATATTGCATGTACCCTATTAGCAATGCTTTCTTTAAAAAGAATAGTATCATTGCTAGCAAGAATGGGTAAAATGGGCTAAAAGAGTGAGTAAAACTGTTGGTTCCTCAAAAAAATTAACATAGAATTAGAATATGACCCAGTAATTCCACTCCTAGGTATATACCCAAAAGAACTGAAAACAGTAACTCCAAGAGATACTTGCATGCCACTGTTCATTGCAGCATTAGTCACAACAGCCAAAAGGGTGGAAACAACCTGTGTCCATCAGCAGAAAAATGGATAAACAAAATGTAGTGTATATACACAACACAATACTATTCAGCCGTAAAAAGAAATGAACCTCTGAGGCTAGATGCAGTGGCTCACACCTGTAATCCCAGCACTTTGGGAGGCCAAGGCGGGCGATTCATGAGGTCAGGAGTTTGAGACCAGCCTGGCCGACATAGTGAAACCCTGTCTCTACTAAAAATACAAAAAATTAGCCAGGCGTGGCAGCGGGCACGTGTAGTCCCAACTACTCGGGAGGCTGAGGCAGCAGAATGGTTTAAACCCAGGAGGCGGAGGTTGCAGTGAGCCAAGATTGTGCCATTGCACTCCAGCCTGGGCGACAGAGCTAGACTCAGTCTCAAAAAAAAAAAAGAAGGCCGGGCGCGGTGGCTCAAGCCTGTAATCCCAGCACTTTGGGAGGCCGAGGCGGGTGGATCACGAGGTCAGGAGATCGAGACCATCCTGGCTAACATGGTGAAACCCCGTCTCTACTAAAAATACAAAAAACTAGCCGGGCGTGGTGGCGGGCGCCTGTAGTCCCAGCTACTCGGAGGCTGAGGCGGGAGAATGGCGTGAACCCGGGAGGTGGAGCTTGCAGTGAGCCGAGATCGCGCCACTGCACTCCAGCCTGGGCGACAGAGCGAGACTCCGTCTCAAAAAAAAAAAAAAAAAAAAAAGAAAGAAATGAAGCTCTGATACATGCTACAACATGGAAGAATCTTGAAAACACTGTGCTAAGTGAAATAAGCCAGACATAAAAGGGCAAATATTATATAAATCTAAAATATCTAGAATAGGTAAATTCATAAAGACAGAAGCAGACCAGAGGTTCCCAAGGGCTGTGGGGAGGGAGAAATGAGTAGTTATTGCTTAATGATTACAGAGTCTCTGTCTGGAGCCATGAAAATGTTTTGGAAATATTGGTGATGGTCATACAACATTGTGAAGTGATTAATGTCACTGAATTAAACACTTAAAATGGTAAAAACAGCAAATTTTATTTTATATATATTTAACTTCAATAAAAATCAAGTATTATACCTTTTTAGGTAATGATTTTGATACTTCTCTCTAATTTACATTAACCAAATTAAGACAAAGTCAGAATTTAAAAATCACAAAAAAAATCTAAGTTAAAAAAACACATTCCAGCATAAAATTAAACACCTGCAACCACTATTTCTACAATGCTAACAACAACTACAGCTGCATCCACAGTAAGTGACTAGAACAGGCACCAATAAGAAAACAATAAAATAAGACAAAATTTTCATAATGTCTCAACAAGCTGGCAAGTAGACAATGGAGCCAGAGCCAGGCATATTGGAGAGAAAAGACTATAGTTCCGGCCGGGCGCGGTGGCTCAAGCCTGTAATCCCAGCACTTTGGGAGGCCGAGACGGGCGGATCACGAGGTCAGGAGATCGAGACCATCCTGGCTAACACGGTGAAACCCCGTCTCTACTAAAAATACAAAAACTTAGCCGGGCGAGGTGGCAGGCGCCTGTAGTCCCAGCTACTCGGGAGGCTGAGGCAGGAGAATGACGTGAACCCGGGAGGCGGAGCTTGCAGTGAGCTGAGATCCGGCCACTGCACCCCAGCCTGGGTGACAGAGCGAGACTCCGTCTCAAAAAAAAAAAAAAAAAAAAAAAAGACTATAGTTCCATGACTCTAACTCTGTCACAAAATACAAATACATGAAGATTTGCTTCTGCTCTTGCTCAGACACCAATTCATAGAACTATTCAAGAAGCAGCATCTAAACAGCGGTTATCAGCACAAGACAAGAATGCCCTCTCTCACCACTCCTATTCAATATAGCACTAGAAGTTCTGGCCAGGGCAATCGGGCAAAAGAAAGAAATAAAGGGCATCCAGATAGGAAGAGAGGAAGTCAAACTATCCCTGTTTGCAGATGACATAATCCTATATCTAGAAAACCCCATAGTCTCAGCCCAAAAGCTTCTTAAACTGATAAACAACTTCAGGAAAGCCTCGATGTGTGAAAATCACTATCATTCCTATACACCAACAACATACAAGCAGAGAGCCAAATCAGAAATAAACTCTCATTTACAACTGCCACAAAAAGTATAAAATACTTAAGAATACAGCTAACTAAGGAGGTAAAAGGTCTCTACAAGGAGAACTACAAACCACTGCTCAAAGAAATCAGAGATGAACAAACCAATGGGAAAACATCCCATGCTCATGAATAGGAAGAATCAATATTGTTAAAATGGCCATACTGCCCAAAGTAATTTATGTATTCAATGTTATTCCTATTAAACTACTACATTCTTCACAGAACTAGAGAAAACTATTTTAAAATTCATATGGGACCAAAAAAGAGCTCGTATAGCCAAGACAATCCTAAGCAAAAAGAGCAAAGCTGGAGGCATCATGCTATCAGAGTTCAAACTGTACTATAAGGCTATAGTAACCAAAACAGCATGGTACTCACATAAAAACAGACACACAGAGCAATGGAACAGAATAGATAACCCAGAAATAAGACTGCACATCTACAACTATGTGATCTTCAACAAACCTGACAAAAACAAGCAATGGGGAAAGGATTCCCTATTCAATAAATGGTGCTGGGAGCAGAAGCCAGCTAGCCATATGCAGAAGATTGAAACTGGACCCCTTCCTTACACCATATATACAAAACTTAACTTAAGATGGATTAAAACTTAAACGTAAAACCCAAAACTATAAAAACCCTGGAAGACAACCTAGTCAATACCATTCAGGACACAGGCACAGCCAAAGATTTCATGACAGAGATGTCAAAAGCAATTGCAACAAACACAAAAATTGACAAATGGGATCAAATTAAATGAAAGAGATCTGCACAGCGAAAGAAACTATCAACACAGTAAACAATCTACAAAATGGGAGAAAAGTTTTGCAAACTACTCATCTGACAAAGGTCTAATATCCAGCATCTGTAAGGAACTTAAACAAATTTACAAGAAAAAAAAAATTTTTTTAAGCCAGCAAAGGGGCCGGGCACAGTGGCTCATGCCTATAATCCCAGCACTTTGGGAAGCCAAGGCAGGCGGATCACCTGAGGTCAGGAGTTTGAGACCAACCAGCCTAACCAACATGAATAAACCCCGTCTCTACTAAAAAATACAAAATTAGCTAGACATGGTGACACATGCCTGTAATTCCAGCTACTTGGGAGGCTGAGGCAGGAGAATCACTTGAACCCGGAGATGGAGGTTGCGGTGAGCCAAGATCATGCCATTGCACTCCCGCCTGGGCAAAAAGAGGGAAACTCCATCTCCAAAAAAAAAAAAAAAAGTGAGCAAAGGAAATGAACCAACACTTTTCAATAGAAGTCATAGAAGTCATACATGTGGCCTACAATCATATGAGAAAAAGCTCAACATCACTGATCATTAGAGAAATGAAAATCAGAACCATAAAGAGTCCAAGTGCAGTGCTCACACCTGTAATCCCAGCACTTTGGGAGGCCAAAGCAGGAGGATCACTTGAGGTCAGGAGTTTGAACCCAGCCTGTCCAACATGGTGAAATCCTGTCTCTATTGAAATACAAAACCAGCTGGGCGTGGTTGCTCACACCTGTAATCCCAGCTACTTGGGAGACTGAGGCAGGAGAATCACTTGAACCCAGGAGGTGAAGGTTGTAGTGAGCCAAGATCACGTCACTGCACTCCAGCCTGGGTAACAGACCGAGATTTTGTCAAGCAAATTTTGCTAACAGACCATGCACGTGGTGGCTCACGCCTGTAATCCCAGCACTTTGGGAGGCCGAAGCAGATGGATCACAAAGCCAGGAGTTTGAGACCAGCTAGGCCAATATGGTGAAACCCATCTCTACTAAAATAAAATTTAAAAATTAGCCAGGCATGGTGGTGCACACCTGTAGTCCCAGCTACTCAGGAGGCTGAGGCAGGAGAACTGCTTAAACCTGGGAGGCAGAGGTTGCAGTAAGCCAAGATCACACCACCAAACTCCAGCCTGAGTAACAGAGTGAGACTTTGTTTCAAAAATAAATAAAATAAAATAAAAACACACAATGAGATACCATCTCACACCAATCAGAATGGATGGCTATCATTTAAAAGTCAAAAAAATAACAGATGCTGGTGAGGTTGTAGAGAAAAGGAATACTTATACACTGTTGGTAGGAGTGTTAATTAATTCAGCCATTGTACAAGACAATGTGACAATTCCTCAAAGATTTAAGACAGAAACACCATTTCAATACCAGCAATCCCATTACTGGGTATATATCCAAAGGAATATAAATCATTCTATTATAAAGATGTATGCATCCATATGTTCATTGCAGCACTATTCACAATAGCAGAGACATGGAATCAACCTAAATGTCCATCAATGATAGTACACGTACACCACGGAATACTAGGCAGCCATAAAGAACAAGATCATCTCCTTTGCAGGTACATGGATGGAGCTGGAGGCCATTATCCTTAGCAAACTAACGCAGGAACAGAAAACCAAATACCACATGTTCTCACTTATAAGTGGGAGTTAAATAATGAGAACACAGGGACACACAGAGAGGAACAACACACAGTAGGGCTTGTCAGACAGTGGAGGGTGGGAGGAGGGAGAGGATCAGGAAAAACAACTAATGTGTACTAGGCTTAATACCTGTGTGATGAAATAATCTGTACAACAAGCCCCTATGACACAAGTTTGCCTATGTAACAAACCTGCACATGTACCCCTGAACTTAAAAGTTTAAATAAATAAATGAATAAACAAAAGATGGTTACAGGGGCAAGAGGAGAAGGAAGAAGAAAATGGGAATATGGACATCAAAGGATACAAAATAGCAGATATGTGGGATGAAAAAATGCAGTTATATAATCTACCACATGAGAGATATAGTTAATAGAATTCTGATATTTGGAGTTTTCATTAAATCAATTTTAACTTCTTTTGTCACAAAAATGTAGCTATGTGAAATGATAAATATGTAAATTTGCTTCACTACAGTAACCACTATACTGCCTATATGTATTCCATAACATCATGTTGCAAACCTCAAATATACACAATAAAATTTATTTTTAAAAAAAGAAAAAAGAAAAAGCAGCATCTATCTCATAAAGAAATCTTCCTGTTCTCACTGGCTCAATAAACAAAGCATTGTCAAAGCTGCAGCATAGGCTAACGACAAGAAGGCTAACATCTAAAATTATTCCTGGAAGATCTATATACTTAAATTATTCCAAGGCATTCAAGAGGCTATTGACAACACATGTAAATTTAACAAGAAAAAAAAAGACGCCAAAACAGTCTACTATGACAGGCAGGCTCCTGACTCCCTCCTCCAGAACCAACTGGAGAAACAATAAAAGCAAGCAGGAAACTTCAACATGCATAATGAGAAAACCCCAGGAAGAGTGGCGGACATCTTGAATTGGTCTTGGGAGAAAGTGCACAGCTTCAGTCTAAGGCAGAAGGCAGCCAGACACAGCAGCAGACATAGCAGTCAGAAAACAGGCTGGAGGAGAGGTTTTTAAATTTTGCCCTTATTTCCCTCCAGGGGGTTGCTCAGGACACACAGTCCTGGCAACTTCGCTGCCAAAATCAACAGCAGTAGCAGCTCAGACTGCCTGTGCAAGTATCCAAAAGATAATACCAGGTCAGCACCTCTGCCCTTCTAGTGTGGGAAAGTGAGGAAAACAGCAGACAGAACTATGTCCCTCAAGCATTCACTCTTCCTCTCCTCCTCCTCCAAACCCTCAGGGCTGGTGAATCATAACCTCAGGAGACCTTTTCTTACTGGTGCTCTTCTCCCCAAGGGTTTAAGAGTGAAACTCTGAATAGAGGCAGGCTGCAGAAAGGATCAAGAGTAATTCTCTAGTCCATGAGGCTAGTCCTCTCCCCTCAGGAGGGATTCACAGGACTTACACAGATTGGAACCTGATGCTCAGTCTTCCCAAATAGATATTATCAGAGGATCTGCCAAATCAACTAAATTTCCAAAGAGTATAAATACTGTAAAAGTAAGACATCCAACTAGACAACATATAGCATGTGAGACAAAATTACTGAAAAGGTCAATTCAATAATTTAAAATACGCATATCAAATACACACAAGGAGATAATGGGAAATATTAGAATATAAAACAAAAACAAGAAACAAAGGAAAATGATAGATACTAAAAACAATAGCTGACATAAAAGACACAATATAAGAGATTAAAGTAGGATAAATACAGCTAATGAATGATCACTAAGCTGAATAGTCAACTGAGGAACTCTCCCAGAGAAACACAGAAAAGACAAAGAGTTAGAAAACATAAAACAAAAAACTAAGAGATATGCAGGATGGAAGTAAAAGTGTCAATTTCTAAATAACAAAAGTCCCAGAAGGAAAGAAAAAATAAAATGGAGAGGAAGAAATAATCAACACAGATTTCCACAATTAAAAAATGAAAGAACAGCATAGATTGAAAGGGCAGTCTATGATAACATGGAGCTAAAAATCTGTACACGAACAGAATGATCTGGCCAGGGTAGGAGGAGAAGGAAAAGACAGAGGAAGAGACCAAAAGGATATAGGAGCATACTAGATTCAAATATTGATAACCTTTAGAAACCAACAAGGATAAATTAATATGGGTACAGTTTAACTAACAGAGTAACAAAAATAGAATGCATAACTTCTAAATCAGCAAAACAAATTTAATCTAGCCCACGGAAAAAGAATCTAAATTTTAAAATATAAAAAAAGCAGAAAAAAGTCCCCATTAGAAAAAGAATTACCATACTTATAAAAGCTTATTAAAAGATGTTGGCTATTAGATTAGATTGAAAAACAAAAGCAATATGGTAATATGCTATTTAAAAGATACACTTAAAAACTTACAAAAGGTTGAAAATAAGAAATGTAAAAATACACCAGGAAAATATGAACCAAAAGAAAGCTGAGAAAGCAATCTTAGTATCTGGGAAAAAAAATGTAAATATATGTATATTATCTGTATATATAAACATACTTGTAAATATACACATATTATATGTATATATAAATATGCTTGTAACTATATATTTCATGCATATGTATAAATGTACATAGAGCACAGCACATCAGATGGGGTGTGTGTGTACGTGTATGTGTATACATACACATACACACATACAAACATACACATATGTAGAGAAGAAAAAAATGTAATTATATATTTACCAATGTATTTAGAAAGCTATAAAATAACAGATGCTATTATATTCAGTTAAATCAAATGCAAGATCTACAGACTTATAAAAATAATGTGAACTCAGGAAAAGTCAAAGAGAAAAAAATGACCAATTGGTTGTAAAACAAGTTTTCAAAAAAAAAAGAAAAGATTGAAAAAAATAGTTGTATAGACTGAAGAAAATGTAGAATTTTTCACAAGTAAATTAAATTTTACAATATAATGACCAAATCAACCTAACTATGTATAACTTTCTTCCTGATGTATTGTTAATCACTCTACTGAATCCATTAATAGACATAAATTATACAATCTAGTTTACAACTGACAATGGTACACAAGAATATATCAAGAACATATAAATAAAAATCAAATGACTAATGAATATGGGATTCATTTATGCAATGCTAGATGTTCATATACTTCTTGGTTTATAAGTTTTCTGCAGAGTAACATGATTTCACCCCATGAATATACTGTAAATTCCTGATTCAATGGGAACTGCAATTTTTTTTTTTTTTTTTTTTTGAGACAGAGTCTCACTCTGTCGCCCAGGCTGGAGTGCAGTGACACAAACTTGGCTCACTGCAAGCTCCGCCTCCCGAGTTCACGCCATTCTCCTGTCTCAGCCCCTCAAGCAGCTGGCACTACAGGCGTCCACCAACACGCCCAGCTAATTTTTTGTATTTTAGTAGAGGCAGGGGTTTCACTGTGTTGTTAGCCAGGGTGGTCTCGATCTCTGACCTTGTGATCCACCGCCTCCAGCCTCCCAAAGTGCTGCTGGGATTACAGGCATAAGCCACCATGCCCGGCCCAATGGGAACTGTAATTGGATTTTTTGTTTTTTTGTTTTTTTTTGTTTTTGGAAACCGAGTCTCGCTGTCGCCCAGGCTGGAGTCAGTGGCGGATCTCAGCTCACTGCAAGCTCCGCCTCCCGAGTTCAGCATTCTCGGCCTCAGCCTCCCGAGTAGCTGGGACTACGGGCTGCCACCTGCGCCTGGTTATTTTTTGTATTTCTTAGTAGGCAGAGGGGTTTCACCGTGTTAGCCAGGATGGTCTCGTCTCCTGACACACCGTGATCGCCCACCGGCCTCCCAAAGTGCTGGGATTACAGGCTTGAGCCACATGCAGCCAGGCAGGCACATGACCAGTTATAACCATTATGTATAACCAAAATAGAACACGCTTCAAAAATTATCTAAAGCTCTCTTATCTAATGTAACCCAGAATTATGCAAGTCAATTTCCTAGTACTTCCTTGAGTGTCTTAAAATGTAGCATGAAAATGAAGGAAAACTGTAAGTGGCATTTTTTATTGTATATATTTATGGAGTACAGTGTGACATATTGATATTTGTATATACTGTGGAATGATTAAGCTAATTAACATATCTATTACCTTACATACCACATATTGATCATTTTTTGCGGTGAGAACATTTAAAATCTACTCTCTTAGCAATTTTCAAGTATATGGTACATTATCATTAACTATAGTCACCATGTTGTACCATAGGTCTCCAGAACTTATTCCTCCCATCTAACTTTAGGTGATAATTCTCATGAAAGACAGCAAGGACACTAACCACATAAGCTTCTTTCCAATATAACCATTACCATACAGATTATTTTTTATTTGGAAGCTTTGCTAATTATTGACTTACACATGCAAAGGAACTAATGAAATTTTCTTTAAATATTTAAAGTAATACAATAAAGTTTCTTTTTTCTCTTGTAATACAAATTTTCATAATGAAAAAATAGCTAAACTCACATTTTCCATTGTAATATCATTAGAGGCATACATCAGATTCACACTTTTGTCAACAGCTACAATCCCAACTATGGAGTCAGGCTGTGTCACAGAGATCCTAAGCGAGACTTTCTCAGACGGTTCAGCTTTCACTTTACTCCAATATAGCTTTATCTAAAAAAGAGAGAAAGGAGGATTAACTTATTTCACTTTTTTAAAGCATATTTTTGCCAATAGCAGATCAATGGCTCAAAATATAGCAAAGATTCTACATTTGCCTTGGCTCAGGGATAATTCTAAAACCATACATAACCCTTCTCTAGGGAAAGGAATAAAAAAAACTACTCCCAGAGTGTTTGCAAGTCATAGAACTTCTCACAGTGGTATAAATCTGAATTATTCTTCAATTCTGAATCTTTTTTCTTCCCTTTGTCCATCTCCCAGCCCTCAGATCCCAGCCAGTGCTGAGTAGAAGATAGCAGTGTCTAGCACACCTGGGGAAGGCCACTATACAAAGGAGAAACACAAAAGAGGATGCCTACGTGTTGGTGACGTGAACTTAGGTGTGAAAGCAAGGAAAGCTCCTCCGGGACTCACAGAACCACCCTGGACTGGGGGTGACAGGAGGCCTTTCCAAGGGAGGGGGTGGTTAGAGCAAATACTAGTCAGGCCCTCATGCTCTGTGTGTCCATGGCCTTCTAAACTTCCTCACCATTACCCTCAGGAAAGCATGGTCCTGGACCTGCTAATCTAATACTTTATAAAGAGCATCAGTCATTGCATCCCTGCTGAACCAAATGGCCTTGTCATGAGGCCCCTTCCTACTGGGAATTTTCCTTTTTTATTTTTTTATTTTTTTATTTTTTTTGAGATGGAGTTTCACTCTTGTTGCCCAGGCTAGAGTGCAATGGCATGATCTCGGCTCACTGCAACCTCTGCCTCCTGGGTTCAAGCGATTCTCCTGCCTCAGCCTCCCAAGTAGCTGGGATTACAGGTGCGTACCACCATGCCTGGCTAATTTCTGTATCTTTTTTAGTAGAGACAGGGTTTCACCATGTTGGTCAGGCTGATCTCCAACTCCTGACCTCAGGTGATCCGCCTGCCTCGGCCTCCCAAAGTGCTGGGATTACAGGTGTGAGCCACCGCGCCTGACCCTTACTGGGAATTTTCATTTCATCTAGCTCTATCTCAACATTCTGCTGTGCCAGTGATTATAATGTCTGACCAAGAGGGCCTTAACGTTCCCCTTAAGTTGACTCTACTTTATAAAGACAGGCCTCTTCCTAACTATAAGCCCCTGAGCTCCCTTTTCTTAGAGCATTTATTTTAGAAAATATGCAATTATAAATTCTTTCTCCAACCCTTTGAGATATAAATCTTCTCCCAGCCTCTGGGCAGTTTTACAACCCAGGCATGTCTTTCTCAAGGACCTCGGGGCCATCCCTTTGAAGTATAATCATCAAGAAAGACAGAGTCCCAATTGATCTCAGTCTCTGTGGGAGGGTGGAAGCCTAACTTCAGTAAGTACTAATTAGCAAACACAGACTACCTAATCACATTGACCAACCTCCCAACAATGTCCTCCAGCACTTTTAGATGAGTTCACCCCAGCGCTTAAAAACTCTCCTGCCTTTTGTTTCAGCAGAGTTGAGTTTAATCTTTCTCTTCTATTGCAATAGTCTTGAATAAAGCCTTCCTTACCTGTTTAACTTGTCCAGTGCAATTTTTCTCTGACATGCCTCTCAAACCACTGTATGTAGGTTACTTTCTCCACCTACACACTAAAAGGTGGGGGAGAGGGAGCAGCATGTTCAAGACTCAGTCTTAGGCCTTATGCTTCTCACTCTGTACTTCAGAGCCCCATGGCTTCAACTTGCACTTCTGTGTGGATGATTTCTAAATCTACATCTCTTGCCCCTCCTACAGCTCATTCACTTATTCCACAGTTACTGAACATTAATAAACATTCACTAACTTTCTCTTGCTTAGACATACTCCATTTCCAATTATGTTGTTTCTTTATAAATGTGATGATTATCACATAAAAATAAGAGGAAGATATATCGTTGCAAATGGAACTGAAACTAATTTCCAATCTCTTATAGCTAAGAAATTGCTTGAAAGTATGCTATTAACATACTCTGCTTCCTCAAAGTCCATGATCTTTTACACTGTAACTAGCGTTAGAACCTGGTCTTGCTTTCTGAAATGTTTAAGCCTCCATAACTTCTACTTTAAAATTCACCCGTGTCAGGCAATTACTAGGATAACTAGAAGCCAAAAATTGTGCTCTAACACTAACAAAACATAGTGTTATCTTTGTAAGAACTCTTTTCACAAGCTAAAAAAAACAGAAGTTTATATTATATTTTAACAATCAAAGTGAGAGTAATAATTCTCAACAAAAGTAAAGTACAGGCCTGGCGCAGTGGCTCATGTCTGTAATCCCAGCACCTTGAGAAGCTGAGGCAGGTGGATCACCTATTGCCCAGGAGACCAACCTGGGCAACACAGCAAAACCCTGTCTCTACCAAAAATACAAAAATTAGCCAGTCTCATAACCTAGTCTCAAAATATAAATAAACACAAATTTTTAAAAAAGAAGGTACCGATCAGTACTGTTACTTCTCAAATATTTTAACAAATAAAGGAAAAAGAAATAGAAGAACCATACTCTGCAAATCACTATTTAAAGCAATAATTTTTTACATAAGAGGACCAAGAGGGCAGCAGTTGTTAGTGAGAGCAATGGCTCATTCTGATATACATAAGATGATGCAATCAGGTTTCTTTTCAGAGCTGGGTTCCAAAGGAATTTCCTACTCAAGCTGGTCACATTGGGCTATAAAAGACACTGGTGCACTTGGAGACCAGACTCCACACGGGATCCTCACATGCAAGGTAATCAAGCTCATTGAAAAGTTGCCCTGGGCTAGTTTCCAGCTAATTAAATAGATGAATGAAAGCCCAGCTCTGCTTCCACATATTATCCTAGATGGCCTTACTCCCTCCCATACCCTTTATATCATCACTGCAATATCAACACCACACGAATTCCATGTTACCACTGGAATTTCGTTCCTGACAATATTAATTCAACCATTTGAAAAATTCTGAAACGGTTTCATTATCTGAGTTAAAGTCTTAAAAGACCAGAACCATAGTTTACAAATAGACTATCAGTCCCCAATAACTCCACAAGTGAAAATATATATGTAGTGCCAAATATTAAAAAGTTTAACCATAGTTCTAGAAATAGAATAATATAAATTTCTAACCAATTTGGTTTAATGATACTTTTCTTAAAAAAAATTACATTTCTCAGACTTCACTAATATAAAATTTTCTTTTAAACATCATTACCTTAAATCTTACCTTATTTTTAAAAACAAGCTGAACAGGAATTTTTAGAACGTCATTTATAATTTCCCCATCATCTTCAATATAATACACTATTACACAGGCTTTTGGAGTCCAAGAATTTTCTGGTGTTAAAGAGAAGATTGTTGAATTTTGTTTTCCTACAGCCACCAACTGTCCCCTGGATACTACCTGAAAAGAATAGTAGATGGGTTTAATTTATTGCCAAACCTAGTAGGATCTCAACTGAAACTAAATTAATCATAATTGTATGCATACACACAAATTCTTGACTTAAACCAGCTTTAAAGTCTTTTTGAATGCAGGAAAACCTCTCTGACAAACACAGAGAGCATACACCGAGAAACAGAAAATGGTAAGATTAAAGTAATACTGATTGGAGCAACAGTAGCTTCATAGTCAAGAATCTATTTTTGATTGGAAGGAATATAGGGCACCATTGGGAAAGTTGAATTAGCAAAATTACATGGTCATGGATAGCACTTTTTATTTTCTTTTTTGTTTTTCTTACATTGTATGATTTTCTATAATGAATATCTATTGCTTATCAAATAGAATTTTAAATCTTAAACATAAAACAAGATTTAGTTATCTATTTTAAATTGGAAATGCAAACATAGGTGAAGAAATAAAAAAGGTTTTTTATTTGATTTCAATGTAGAAAGGACAGGCTAAAAAGGTACGAGGCTGAGTTACAAAAATTAGTAAGTTTAGTGTAGATATAACGTAGATACCATTTAAAACCATTCTCAACCTAAATACCCATCAAAGGTGGACTGGATAAAGAAAATGTGGTACATATATAGTACGGAATACTATGCAGCTATAAAAAAGAATAAAATCATGTCCTTTGCAGGAACAAGGATGGAGCTGGAGGTCATTATCCTTAGCAAACTAATGCAGGAACAGAAAATCAAATACCACATGTTCTCACTTATAAGTGTGAGCTAAATGATGAGAACACATGGACACACAGAGGGGAACAATAGACACTGGGGCCTATGGGAGGGTGGAGGGTAGGAGGAGGGAGAGGATCAGGAAAAATAACTAATGGGTACTAGGCTTAATACCTGGGTAATGAAATAATCTGTACAACAAACCCCCATGACATGAGTTTAGTTATATAACAAATCTGCACATGTACCCCTGAACTTAAATGTGAATAAAAAGACGATTCTATAATAGATCATAAATTTAGATTCTATAAGTGATTACCATATAGCTTAACTCCTTCAATCGTTTGTTGCCACTAACCACCAACTCAAAAGGCGATCCCACCTAGAAAAAAAACTTAATTAATATGTACATATCAAAAGCAAGATAGTCCAATTATATTATAATTATCAAGTGAGTTGTAAGCATTACCTTTATATTTTCATCTCTTGTTTTTAGTTGGATGTATGTCTTACTAGGAGACTTAAACATACTATGAACTGCTATGCTACTTTTACTACCAAGAAAATAGGCCTGTAACAAAAGAAAAGGAGCTATAAATGTTCATTTTTAATAACACCTTGAGAAAACATGCTACCTGCTGAACAGTTATTTTAAAAAAATTTATTTTCACTTTTTTTTAATGCAAGAAAAATACATTCACCAGACATTGGATTTTCATCATTTTATAGCTTATACTGTAAAGAAACTGATAGCTTTAAAACACAGGAAAGGTGTATATGTGTGTGTGTGTGTGTGTGTGTGTGTGTGTGTGTGTGTGTGTATTCCTTTCAGTTCTTTCAGTTTCTGCCAAAATAAAATTTCAAATGACTGACCTCAAACCCTAGACTGGGGGTTTGAGGAACTTCTCCATCATATCTTCACATTGCTGTATTTTACTGTGCTCTTCAAAATGAACTTACAAGGAAAAATTTAGTCTAACCTTCAGTCACTGTCATTAAATTACTTTTACCACTCTCCTCCCTTTTGTAAAATAGAAACATGTGTCCACTTCCTATGTACTTTCAGGTCTGACAGGTTGAGTGCCTGCCACAAGATTACAACTGTAATAGTGTTGTTGCAGTGACACAATGATGGGAAACAGATGGCACCTTCAACTGTAGCTCACTGGAATCCTCCAGGATTGGGAATTCAATCTTAAAAGTTCCATTTTGGGGGACAGTATAATTTATTTTCTGAACAGTTTCCATTTTCTGATTTCCACTGTTAGATCCGCTCCAGTACTCAGTATAGTTTCCCTGTGTCACTGCTATGACCACATTATTTCTTCTTTCTTCAAGAGTCAGCTGGTTGCCATCAGCACGGGTTACCTTCACCTAATGGTCAAAACAAAACATCTTAAAAACTCAGAGGATTTAAATACAATTAAATACAGTTCCCGTCTGTAGTATTCTCATGAAATCGAACTCTCAAAAATTATTGATAGCACTATAATATCCAGATTCGGTGGCCTCTCTCTAGGAGGCATCCAACATCACTGAATACTCCCTTGTTTATATTATGGATTCCCTTACCTTCCATGGCTCTAAAACAAACCCCTTCACTTCCTACCTCTCTTTCTGCATCCTCTCAGTGTCCTTTTCGGTTCCTCTTCCCTCTCCCTAAATGTGGGAATTTTGGACATCTGTTCTTTTCTCTTCCTCCAAGGTCTCAGCACTCCTATGGCTTAGCTTGTCATCTCTGTGATTGCACCCTGAAGCCAAAATTCCCATCCTCGCCTTGCTCTGGAGCTCATGCCCAACACCTCCAATTACCTGCAGGAAATTTCTACTTGGATATCCTGGACACCTCAAATTCACACATCTAAAATGAGCAACCATGTCATTTTCCTATTTTTGCTAACATCACAATTCTGCAAGACTTTACATTTCTGAATTTTCCCTCCCTCTCCCCCACCCGCCCCAACCAAATCCAATGAACACCAAAGTCCTAAGCTTCTCTCTTCCATCCTCTCCACTCCCACAGCTACCACCACAAGGCTGCCCATCCCCTTACTCCTGGGCTACTGCCTTCCTCCTGCACACAGCCTGAGCAGTCTCCCTCAAATACTGAGTGCACCCTGAACTTGCCAGCAGAGCTCGCCTCCCTGTCTCACTTCTTATCTTGCTCCCCACCTCCCACTCCCATGCCCAAGCATTTAAAATCCAACTAATCTTTTAAAAAACGGTTTAGACCGTCCTCTTCCATAAAGCATCCCCTAATAACCTCCATGCCTATCCCACAGCCAACTCTCCCTCCCTGGACGCCCATGGTTTCACTCTACTCATTCAGAAATTACCATTTGCAGCTTCAATTTTTTTTAACTTACCTTTTCAAACTAAAGTAACATCACCGCAATCAGAAACTACCTGAAACAATAATTGACCCATTCAACAAGTGACCTCTCCTTTCTTCTTTCTTTCTTTCTTTTTTGGTGTTTTTTGTTTGTTTGATTTTGTTTTGTTTTTTGAGACAGAGTTTTGTTCTTGTTGCCCAGGCTGGAGTGCAATGGCATGATCTCCGCTCACCACAACCTCCGCCTCCCCGGTTTCAGGTGATTCTCCTGCCTCAGACTCCTGAGTAGCTGGGATTACAGTCATGCACCACCGTGCCTGGCTAATTTTTTATATTTTTAGTAGAGACGGGGTTTCTCCATGTTGGTCAGGCTGGTCTTGAACTCCTGACCTCAGGTGATCCACCTGCCTCGGCCTCCCAAAGTGCTGGGATTACAGGAGTGAGCCACCACATCCAGCCTGACTCCTCCTTTCTTTAAATCAGAGGTCAGCCAACTACTGCAAGCTGATAGTCCAATCCAGTATGTTTGTAAATAAAGTTTTACTGAAACACATTCCACTCTCACGTATTTATAAATTCGCTCTGGCTGCTTTCACGATACAATGGCAGAGCTGAGTAGCTGTGACAAAGACTGCATGGCCATAAAGCTGAAAATATTTACTATTTAGCCCTTTGCAGAAAGTTTTCCAACCCCTGCTTTAAATCCCTGCAGAAATTAATTTGTAACACTAATCTTAATCTGCCATGAGTTACAGTTATGTATATATTTTCCTGTCACCATCACAAAAACTGTGAACCTGAGGGTAGAGATTGAGCCCTTCTTAGCTCCATAGCCCTGCCCAACACCATGCCTTGCTCATCGTGAAAATTCACACAATTAATGTGTTAATTCAACATTATCTCAAAAAAATGAAATTTGTTGATAATTTTTAATGTAACATCTTTGCTACAACTATAATTAATCATTATAAAAACCAAACCGAAATTGAAATTTTTGACTACCATCTAATTATTTCAATTAATTAATAAAAGCTTCAGTGTAGCAATCCACATCTAACTTAAATTGCTTATTAAAAAAATACATTTTCAAAATAATATTTTTATTGTTGAAAACTACTTTTTTAGAAAAAATAGACAAAGGTCATTTGGAAACAAATCTACATGTCCCCCATATCTAAAGAGACAAAGTTATTGGCTTAAATTTTTGGAAAAGCATTGAAAATATTATTTCCCATTCTATTTCATTAAGCTGAACTTACTGCTATGGACTGGAAATAAATATACCAACTTACAGTGGCTGTGAAGTTGAGAGATGGTTTCAAGATTGTAGTATAATCAAAAAATTCAATGATGTAATCATGTTGCTTGAAGAACACATTAGTGCTTGCATTTCTTGCAATACCTTTTTCGGAAATTGCACAATTTAGAAAGCAAAAGTAATGTTTCACCAAAAGCTTCTATCCACCAAATCTCTCCATCTAACCTATTGCCAAACGGGTTTAAAATATCAGAGCACATAAGCCTCGTTCCCATATTGGCTTTGACACTACAAGCACCACACAGTTCTATTATGTTCTCTATGGATCCTTCTAAGCACCACTGCTGCCATTCTACCACAGTGACATGTACAACAGCAGCAAATTAAGGCCAATGAAAGAATAGTCTTTTGCTCTTTCGGGGATTGGCTAACGCTGTTGAAATAGTAACAGAAAGGTCCAGGAAACTAAACTTTATTTGCATATTAAAAGTGAAAACTGTGTAGAAGCAGCTGAGATTTCAGCGAGTTTAAAAAGAAGGTAACCAGCTGAAAATGTAAGCCTTTCCATGTAGTTTTCAGGGGGAAAGAGTAGAAATGGGGAAAAAAAAAAAAAAATTACAAAGAGCTATCACATGTGGTTGAAGTAGTGACTTCCATAGAAAATAAGGTCCCCCATTACAAAATCATCCTGCAATTTAGACTAACAGTCATAACAATCTCAACATTAAATAGCATCTTTAGAAAGCCAGTGATGCTCCCAAATGAAAATGCCAGTTATAATAAGAAAGATGATAAAGCAGTGTCACATAAATGGTTTTACCTTCACTTTAAAGTCTACAAACCTGTAAGTGATTCTGTCACTGTGGCTAAAATTTCTACCGGTCCAGGGGCAGCTAGATCCAGGTGTTCAGAAAGTCCATTTGAAGAATCCATTATATTTTTCATCTCTTCATCATTAAAAGAGAAGTTTACAGATCCATTTATCTGTTTTGTTTAAAAGTTCAGTATTATCATTTTAGCAATTCAAATTTTAGAAATAAAACTCAAACTAAGTCACAAAATATGTTAGCTCTAGTACCATTTTAATCACTATAATTGCGTAAATTTTCACTTGTTCAGTGCTAGAAAGCTCTTGATTTTCTTACACTTAACTTTTTGTTAAGTCAATACTAAATCTTATTTCTAGAAAAAATACACATATTTTACCCATCACAAGTTATAAAATGTCTGCAAAAGTTACCTTAAATATTTTTGTAATATTTTTCTTCTTTCCCCAAAAGGATAAAGGTAAAAATGTAAGTGTTACGTCTCCTTTCACTGGCTTCCCATATGTATACCTGAATAATTATAAACATAGTCTTTTTATGTATCAACTTGATATTGTCAGAACACAATACAAATACTACTTTCAATAGCATACATTAGCAGTCCAACATTTTTTTTAAAATTACACTGGGTTGGGCCTGGTGGCTCATGCCAGTAATCCCAGCACTTTGGGAGGCCAAGGCGGGCAGATCACGAGGTCAGGAGTTCAAGACCAGCCTGGCCAACATAGTGAAACCCCGTCTCTACTAAAAATACAAAAATTAGCTGAGCATGGTGGCAGGCACCTGTAGTCTCAGCTACTTTGGAGGCTGAGGCAGAACTGCTTGAACCCAGGAGGTGGAGGTTGCAGTGAGCTGAGATTGTATTACTGCACTCCAGCCTGGGCGACGCAACGAGACTCTGTCTCAAAATAAAGAAATAAATAAATAAATAAATAATACATTATGGGATGGCAAAACACTAAAAAAAGAAAATTTAAAAAAGAAAAAAATTACATTAAAAACATACTACTACTATAATTTTTTAAACTAAAACCAACAAAAAATGTATTTAATAAATGGTGATCCTGGATGGGCACAGTGGCTCATACCTGTAATCCCAGCACTTTGGGAGGCTGAGGCAGGTGGATCACGAGGTCAGGAGTTCAAGACCAGCCTGGCCAAGATGGTGAAACCCCATTTCTACTAAAAACACAAAAAAATTAGCCGGGCATGGTGGTGGGTGCCTATAATCCCAGCTATTCGGGAGGTTGAGGCAGAGAATTGTTCGAACCCAAGAGGCGGAGGCCACAACCAAGATCGTGCCACTGCACTCCAGCCTGGGCAACAGAGTGAGACTCCATCTCAAAAACTAAACAAATAATAAAAGGTGATCCTTGAAATTAAGCTTCCAAAATGGGAAGACTTTTAACTATAGTACCTTAAAACAGTTCTTAAAACACACTCTGCCCAACCTCTGACCATCTATCTGAAAGACTCCAGAAAAAACCTGATCATAATTGGGAGTGACAGTTTCCTGCCCAAAGATTTTTTAAAGATTACATAAATCTTTCACTCCTAGAAATCTGGAGTGGCCCATTAACTGCTTGCCCACAAAACTTCACAGCTTTAAAAGATTTTTGAATGTCAGCTGATAGTGCAATCACCATGGTCTATTACTGCATGTTCCGGTATCAGCCAGGAAGGTTTATTAGACCGTAGATTCTGGAGCACCAAATGTGCTCATGGCTGTCAAAAATTGATTTTTTGAAGAAAAATTTAAAATAAGAATAATTTTTAAAATCCATAGTACCAAACTTAGTTTCTGGTTTTTGTTTTTGTTTTATTTTATTTTTTTGTTTGTTTGTTTGTTTGTTTGAGACACACTCTCACCCTGTCACCCAGGCTGGGGTGCAGTGGCATGATCTCGGCTTACTGCAACCTCCACCTCCAGGATTGAAGAGATTCTCCTGCCTCAGCCTCCTGAGTAGCTGGGATGACAAGCGCACACCACCACGTCCAGCGAATTTTATTTTATTTTATTTTTTGAGACAGAGTCTCACTCTGTCACCCAGGCTGGAGTGCAATGGCATGATCTCAGCTCACTGCAACCTCCGCCTCCCGGGTTCAATCGATTCTCCTGCCTCAGCCTCCCAAGCACTTGGGATTACAGGCATCTGCCGCTACACCCAGCTAATTTTTCTATTTTCAGTAGAAATGGAGTTTCACCATATTTGCCAGGCTGTCCTCGAACTCCTAATCTCAAGTGATCCACCCACATTGGCCTCCCAAAGTTCTGGGATTATAGGAACGAGCCACCTAGCCCAGTCCAAACTTAGCTTTGTGAGTCAAATATCATTCTCTGATACTTTTCTTTCTATGTATTAATTTTATCCTCTCTCATTATAGGAAAGTCTTTTCATGTGAAGAAGAGGCAATACATTTTACTGCCAGAAAGCCTTTTTTAAGTACATTTCCTGGGTTGCTTCTATCTCTATTGTGAAATGCTGAGCCAGACATGGAAGTCAATTTTGCTTTGCAGTCTACAAATCATAGCAGTAAATGGCTGCTTCCTGAGTCCATTAACTGAACACAGAAACAGCCCCTCATCTGGATCAACTCAACTCAAAAGCAAATCTTAAAATATAGCATATTCCAAACTAAGAAGAAAAAAAAAATCCACGTTCCAATGTCCCACACTTCCAAATAAAAACAGTAAAGTCAGTGGAAACCCTGGTTAGCAACCTTAGCATCAAATTCACTCATTCAAGAGTCTTCAAAACCTGACTCTACTTGTATCGTGCTAAAGATTAAATAAAAGCAAAACTAGAATGCCAGGATATTGTATTTTAACAGAGTTATATCACATGATAGTAAAAGGATCTTTAAAAACCAAATATAATTTAAAGTACTCTCAGACACAAAAATTTTAATTTTGACTTTAATGTGAAACAGATTTAGTTTTCCAAACACAAAGCTGGCTATAATAATTGTGAAACAAAGATACAATTATTGTCCCAAATAGAACCTGGAAGCATTTGGGGTAAGTCAATCACTCAGAAAATAAAAGCTTGACTAATTTTTAAAAAGCAAATCAGTCCAGGAGTGGTGGAACATGCCGGTAGTCCCAGCACTTCAGGAGACCAACGCAATAGTATCGTGTGAAGCCAGGAGTTCAAGACCAGCCTGGAGAAAATGGCAAGACCCCATCTCTATAAAGAAAAAAAAAAATGAGCCAGGCGTGGTGGCTCGCACCTGTAGTCCTAGCTACTCGGGAGGCTGAGGTGGGAAGAGCACTTGAGCCCAGGTGTTCGGGGATGCAGTCAGCTATGACTGCACCACTGCACTCCAGCCTGTGAGAGAGTGAGACTTCATCACTTAAAAAAATAAAATAAAATAAAAAATAAAAATATTCTAGGATAGTATCATTAACAAAACAAGGAATTTTTTCTCTGAAAGCAGCCAGAGCACAAAAAAGGACAAAAAGATTATAAAATAATACCTTCCCTTCTGATCAGTGGTAAACGAAAAAAATAAAAAAGAAAAAGAAAAAGAAAACATAAAAACCCAAAAGGACAGGCTCTGGAGAACTTCCAGAGACCTGAAAGCATGGAGGTTCCTGGAGGGCAGCGTGCTCAGAAAGGGCATGGAAGCTCCGTGTTGCTTCCCACATGCCTCGCCCAACGCATCTCTTCCAGTTCTTCATCTCTATCTATTGTAACATCCTTTGCAATAAGCCAGCAAAGTGTCTTCCTGAGTCCTGTGAGCAGCTCCAGCAAATTAGTCAAACCCAAAGAGAAGGTAGTGGTAACTCCGATTTACAGCCAATCAGTCAGAAGCATACGTGACAATCTATTACTTGTGAGTGGCATCTGGAGTAGGGGCAGTCTTGGAGCAAATTGTCATCTATGATCTGATGCTGTCTCCCAGTAGATAGTGTCAGGCTTGAATTGAACTAGAGGAGACCCCCTGGTGTCCCCTGCAGAACTGATTGATTGGGTTTTGGTGGGGAGAAATCCTCACCCACTTCTTCCTGACCAGAAGTCACAGAAGTCTTCTGTGTTAATTGTTGAATGTGGATACAGGAGAAACTGAATTTCTTTTTCCTATATCCACAGAACTCCAAATATCTGGCTTTTGATTTGGTATGAAGACCTTTGCTGTGCTACATATAGCTTAGAGCTGAAATCTTAAGGGTCATGTTGCTTATCTATTTGTTCTTTCCTTTTTTTTTTTTTTTTTTTTTTTTTTTGAGACAGTCTCCCTCTGTCACCCAGGCTGAAGTGCAATGGTACAATCTTGGCTCACTGCAACCTCCGCCTCCCAGGTTCAAGCAATTCTCATATCTCACCCTCCCGAGTAGCTGGGAGTGTGCCACCACACCCAGCTAATTTTTGTATTTTTAGTAGAGATGGAGTTTTGCCATGTTGGCCAGGCTGGCCTCAAACTCCTGGTCTCAAGTGATCCACCCTCCTCAGCCTCCCAAAGTGCTGGCATTACAGGTGTGAGCCACTGTGCCTGGCCTATTTGTTCTTTCAGTAGGTATATATTGGATACCTACTCCACGGCTGGCACTGTAGTAGGCACCAAGGTGCTATAGTACATAAGACACAGAGCCACGTTCAGAAAGGTGGACGAGCAAACAGCAGCACTGTGTGACTAGTGTTATGAGGGCTATAAGGAGGGTTGGGGGCAAGTAGTAAGCCTTGAAATTACCTATGTAACGGTCTATTAGAAAAAAGCATTTTACATTTTTAGAAGCTAAAGTAAAATGTGAGAATAGAGTTTGGGACAGTAGAGAATGGACTGGAGTAGAGAAAGGTGGAATGTTTCAAAAGACATGAATCCAGAAAAAAGCCCTGCAAAATAAACTAAAGAATCTGAACTTCACTCTCAAGCTACAAGAGAAGAGTCCTTGAATTACTTGAGGGCAATCCCAGCCTGCACTTCAGAGAACCACTAGTCTGGAACTCTGATGACGCTTTTTGCCTCAGCAAAACAAAATGCCTTGCGTTGTTCAACACAGTGAGTCAAAAGCATGACAGCCACCATAGATCTGTTGTGTTAGGTGGGTTGGAAGTCTCTGTGTTCATACGATGTGATGTAATGGATAAATGTGGATTATTTACTCATCTGTTAATTGTAATAAGGCAACCTATTCTCTCCCCCAAGAGCTCTATCTCCATTATCAGTGGAAAAAAATAGAATTTAAGTAAAGATAAGTTACCTCAATTCCATGTCATCTGAAAAAAAAAGTGCTATCTATAATATAAATCCCTTAATAAGTCTAAGAAAGACACTAGTCTATTGGAAATATTTTAGGACTGGGTCAGCTTGCAAGCAGAGCGATGGATGCAGAGAAATGTAGAGATCTGCCCTATGCTTAATTATTTATTAGAAATAGTCGTTTACTGTCCACTAAGGTATTTTAATAAGCAAAAATTGCCCTAATATTCTGAAGTATATAATCAGCTTTTAGTCAAACAGTCTTATAATGGTTTCAAGTCATATCAAAAGAAAAATGACACTTACTTTGCTACGATGGTACCGTTTAAATGCTTAGAATTCATAGAACAGTATAATGGTGTCTGCAATGTCACTTCAAATTTTGGTAATACTGGAAAAGAAAAGCAAGGGTAAATCTTTCACTATCATCTGCCACTGAACAAAATGAAAAATAAAATTGTTCTGAAGGAGTTGATAATTTGTACGATTTGAACTTAAATTCATTAGAATCCAAATACATGTTAAGACAGATGAAAAGCCCTTTGTTTCACCCAAAACTATAAATCCCTAGTTTGGTCAGCCTTATATAATTAAGGTATGAGGCTGGGAGCAGTGGCTCATGCCTATAATCCTAGCACTCTGGGAGGCTGAGGCAGGTGGATCACCTGAGGTCAGGAGTTTGAGACCAGCCTGGCCAACAAGGTGAAATCCCGTCTCTACTAAAAATACAAAAACTGCTGGGCATGGTGGTGCGCACCGGTAATCCCAGCTACTCAGGAGGCTGAGGCAGGAGAATTGCTTGAACCCAGGAGGCAGTGGTTGCAGTAAGCTGAGATCATGCCACTGCACTCCAGCCTGAGTGACACAGTAAGACTTCGTCTCAAAAAATAATAATAATAATTAAGGTATAAACCATTTTATAAGTACTAATACTATAATTGATATAAAGCACTCCACCAGAGTAAAAAATGTGTGTTTCTTTCCAGTCTATAAAACTTTTTTTCTATAGTTCTCTGACCAAAGAAGCAACTCATATAATGAAGGTATGAGGCCGGGAGCAGTGGCTCATGCCTATAATCCTAGCACACTGGGAGGCTGAGGCAGGTGGATCATAACAAGGCACCTCACCATTCAATTAACATAAGAGAAGTATCAAAAAAACCAAAGGGTCAACAATATAGGGCAGACCTTCAGCTCCAATCAAGGCTAATGGCCCTGAATGTACCAAGACACTCCTAGACTCTAGACCAGTCTAGGACAGGGAGACCAAAAAAGTCACATGAGTCAACTATGACTCTCCCAACCCCCACCACCAAGGAATTCCAAATGCCTCTTCCTCAAACATCACAGGTTTGCAATCAATTCCCCACCTCCACTATACCTCATGCAACAACATACAACCACCCAGTATACCACCACAATGGGATATAAAGATAGCCTATAAAAATGTTGGTCCCCTATGATTTATTCTTCTAGATCAGGGCTGTCTAAAAGACATAAAATGGGAGCCATATGTGTAATTTTTCATTTCTAGTAGCCAAATTTTAAAAGTAAAAATAAGCAGGTGAAATTAATTTTTATATTTTACTTAACCCCATATATCTAAAAGATTATCATTTCAACAAATAATCAAAATTTAAAAATGGTTATTAATGAACTATTTTTCTTGCTTTCATTTTTCTTGTACTAAGTCTTTGACATCTGGTGTCTCCATTTGGACTAGCCACATTTGAAGCGCTCAAGAGCCACACATGGCAAGTGGCCCCGCTACTGGAGAGCACAGTTACAGATCAGACTTCAGCAAACTATGACCAGCATGAACCAAGAACATTTTTTACAATTTTTAACTGGTTGGAAAAAATCAAAAGAAAAATATTTCATGACATATGAAAATTATATGAAATTCAAATTTTCATGCCCATAAAATGAAGTTTATTGCAGCACAGCAACAATCATGTACATATTATCTTTGGCTGCTCTCATGCTACCAAGGCAAAGTTGAGTAGTAATGACAGACACATATGGCCCACAGAGCCTGAGATATTACTACCTGCATATTATAATTTCTACTGCCTAAATAAAACCCAATCTCAAAAAGAAGCTCAAATCAAATGAAGAACTCCATGTGTAACCTCAAAATAACTACTCAAATTATAACTAATACTAAGATCCTATGCTTTCACTCTCATCTCTCATTCCTCTCCATTCACCAACAAAATAGATGGGTCCCACTGTTTTTATCTATGGGTTTCTAACTGATATTGTAAGTATGGCACCTGCAAGAAAAGGATTTACCTGAGAAACAGACCATCTTTACCAATGCCAATCAAATGAAAAATATGGAAGAGAATTTGTTAAGTATTTTTAAGTGCAACATTTTAAATATTTTATGATCACGACAAAGTAGAAAAATAGAAAAATCATGTTGTGGATAAGAAAAAGACTAGCATAATACAACTATAAGTGATTTTTTTCTACTTTTTTCTGTATAATGAGATTTTAGAAATTTTACAAAGGAAAAAAATATGTTTAGGCCTGTAAAAAACACCAGAATTTTAACTCCATTGATATTTTTACTTCAAATAACACATCTCTTAAACATTTCTCTAATCTCTGCTGAACGTAACAAATGCTTTTTTCTTCCAAAGTAGGTTGAGGAACTCTTACCATATTCTGAAACCTGAAATGATTGATAATATGTCTGGTCCTATTGGGCAGGGGAAAAAAAAGACAAGAAAATATAAGAGTTTTTATTTATTTTGCTTGCTTGCTTACTTGCATAAAACAATTTAGAAAATTAATTTTTAAATTACATTTATAATGATACAATGAACAAACCTGTTTATTTTCATTTATGGAAGTGTATTTGTAGACAACTGCAGCATGAAGCCCGTAAAATTTCAGGAATTTTTCTTGCCAACCCGTTAGCATAAAAAGGTGACCTATCTTTATAATTCATTGCAGGTCATTTAAACAAACTGCTTAATCTGACTTCCATCATTTGTGAAATAAGAACTAGATTAAACTAGATAATTCAGGAATTTATGAAGCAAGGATAACACAGGTCAAACTAACAAATAACTTCAGATTTGTTTTGGATATCATTATCAAAAATTAATGGAGAAAGTGAAGTTACACATAACTCAAATACTTATGAATAATTAAGGATGGAAAATCTTCAGGGAACGACATGCTTCACCTTTCCAATTCCTTGAATTATTTTCTACTATAATCCTTAAATCAATACATCCTATGCTGTTATAATAGATACTGCTAATTATTTCCTTTTCCACAATCAACAAGAAAACATGTGGGCTATTACCGTATCATTTATCTAACTCTTCATATTTCTTCTTCTGTTTTTTTTTTTTTTTTTTGAGTCTCACTTTGTCACCCAGGCTGGAGTGCAGTGGCACAAACATGGCTCACTGCAGCCTCAACCTCCTGGACTCAAGCGATTCTCCTGCCTCAGCCCACCAACTAGCTGGGACTACAGAGGCGAGTCACCAAGCCCTGCTAATGTTTGGTTTTGTTTTTGTTTTTTTTTCTTTAGTAGAGATGAGATTTTGCCATGTTGCCCAGGCTGGTCTCAAACTCCTGAGCTCAAGCAATCTGCCCACCTCGGCCTCCCAAAGTGCTAGGATCACAGGCGTGAGCCACCATGCCCAGTCAACTCTTCATATTTCTAAATCGTTCATTCTAATCAAGGTAGCACAATAAATAGAACCTCTCCAAACTGGCTATGTAATTCCACTAATGAAATTTGTATTGTAAATTTAATTCCCAAATTTATCAACTCAAAACATTGAGATGTAGCTATAAAATAATAGCTTTTGTTAACAAGTACCCTTGGTTAATCTAAAGCATCTGTACACCAAGAAGTTATTGTTCAGTCCTAAAAGAAGGCCATAGTTCACTTCAAAATATAAAACAAATATAATCACTAACATGCTAACAAATAAATTGTGTATAAATTGACTTCGACATTGTCATGTAAAGAAGATCCCATCTTTGGTTAGCTGTTGTTGAAAAATAAAAATTTTTTAATAAAAAAGGAAATCTCAAGAAATTGTGTTGTTTTGATCAAAGTCTTAAGGAATTTCATATTTGTGGCTTCTATCTCAAATTGTTTTCATATCATATAGTAACATTATAAATTACATGTATTTGATTCATTTATAAGTTCTAACATGTCATTCTCAAAAGTCAAATCAAGAAGGTAATTTACCTATTATCTGTTTTACTGATGAACATAGGAATGTTAGTCTTTAAGTTAGTTTTTGCTTTATTACTGAGGCCAGCACAGGCAAGACTATGGAATAAGTAACAATTATGATGTTTCTGTTTCTCAAGTTTCATTCGTATAGCAAACATTAACTGAGTAAATACGACATGCAAAACACCATCTGAGGCTCTATAAATCACAGTCCTCAGCATTAGAGGGTCTAGTGGTGGAGACAGACATAGTCAAGAACGATAATTCAAGACTGACAGGGTCCTGGGGTTTCATGCACTGTGTTTTTGCTCTAACTCTTGCCTATTCTTGACTTACATGTACTTCCATCCCTCCCCATTTTCCAGGGCTTAGCTTAAATATTGCTACTTCATTTTTTTATCATTTTTGTATCCCTCATAGTTTGACCCTTGAGGTGTCAACCTAGTACAAAATAAGTGCTCAATAAATGTGTGTTTGATTAAATAAAAATTATTGGCTTTTACAAATATAGGAAATCAACTTACTTATTTGAGCCTACTTAAAACAACAGCCTGAAACTAAGTTTTAGGTCATCATTTGTTTAACACACAAGTAGTTTACATTAGATTATATTTGAAATGAATTTCATCTCCCCTCCTCCTCCTACACTGCCAGTCCCTGATCAATCCTGGATTTTCCATCTTTCCATTGACCGTCTCCATCCCCTCACTCAGTCTCTAAACTCTCTTGTCTTTTGTTCTCTTGTTACTCCTAAATATCTCTCTGACCCCTTCCTTGTTTCCTTTATGCACCTGTTTCTGATCCTTAAATGTTAGCCTTTCCCATGCTGAGCCCTCTTCCCACTCTTCAGGGTTTTAACTGCCATTTCTAGCATAAAGATACCTAAATCCTTATCTCTATCCCAGATTGAGACTCAAATCCACCTGCTAGACATCTCCACCTCAATTTCTGACAGAATGTCCTGGATTTATTGATCTGGATTTAGCCTCTTTCAAATAGCTTTTCTTGATTGCCCTCTCCCCATGGTGGGTTAGATGCCCCTTCTCTCCTATAATATCCTGTCTATAACTCAATCATCTTGCCTAACACAATATATGATAATCGCTTGCTTCGTGTCCATCTCCTGTAAGAGACTATGAAATCCTTGAGAGCACAGAACCTGGTAAAGCATGCCTTCAATGTTTGTTAAATAAACATAAGTATAAATTAATAAATGAGTCCATTCTTGTCCCCAGTCTGGTTCTTACAGTACTCAATAAATCAGCCTCAGTTATTAGGCAGCATCTCCTGCAACACATTAAAATAATCTTCTCTTGAGAAGGATCAAACAACCCTGAAGAGGCAAATGATCCACAGAGTAACCTTAACTCTCTGCCCTTTACGTAGAAGGAACATGAATGCCCCAAGGAGTGGAAGCATCCAGCCATCATAGAAAACCGAAGAACACAAAGGAAGAAAAGTTTTTCTTTTCACTGACATTTTAAATTGTTCCAATAAATCTAGAAAACATTTTGTAAGTGAGTGCTGACAGCATGCTTTCTACTACACAATGTCTTCCCAAGGTGCTTATAAGTAGTAAAATGCAAATCAACAAATAAATTATTTTACTGTCCAAGGGATTTGAAAAGCAGAAATGAGTTTTGTAATGTCCAGTGTATTGTCCTTTAGGCAAACAGGCCATACCAATTTTCAGAATTGATTCAGTTGTTTTAATGAAATATATAATCAAGTACAAAAGACACTGAAATATTTAAAATTAATAATAATTCAGAGAATTAACAGCCATTTATGCCATATATAACCACAAAAACACCGATACTGAGTACTTTCATTAATCTAGAACAGGGATCCGCAAACTTTTCCTGTAAAGAACAGGATAGTAAATATTTTAGGCTTTGCAGGCCATATGGTCTCTGTCCCAACTACTTAACAATGCTGTTGCAATGCAAATGTAGCCAGAGACAATTTGTAAACAAACAAGCACGACTATGTTCCAATAAATCTTTATTTACAAAAAACAGGTATCAGGCTACATTTGGTTTTTCTGCCAGGGTTTGCTAACCTTTAGTTTAAAAAAATGAATAAAATGTATTCCCAAACTGTTCTGTTCATTCTAGCTAACTAAACAAAATTTTACTAAACTTTACTAAAAACTTGGAGCAAAAAATCCAGTCCTTTTGTAGGAAGTACAAGTTTCTCTTACTAAACAATTTTCCTTCAGTTTTGAAATAATTTTATCTGCTTCAAAATGAGTATTTGTGCTAATTGTAGTTCATCAGATATAGTTTATGCTCATTCACTCTGCCAACAATTGGAAAAAGGCTAACCTGAAGGCTTAAATACTTGGGCAGCGTGTTTTTTAAGCAAACACCTCCCCAGGCAAGAGAAGCATAACTCATGTCGTCTGAGCTCTTCTTTCCCCAATATGGTCACAGTTCCACGGGGAAAGCTCTCTCCTAAAAACCTGCTCCGAAGCACATGTATTCACTCTCTGTTTCTATTGGATGTAAGCCTGTCTTGATTAGATTTTCTAAACAACTTCTAAAGCAGAAGTAGAAAATAAGAGTCAGCAGGTATTCTTAGCAACCTCTGTAATTTCTCTACCTCTTGTCCCTGAGTTAGTAATTCGTTGTGAGGCTGTATGTTACAGAAATTAGACAAATGAATTTGGAAAGAGAAAACACATTATTTTTACTACCCTTTTAAGAAGTATGCTATGACTAGAATACAAATTGAGACATGTGAATTACTAAAACCATCTATTTCAGTTACAGAATTTTTCTTCCCTAACCAGGATGCCATCCAACTCTTGAGTTTCTATTTTTAACAAATTTGAAGAAATATAGCATATTCCTTGACCATTAAAAAATACATTTTAAAATGCAGGTCAGTTTCTTTCAACTCTTGCTTCTGGAGTAAAAAGCAATGCCAGAATCAAAACTAAGGTGCTGGTTGGATTATTTATGCTTGTTCATTATGTTCTTTTGTGGTCATTTCAGTTCCCTAATAGTTTGTTTTAGCACTACTCTCCAGTGTCTGGATGTACCTTTTACTTAAAGATTAAGAAAGGCACTGAATTTGTGAGATCTGCACATAACGGGAGGTTAAAAGGGAACTATGTCAGACTCAGTTTTGCATTTGTCCCCCAAGACAATAGATGTCAACTATGTCCACCTTCCATAGGTGAAGGACTACCACATAGCACTTGCAAAGGTGGTTTCCAAAAACTGGTTTTGTAACTCTTAACCTATCACCAAGGTGGAAAGGTCAAGATAAAAATAAAACTAGACGGGAATTTCAGGACAGAGCTTTCAATGAACTAGGAGTGGCACACACTCCACCCTGGGGCATCAGGTAGAGTTGCTTGGCCCTCATTTCAAGCCCTAGGGAAAGGGGCTTCCATAGACAATGCAGACAACTGGTTATGTGTCCCTGGGAGCATCCTCAAGCTGTCAGTGAGTAGGCTCTTGACACACCTGAAAACTCTAAAGGGTATAATATTGGTGCTGACAGTGGAGCTAAGAGTGTGCTATGCTAGAAGTGGTCTGCATCTCCTGGGTGTTGAGGATCAGAGAAAGCATGAGCATTTTCCCTCAACTAGACATGCCAAAAGAGCAAGTCAGCATGGGACTGCTTTCTCTCCTGATCAAAATAGCCTTAGTAGGAATAAGGCAAGCCCTCAGAAGAGGGAAGCTGGAGGTGTGTGATCTAGATGCCCAGGAGCTAAAGATGGAGTTATGAGCTGCCATTTGGAGGAGACAGATTCAAAAGCATCCAGGGTACTTTGGATGAAAGACCACCCAGCAATCTTAAGGGTCCTCCTAGGAATACAGAAAGGAGTTTAGAATAAAAAATGTTAGTTTTTCCATTGACCTCCCAGAGAGGTCTAATGCAGATGACAACAGTATTACATTGAACTACATTAAATTGCCATTTTTGTAGGACAAATATTAGCAAGTTCACATGACCCATCCTTATACATCAGATGAGAATTTTGTTACCCTTACTTCTCTTTCCTCCACCCAATTCAATCTGGAGGAGTCAAAGGCAGCCTAGTGAGTCGGAGGCAGGCATCCGGACCAAAGAAGACCCAAGCTGGAGAAGGGAGCATTTTATTTTATTAGACTGGACATATTAATCATTGAATGTAGACTGTTTGTGTGTATGAAAGTAACCAAATGTGACAGGACCTTTTGTTACCAAAGAGTAACCATAAAAATGATGGGATTTTCCCTGCATTTTATCCAAGGAGTAGGGAAGAATTCATCCCAAAGAACAGGACAAAATGGTACAAGAATAAAGTGTTTTTTACTTCACCTGTCAAGTAATAAATGTACAACCTCACAGTTACACATAAATAACTGGGCAGAAATACGTTAAGTAAGAATAGGAATACCATAACATAAATGAAATTATATTGTTGCTGCCTCCACCAGAAAATCATATTAATTCTCTCCTTCTTAGGAACAGAAGTTGTAGACTCTTGTATACAATAGCCTACATTACATAGCTATATTATGTATAGCTACTTATGCACTTTATTGCCCTTGAAATCTGGATTCTGCCTCTCCCATTTCACTGGCACCAGAAGATGCTCGGTATGCCACGTTGCTTTCGTCTAACCGCCCGTCACTTTTCTCAGGCCTCACTCTCTTTGAGGCCTCTGCAGCACCTGGAAAGCCACTCTCTGAATCTCTTCCCCTCTGCTCTGTGCTTGAACTTGCTGGCTTTTCTCTTCCCCAAAACTGGCTGTTCTTTTTCTATTGCTTTGGATGGCTTCTCTGCTTTGCTCCTAAATGTGATTTCTGATGGCTCAGTCCAAATACATCTAGCTCATACCACTCACCCAAACTGAGCTTCCATCCCTGACTTCCCTAGAACTGATCACGGGTGATTCTCCCAAAGACCCAGTTTGAAATTCTCAGGCACCTTTTGCTCCTCTTTCTCCTCTGCCCAATCGAAATCCAGTCACTAACCCTAATGATACTGCCTTTAAGTGTCTCTAGAATTCATCCATTCCTCTTTAATTTTTTCTGGTCTCTTACCACAGTCCCCTATTACCTTTGAACTTACTAACACTGAAGGTATTCGATTACAAGCTAACATTGAAGGTATTCGTATATTGTTAAACAATAATACTAACTCCCTGGTAGTCTCCTGGACTTTAGTTTCTCTCCCTCTAATCACCCCACATGCTGCCACCAACGTGATCTTCCTAAAATGCAACTTTAATCATGTCATACTATTATGTAGAAACTTTCTACTCAAGCAATAAGAAGACAACACATACTGATGATTTTTATTTGTTTGGAAGTTTATGATAAGGGTGTCACACTTTCTACACTATCATGTTTGGATGTTTTTACCTTATTCATGCATTACTTTTATAATCAGAGGAAAATTATGAAGGTATGATCCTATAACTTTTATAATTTGAGAGACTCATTCACACACATTTTGTTTCCTTTGTCCTCAGAAATTCTATATTGAAATTTGCGTCATTGATTGAAATTCAAAGTAAAACACACAAAAGTTTTTAGAGCTCTCTGCTGTCTACAAAACGAAATATAAAACTTCAGCCTGTTGGCCAATAACCTCCACAGCTCGGCCCACAAACTTTCTCTTCAACTACTACTCTCTACAAGCCCTCCACTCCAGCCAGTGTCTGCTCCCGGCCCCAGAGCCCTGTCAGCCAGCTCAGAGCCCACCACTTCCCATCAAAGTCTTACAGACCCCTCCAGCCCTATCTTGGACTTGTAAAGCTGTGAAGATCCTTAAAAATCCCTTGATCCAAACCGCTTATTTTACCGCTGAGGAAATGGAGAACTGCAGCTGAAATGCCATGCACCCCTGACTAGAGCACAGTACCCAGGTCTTAGGACTCCTAATGTAATGCTCTTCGCATTTGTTACACGAAGCTTCTTTGATTGTAAGCTCCTTGAAAGCCAGGTCTGTGTCTTATCACCTTTAGATGCTGTACTGACTGGTGTTTCTTCCCACCCTCGCATACAACAGAAAAGCTTCATATTTTTAGCTTTCTTCAGATCCCTGCTAATCTGACTATGCCTAAACCTATTGCCTACATAACAGCAATCATGTAATATCCTATTTTTCCCCTCTTTTATTTTTACCATAAAATTGGGAGAGCTTAAAAATAAACAAGAAATCACAATGGAAACATCATCCTGTAAAAGTGTCAGTTGATGTACACTGACCTACTTAGAGGAATGACAGAGTCAGTAGGGTTTGCAAAATGAGAGAAAATGTTGGTTAACATTTACATCATCCTTTCTTTCCCTTTCCTGTTTACAGTCTAAACATCTGTGGTCTAAACTGTAGTTGCAATGTATTTCTCTTGAGGGTTCAACCCAAACTCAGCATCAGAATCAGCTGTGGTGGGTTTAATAAATAGGTCCAGTTCCTACCCCAGAGCTACTGAATCAGAATTACCAGAGCCGAGGCCCAAACACAACAAATGCATTCATTCATCCATTCCTTCAAGAGATATTCATTGCACCTGAGTGTCAGGTGTAATAGGAATACAACCCTGCACGGACCTTCTGATCTAGTGGAAAGAAGGATATTTATCAAATAACCACATACGTGAGTATATATTACAAATTATGATAAAAGCTGTGAATTAACATTTACAGAGAGTTATAAAATCTGGAGATGAGACGGGAAAAACAGAGTCAGATCAGGTAAGACCCTGTGTAGGCCACGGTAAAACATCTGAATTTTGTTCTGAGGCCAGTGGAAAGTCTTTGAAGAGTTTTAAGCTGGGGAATAAGACGATCCAACTAATGTTTAGATTATTTTTACTGCTGTGTAGAGAATTGGTTGCAAAGGGAAAAAAACTAAATGCAGAGAGATTAGGAGACACTGTAATATCTAGGAACAATATAATAGTGACTTGGACACAGGAGGGAGAGGTGGAAATAGAGAAGTAGGTGGATTTGAAATACATTTAAGGTTGAGGCAGGCAGACTGCTTGAGCTAAGGAGTTAGAGACCAGCCTGGGCAACATAGTGAAACCCCATCTCTACAAAAAATATAAAAATTAGCCAGGCATGGTGGCACACACCTGTACTCCCAGCTACTCAGCAGACGGAGGCAAGAAGATCGCTTGAACTCGGGAGATGGAGGTTGCCATGAGCTGAGATTGCCTAGGTGACAGAGCAAGACTCTGTCTCATGGTTTTAAAAAAATGGAAGGAAAGAAATATATTTAAGGACAAAAGCTGTGGGAATTGGTGAAGGCCTGAATGTGGGTGGTCAGGCAGCATGAGGTGTCAAGAACTCTAAGGTTACCAGCCTGCACAACTGAATGGATAGAGCAATTAAATAAGATAGGAAATGCTACAGAAGAGCCAGGTGTGGTGGGGAAAGATTGTTAAGAATGATACTGAACATGAAGAGTTTGGGGTGCTTTGAAACATCCAATTACAGATGTTGAATAGGTAGATAGTTTTAAAGGTCTATAACTCAGAGGTGTAGGTTCTCTCAGAGAGGCCAATTTGAGACTCACTGGTGTATAGATGGAAACTGAAACCACGTCTGTGGATGAACGTCCCTAGAGTGAGAAATGAAAGATGTCAATATGTAATAGAGAGTAAATGACAAAAGTGACCAAGAAGAAGAAACCAAGCAAGTAGAAAGAAATCTCAGAGCCAAATTGGAGTGAGCTGGGGAAATGGAGGCAGAGAGATTAGACAACATTTTTTTTAGAAGACTGGCTAGAATGGGAATGTGAAGTCACTGAAAAGGAAGTAGGGTTAAAGTATAGTATTTCTCTATATTTTTGGTTTGTTCAATGAGAAGGAATTAAACATATTAGATTTTGTAAAAAGATCGAAGACAGAAAGAGATCCAGTTTGAAGACTGAGAAGAAACAGATTGTCGATACTGTAAGTTTTCTGAGAAAGTAGAGGAAGAAAGAAGCTAAGGCAGAAATCAGGATATTGGTCTTAGATATGAAGAATAGGACCTTTCCTGTAAAAAGAAGAGAATAAGCATGAGATGGGCACAGACAAGACATGCAAATCTGGCAGAAAAAGTGAAAGAAATTCCCATCTGATGACTGTGTTCTCTGTGAAGTGGAAAGGAAGATAATCTGCTGAGTGTGAGGAGGGAGGAATAAGAACCTCCCCAGGAGACAGTTTTTTTCCTGAATCCTGTCCCTCATTAGAAAGGATTACAAATATTATTCTGGTTCTTATCAAGGCCGGAACTAAACACCTGAAGAACTGAAGCTGGTCTATACCTGACAGTCACTCATAGTGATAGGACTTGGGAATAATGGATCTAACCAATGACCAAGACATAAACCATACAAGCCTCCAGCTAGCAGGAGAGTGGCCAGGTATCCAGTGTCACAAGCACATTCATACTCCTAAAACAGTGTTACCATCTGCAGTACAGGGGACAAACTTGTTTCCTTAATGTTAAAAAAGTACTAACTAGAAACACATCCCTTTAAAAACAAACAATAAACAAAAACCACCCATTTAACCCTCTCTGTTCCTACTCAAAGTTGAAGGAATTATGGTTTTTAAAGACATGTAACATGACCACCTTTGTTGGGCACCTATCTCAAGCAAGGGAAAAAAAGCAGTAGCATAGCTACAGCTTCGTATTGAATAGGAAAGTTACCCTTGAGGGAAAATAACTCCATTTCTTGCTCTTTCTCCCCTTCCTCACTCCACCCAGGGACTTGGTACTCATTTCAGTGCCATCTTCCCCCTCACCCAGGGCTGCCACCACTGGTCAGAGCCCAGTGAGTTATCATTTTCCAAAACTCCCTCTATGCCACTGAAAACAAAGCATCGTATAGAACTATACACACATACCATACTAACATCAAATTCTTGCTTTTTATATTGTACTATAATAACATAAAATATAACCACTGGGTGCACCGCGTAAAGATTATATAGGGCCTCTCTGTGCTATCTTTGCAACTTTCTGTGAATCTACCTAAAGGTAAACAGTTATTTTAAAAATTAATCTTCTTGGCTGGGCACGGTGGCTCATGCCTGTAATCCCAGCCCTTTGGAAGGCAGAGGCGTGTGGATCACTTGAGGTCAGAAGTTCAAGACCAGCCTGGCCAACGTGGCAAAACCTTGTCTCTACTAAAAATACAAAAAGTTAGCCAGGCATGGTGGTGGGTGCCTGTAGTCCCAGTTACTTGGGAGGCTGAGGCAGGTGAATTGCTTGAACCTGGGAGGCGGAGGTTTCAGTGAGCCAAGATTGTGCCACTGTACTCCAGCCTGGGCGACAGAGCGAGACTGTCTCAAAAACAAACAAACAACAACAAAAAAAATCTTTGTATGCCTCATATGACCAAGGTTATAGAGGCTGTGAGGTGACAGCAGCCTAATCCTTAATAGTATATTAATGAATATTAAATAGATCAACCAAGTAACCTACATGCTGGACTCAAATCTTCAATCTAAACACATGGCTGCTGTGGTCAGAATCTGGGACACGGTGGGAACAATCCAATGTGCAAACAAGGTGATCCCTGTGGCATCCACAAGTCATATAAAAGAAGTGGGTATCTTCTCCACCAATGCATACAGCAAGCCCTGTTAACATCTAAATTAAACCTTAAAAGGAGGCCATTATAAAACAGCAGTTGCTGGCCACGCCTGTAATCCCAGCACTTTGGGAGGCCGGGGTGGGCCAATCACCTGAGGTCAAGAGTTCAAGACCAGCCTAGCCAACATGGTGAAACCCTGTTTCCACTAAAAGTACAAAAATTAGCCAGGCCCATGGTGGCACATGCCTGTAATCCCAGCTACTCAGGAGGCTAAGGCAGGAGAATCGCTTGAACCCAGGAGGCAGAAGTTACAGAAAGCTGAGATGGCACCACTGCACTCCAGTCTGGGTGACAGAGCAAGACTCTGTCTCAGAAAAAATAAATAAATAAAACAGCAATTGCTGCACATAATAAATAATTTAATTTTACAGAACTGAAAGTATCAGTAAAATAGCTTCTAGTCTTGACCCTCCCACAACACACTGTGTGAGCCTAACCAGGTCACGTCACTTATCTCAGATTCTCCCTCCATAAAGTGGGGAGATGGATCTAGGTGACCTCTAGGATCCTCTATAGCACTGAGACCCTATGATATGTGCTGATGATGCTATGTATTCAGACCCTCCATTTCACTGATGAACACAACATCCTAAAGTCTGACCCCAAAGTTTTCTAACTGATGCCAAAAACATGTACCTTCAGAGAGGGATACAGAAGACACATTTGAAAGTGGGGGTCCTGTGGCTTCTGGAAAGAAAGAACAAAACAAAGTACTCCTCATAAAAATCTGTATATGAGGCCTAGAAATTAAAATGCACACTGCTAAAGGACTGGCACTAGCAGATCAAATGGCTCAATAAAGACACAAGAATAATACGGCACCAAAATTATAAGTGCATTTTAGACTGTATAACAAACTAGAATATTCAGTTATTGCCTAAGATCTTTTTTTAATTTTCAAAACAAGAAAGTCCAGGGCATTAATCCAAAAGTCCCGTTTTCCATTAGCTCACAGGTTCATCAAATACAGCAACCATATATATTCTCAAAATGAAAATATACAAAGATATTTCTACTAAGTTGCAAGATCATATAGCAGAATGGGACTAGAAGTCAAAGAACATCACAAAGGATAATAACAACAATCATCTAGAAGAATCTCTATCCACTCATTCTTTCATACCACAAGCACGAATGAGTTCCCGTTAACAGGTCAGATATTACATTAGAATAAATATGAAAATTAATCAAATAGAATTCCTGTCTTCAAGGAGCTCACAATTTAAGAAATGAGGCAGACATTATTTTAAGTATGTGAAGATAACAATAGGTTCTAGAGATGGATGGTGGTAGACGGTTGCACCACAATGTGAATGCCCTTGATGCTACTTAACTTTTAAATTGTTAAAATGGTAAATTTTACATGTACATCTTACCACAATTTTTTAAAAGGAAAATAACACTACACTGATTAATAAATGCTATTCTAGGGGTGTTTATCGGGGCCTTTGGAAGAATGGAGGAGAAAGTGCTGAGCTCTGCCAGCTGACGCTCTAAGAAATCAATATTCTAAAACCAACTCCTTCCTCCCTTTCTCACTGAACAAGGAAGTAAGAGCTTGAGATCCTTCCCAAAAAAAACATTCTTCTTATAAGCAAAGACTAGCAAAAGTATTCTGGAAGCCACAACCACATTTCAGAGAGAATGCCACTGTGTTCTGACCTGTCAAAGTTTTGCTCCTTACTTTCTGTTAAGTTGTCATCACAAGCCAGGCGGGTTAAGCAGATGCTACTGGTAGAGTGCTTTAGGGACAAGAACTGTCCAAACAAAGATGTGCTATTTTGCAAAAGAAAAACAGCTCCAGGCCGGGCGTGGTGGCTCAAGCCTGTAATCCCAGCACTTTGGGAGGCCGAGACGGGTGGATCACGAGGTCAGGAGATCGAGACCATCCTGGCTAACACGGTGAAACCCCATCTCTACTAAAAAATACAAAAAACTAGCCGGGCGAGGTGGCAGGCGCCTGTAGTCCCAGCTACTCGGGAGGCTGAGGCAGGAGAATGGCGTGAACCCGGGAGGCGGAGCTTGCAGTGAGCTGAGATCCGGCCACTGCACTCCAGCCTGGGCGACACAGCGAGACTCCGTCTCAAAAAAAAAAAAAAAAAAAAAAAAGAAAAACAGCTCTAAAGAAACTTAACAGAAGCAGCAAGCTGACTCAGGCAGAGGCTGGGCAACAAGGCCAGAAAAAATAAGGAACATCCTGAAAGATTATAAAAAGCAGTAAAGTGTTGGTAACCCTCACCTAATCTAGAAAAAACAACTAACTCAAAAGAAACTAGATAAAACTGTTAGAAGCAAAGAAATAACTCAATGTAGATTGCTTCTGAGTTACATAATAATTTGATACCCTGTTTCATTATACAGGGCTCCAGAAGAATGATTTCAAGCCTTAACCCTGTTGAGTTTTCTGCTTGCTATTTCTTGTTCCCTATCCCTAACAATGGCTTAAGATTAAGACAAGGGTTAAGAAATTGTAGTTAGTGACAGATAGAAAAGACTACAAGACTATCAAGTTCAGTGGTTCCCAAGCTGGCTGTGCATCTGAAGCACTAGAGAAGCTGTTGGTAAGGACATACATTGTCCCAAAAATTCTGACTTAGGTGTGTCTCAGGTGCTGGGGAGCTCTACTGAGCTGATTACCTAGAAAGGTAAAGTAAATAGAGAAAGTAGCACTGCTGGGGAATTCAAAGAATAAATCAGATGGCCTGTCCCCAGTTCCATACCTTGTTGACTGCCCAACACTGCCTCTCAATGGAAAAGATGCATCCTAAAGATGCCTAGCTGCGGGCATTTATCAGCACTTCTCGAAATGTGGTTCAAAAAACTAGTAGAATTTCCTGCAGTGCTTATTTAAAATTCAAACTCCTAGGTCCCATGCCAAAATTAGTAAATTGTGATCTGGGGGTGGGACCTGGACTATGCATCTTTAAACAAGCTCCTAGTCCATTGATTCTGTGGCACACTGATGTTTCAGAACCAGCTGCAGCCTCAGGTGGCCATTATGGTAAACTCAAATGCCTGAGCCACTCTAGAAGGAAGAAAAGACCTCCATCTGACACTGAGGAAAGAGAGCACGGGGCTGCCGTCATCAAATGACCAGGAATCTCTCAGTGACTCAGGCTCTTCTTTTGGGCTCTCGGAGGAACATGAGCACCAGTGCTTGGGTCACACAGAGACCTGGAACTCTGGGCTGTGGGCTGCACTGCTCTGGCCAGATCCCTACTGGCTCCCAGAAGCCTGGTTCTCAGACACCAACATTAGCCTTTCTTTTAAAGAACACCTAAAGTCACCTTCTAGTAACCTGGAATATAATTTTTAAATCACAGATGCAAAAACATTTGCAACCAAATGTGGTATATTCACACAATGGAATATTATTCAGCCTTTAAAAGAGAGGAAATTCTGACACATGCTACAACACGGATGAGCCATAATAACATTATGCTAAGAGAAAAAAGCCAGTCTCAAAAAGGGATTCTGTATGAGTCTGCTGATACAAGACTAACCAACACCACAGAGACAGAAAGTACAGTGGCTGCCAGGGGCTGGGGGGTGGGAGGGAATGGGGAGTTACTGTTTAACAGGTATAGATTTTCAGTTTTGCAAGATGAAAAGAGTTCTGGAGATGGATGGTGGTAATGAATGTACAACAATATGAATCTACTTAATATCATTGAACTATACACTTAAAAATGGTTACGATGATAAATTTGATGTTACGTGTATTTTATTACAGAAAAAAAAAAAAAAAAAAAAGGAGGGAAAAACCATTTGCAGGCTAGGTACAGTGGCTCATGCCTGTAATCCCAGTACTTTGGAAGGCCGAGGCGAGTGAATCACCTGAGGTCAGGAGTTTGAGCCCAGCCTGACCAACATGGTGAAACCCTGTCTCTACTAAAAATACAAAAAAAAAAAAAAAGAATTAGGGAAAGGATTCCCTATTTAATAAATGGTGCTGGGAAAATTGGCTAGCTATAAGTAGAAAGCTGAAACTGGATTCTTTCCTTACTCCTTATATGAAAATTAATTCAAGATGGATTAGAGACTTAAATGTTATACCGAAAACCATAAAAATCCTAGAAGAAAACCTAGGTAATACCATTCAGGACACAGGCATGGGCAAGGACTTCATGTCTAAAACACCAAAAGCAATGGCAACAAAAGCCAAAATTGACAAATGGGATCTAATTAAACTAAAGAGCTTCTGCACAGCAAAAGAAACTACCATCTGAGTGAACAGGCAACCCACAGAATGGGAGACAATTTTTGCAATCTACTCATCTGACAAAGGGCTAATATCCAGAACCTATAAAGAACTCAAACAAATTTACAAGAAAAAAATAAACAATCCCATCAAAAAGTGGGCAAAGGATATGAACAGACACTTCTCAAAAGAAGACATTCATACAGCCAACAGACACATGAAAAAATGCTCATCATCACTCGCCATCAGAGAAATGCAAATCAAAGCCACAATGAGATACCATCTCACACCAGTTAGAATGGCAATCATTAAAAAATCAGGAAACAACAGGTGCTGGAGAGGATGTGGAGAAATAGGAACACTTTTACACTGTTGGTGGGACTGTAAACTAGTTCAACCATTGTGGAAAACAGTGTGGCGATTCCTCAAGGATCTAGAACTAGAAATACCATTTGACCCAGCCATCCCATTACTGGGTATATACCCAAAGGATTCTAAATCATGCTGCTGTAACGACACATGCACACGTATGTTTATTGCAGCACTATCCACAATAGCAAAGACTTGGAATCAGCCCAAATGTCCACCAGTGACAGACTGGATTAAGAAAATGTGGCACATATACACCATGGAATACTATGCAGCCATAAAAAAGGATGCATTTGTGTCCTTTGTAGGGACACGGATGCAGCTGGAAACCATCATTCTGAGCAAACTATCACAAGAACAAAAAACCAAACACCGCATGTTCTCTCTCATAGGTGGGAATTGAACAATGAGATCACTTGGACACAGGAAGGGGAACATCACATACTGGGGCCTATTGTGGGGAGGGGGTGGGGGGAGGGATAGCATTAGGAGATATACCTAATGTAAATGACGAGTTAATGGGTGCAGCACACCAGCATGACACATGTATATATATGTAACCTGCACGTTGTGCACATGTACCCTAGAACTTAAAGTATACTAATAATTTAAAAAAATATACAAAAATTAGCTGAACATGGTGGCGCACACCTGTAATCTCAGCTACTCAGGAGGCTGAGGCAGGAATTTCGCTTGAACCTGGGAGGTGGAGGTTGCAATGAGCTGAGACTGCACACTGCACTCCAGACTGGTCAACAGAGTGAGACTCTTTCTCAAAAAAAAAAAAAAAAAACCATTTGCAATTATTTGAGAAAGCTGTCAACACCAATCAAGAGGTAACCTACCTAAAGATAAGGTAAGGTTCCTAGAGAAGTATATTGCAAAAAAATGAAATACAAGGAATGTCTAACTTTTAAAACACATTATCTTCTTAAGGTTTATTTTCAAGTCAATTATCAAATCAGAATATACTCCCACACTCAACTTATAATGTACCTGAAGTATAACAGCCCTATAAAACACACTTCTATGAAAAGATGTTATAGCTAAAATATACCTCTGCCCTCTGAGGGGAGGGCTTGGTGCTCTAGACAAAGAAATGATGAAGAGCTGGGCAATCAAAGTATGGCAGAGGTAGAAAACTTGGTCATATTCTCAAGAGAAGAAGTACAATCCCCAAAGTAGCAAAGAACTATTCACACTAGAATATGTATGTCAATTGAGCATACATATAAGTAGAACAAAAAAAGCCAGGGTTCTTACTAAACTTTACTAATTTTAAGAGGTCTTAAAAATTATAATCATCAAGAGTTTCTTTGCAATTAATTAAACTAGCATTGTAAAAAAAAAAAAAAAAAAGGTCTATGTATATATTGAGAACTTATTACGTCCCACCATCATATGCTGAGCAATGAAAGAGATAAAATATAAGATGGAAAAGCAAGGTGGCAGTGTAGAGAGGGCCTTGGACTTAGTGTCAAAAGGCCTGGGTTCTAATCCTAGTTTGGGAAGCTGTGGGACATCGGGCAAATCACTTAACTAATCCCCCAAAACAACTGTTTCCTTTCTTGGCCAGGCACAGTGGCTCATGCCTGTAATCCCAGCACTTTGGGAGGCCGAGTAGGGTGGATCACTTGAGGTCTGGAGTTTGAGACCACCCTGGCCAACATGATGAAACCGTCTCTACTAAAAATACAAAAATTAGCTGGGTGTGGTGGTGCACGCCTGTAATCCCAGCTACTCAGGAGGCTGAGGCAGAAGAATCACTTGAACCTGGGAGGTGAAGGTTGCAGTGAGCCGAGATCACACCATGGCCTGGGCAAAAAAGTGATACTCTGTCTCAAAAAAATAGAAAAGAAAAAGAAGAAAACTAGAAATCCTACTAGACCAAAATGATTATTCATCATTACTATCATAAAAAATTTTGAAGGTGAAAAGCAATACAATACTTGAAGGGCAAACAATTTAGACTAATCTAGAAAGGTTAACACGGTATCATAAAGGACTTATTCACTCTTATTCCACAAACAAACATATTATTAATACAAGTGGAGAAATGCCAAGGAGCCCTCAAGTATGTTTTACTTAAAGTGTCCTTTTCCTGACCTAGGACAAAGGGTAACAGAAGAATAGCACTTTCTAACCACCTGTATAGTCATTACAAATCAAAGCTCTGATAACTCCAGTAATTCTTAAAGAAATTGTCCATCAGTGGGAGCACTCATATCATTCCATATTTTTTCTACAGACAAAATTGAATTTCAAAACGCTCTCCCAAAGGCTGTGTATGATGGCTCACACCTGTAACCCCAGCATTTTGTGAGGCCAAGGCAGAAGGATTGCTTGAGTCCAGGAGCTCAAGATCAGCCTGGGCAACATAACAAGACCCTGTCTCTATGAAAAAGACTTTTTTTTTTAATTAGCCAGGCGTAGTGGTGCATACCTGCAGTCCCTGCTACTCAGGAGGCTAAGGCAGGAGGATCACTTGAGCCCAAGAGTTCGAGGCTGCAGTGAGCTATGACTGTGCCATTTTACTCTAGCCTGGGTGATAGAGGGCAACCCTGAATCTTCAAAATTAAAAAATTAAAAAACACTTTCTTGAAAATAAGTATTTTGGCCGGGCGCGGTGGCTCAAGCCTGTAATCCCAGCACTTTGGGAGGCCGAGATGGGTGGATCACGAGGTCAGGAGATCGAGACCATCCTGGCTAACATGGTGAAACCCCATCTCTACTAAAAAAAAAAAATACAAAAACTTAGCCGGGCGTGGCGGCGGGCGCCTGTAGTCCCAGCTACTCGGGAGGCTGAGGCAGGAGAATGGCGTGAACCCGGGAGGCGGAGCTTGCAGTGAGCTGAGATCCGGCCACTGCACTCCAGCCTGGGTGACAGAGCGAGACTCCATCTCAAAAAAAAGAAAATAAGTATTTTTCTCTCCCTGAGTTTTATACTGAGAATGGTGACTGCCTCCAAAAAATAAAAATATAGTCTCTAATGGTGGGCTATTTAAATAATAAATACATTTCCTCCACGTTATAATTCACTACTAAAAGAAAAGGGGTTTAATAATAAGCAACATACAGTCCTTTAAGGCTGCGCACTAGTCAAAGAAAAACAAAAGCCAGAGACCAAGGCCTCAGTTACTTCTCATAACATTTCCTTGGTTATACTGACCCCTGGTGGTCCTAAAAGGGCTCTTTCTTTAAGGGGCTTATTTTTTCTTAGTTGAATGCCTCAAATTAACATACCTCAAATGATGAGTACCTGACCAATATACTTGTCTTCAAAAAGATAAAGATGCTTTATAGAATATAGAAAAGGGAAAATTATATTTGGTTCAAGACAAATTATTGTTGCATAGTTTTCACACATTCGTTTTAAGCAAATACTGCTTTCTACTTACATGCAAAAGCACTGAACTTGGTCCCAGGAATAGAAAGGTGAGCAAGACCAGAAGGCCACCAGCTTTACAAAGGCTACTGTCTATCATGGACCACTAATTAAAAGTGACATGAATGAACTAAGGGAAGCACACAGCGCTATGGGAATGTCTGGAACAGTCAGGCCACTTTAGAGAATGCCTGCAAGTTAAAAGCAAGTAGCAAGAATAAGGAAGAAAAAACATTCTCAGCAGAGAGAACAGCATGATGAAAGGCTCTAGAATGAGACAGATGGGTGAATTTAAGAAACATAAGGGACATAAGATGCCTAAAGCATACAGTTCAAAAGGAAGGGCAGCACTTTACAAGGCTGAAAAGGTGGGCAAGGGCCAGATCTTGCAAATGCTTTTCATTTTTTAAGCACTTAAATTTCCTTAAGAACATTTCTTTCTATAAAAGCAATATGACAAGCCAAGACCACAAACCACAACATGATAAATCCTACAAATCTTTCAAAGTGTAATCTCACATCTTTTGCAAAGTCTTCCTCTATTTTTCTATCCCCCTCTCATCGGGTACTTATTCTGTCCACCATTCAATGAACAAATTAATTCCTCTGCACCTGTTATCCAGCTAAAACTGCTCTTGCTGGTCATTGTGCAGAGGTGGCATCTGAATGGACCAACAATGCACACCTTGACCCAAGGGCAGCCCACCCACAGGCTGCCAGCCACCTGTGCAGAGGCTCCGTTAAAGACTGGGCAGAGGAGGGTCCAAGATGGCCGAATAGGAACAGCTCCAGTCTACAGCTCCCAGTGTGAGCGATGCAGAAGATGGGTGATTTCTGCATTTCCAACTAAGGTACCGGGTTCATCTCACCGGGGGCTTGTCCAACAGTGAGTGCAGCCCACGGAGCAGGGCGGGACATTGCCTCACCCGGGACGTGCAAGGGGTCGAGGAATTCCATTTCCTAGCAAAGGGAAGCCGTGACGGATGGTAACTGGAGAATTGGGACACTCCCACCCTAACACTGCACTTTTCCAGCGGTCTTAGCAAATGGCACACCAGGAGATTATATCCTGTGCCTGGCTCTGAGGGTCCCACGCCAACGGAGCCTCACTCAATGCTAGCACAGCAGTCTGAGATCAAACTGGAACATTGCAGTGAGGCTGGGGGAGGGGAGTCCGCCATTGCTGAGGCTTGACTAGGTAAACAAAGCAGCTGGGAAGCTCAAACTGGGTGGAGCCCACCACAGCTCAAGGAGGCCTGCCTGCCTCTGTAGACTCCACCTCTGGGGGCAGGGCATAGCTGAACAAAAGGCAGCAGAAACATCTGCAGCTTTGAAGAGAGTAGTGGTTCTCCCAGAGCACAGTTTGAGACCTGAGAATGAACAGACTGCCTCCTCAAGTGGATCCCTGACCCCAGGTAGCCTAACTAGGAGACACCTCCCAATAGGGGCCAACTAATGCCTCATGGAGCCAGGTGCCCCTCTGAGACAAAGCTTCCAGAGGAACGATAAGGCAGCAACATTTTCCATTCTGCAATATTTGCTGTTCTGCAGCCTCCGCTAGTGATACCCAGGCAAACAGAGTCTGGAGTGGAACTCCAGCAGACTCCAACAGACCTGCAGCTAAGGGTCCTGACTGTTAGAAAGAAAACTAACAAACAGAAAGAACATCAACACCAAAACTTCATCTCTACGTCACCATCATCAAAGACCAAAGGTAGAAAAAACCACAAAGATGGGGAGAAACCAGAGCAGAAAAGCTGAAAATTCAAAAAATCAGAGGGCCTCTTCTCCTCCAAAGGAACGCAGCTCCTCGCCAGCAACGGAACAAAGCTGGGCGGAGAATGACTTTGATGAGTTGAGAGAGGTAGGCTTCAGACGATCAGTAATAACAAACATCTCTGAGCTAAAGGAGGATGTTCGAACCCATCGAAAGAAGCTAAAAACCTTGAAAAAAGACTAGATGAATGGCTAACTAGAATAAACAGTGTAGAAAAGTCCTTAAATGACCTGACGGAGCTGAAAACCATGGCATGAGAACTACGTGATGCATGCACATGCTTCAGTAGCTGATTTGATCAAGTGGAAGAAAAGGTATCAGTGATTGAAGATCAAATGAATGAAATGAAGTGAGAAGAGAAGTGTAGAGAAAAAAGAGTAAAAAGAAATGAACAAAGCCTCCAAGAAATATGGGACTATGTGAAAAGACCAAATCTACATCTCCTTGGTATACCTGAAAGCGACAGGGAGAAAGGAACAAAGTTAGAAAACACTCTGCAAGATATTATCCAGGAGAACTTCACCAACCTAGCAAGGCAGGCCAACATTCAAATTCAGGAAATACAGAGACCACCACAAAGATACTCCTCGAGAAGAGCAACTCCAAGACACATAATTGTCAGATTCACCAAAGTTGAAATAAAGGAAAAAATATTAAGGGTAGCCAGAGAGAAAGGTCGGGTTACCCACAAAGGGAAGCCCATCAGACTAACAGTGGATCTCCTGGGAGAAACTCTACAAGCCAGAAGAGAGTGGGGGCCAATATTCAACATTCTTAAAGAAAAGAATTTTCAACCCAGAATTGCATATCCAGCCAAACTAAGCTTCATAACTGAAGGAGAAATAAAATCTTTTACAGAAAACAAATGCAGACATATTTTGTCACCACCAGGCCTGCCTTCCAAGACCTCCTGAAGGAAGCACTAAATATGGAAAGGAACAACTGATAAAAGCCACTGCAAAAACATGCCAAATTGTAAAGACCATCAATGCTAGGAAGAAACTGCATCAATGAATGAGCAAAATAACCAGCTAACATCATAATGACATCATAATGATCAAATTCACACATAACAATATTAACCTTAAATGTAAATAGGCTAAATGCTCCAATTAAAAGACACAGATTGGCAAATTGGATAAAGAGTCAAGACCAATCAGTTTGCTGTATTCAGGAGACCCATCTCACATGCAGAGACACACATAGGCTCAAAAGGGATAGAAGAAGATCTACCAAGCAAATGGAAAACAAAAAATTCAGGGGTTGCAATCCTAGACTCTGAAAAAACAGACTTTAAACCAACAAAGATCAAAAGAGACCAAGAAGGCCATTACATAAAGGTAAAGGGATCAATTCAACAAGAAGAGCTAAACTATCCTGAATATACTTGCACCCAATACAGGAGCACCCAGATTCATAAAGCAAGTCCTTGGAGACCTACAAAGAGACTTAGACTCCCACACAATAATAATGGGAGACTTTAACACCCCACTGTCAACATTAGACAGATCAATGAATCAGAAAGCTAACAAAGATAGCCAGGAATTGAACTCAGCTCTTCACCAAGTGGACCTAACAGATATCTACAGAACTCTCCACCCCAAATCAACAGAATATACATTCTTCTCAGCACCACATCACACCTATTCCAAAATTGACCACATAGTTGGAAGTAAAGCACTCCTCAGCAAATGTAAAAGAACAGAAATTATAACAGTCTCTCAGACCACAGTGCAATCAAACTAGAACTCAGGATTAAGAAACTCACTCAAAACCGCTCAACTACATGGAAACTGAACAACCTGCTCCCCAATAACTACTGGGTACATAACAAAATAAAGGGAGAAATAAAGATGTTCTTTGAAACCAATGAGAACAAAGATACAACATACCAGAATCTCTGGGACACATTCAAAGCAGTGTGTAGAGGGAAATTTATAGCACTAAATGCCCACAAAGAAAGCAGGAAAGATCTAAAATTGACACCCTAACATCACAATTAAAAGAACTAGAGAAGCAAGAGCAAACACATTCAAAAGTTAACAGAAGGCAATAAATAACTAAGATCAGAGAAGAATTGAAGGAAATAGAGACACAAAAAAGCCCTTCAAAAAACTAATGAATCCAGGAGCTGGTTTTTTGAAAAGATCAACAAAATTGGCAGACTGCTAGCAAGACTAATAAAGAAGAAAAGAGAGAAGAATCAAATAGACACAATAAAAAATGATAAAGGGGATATCACCACCGATCCCACAGAAATACAAAGTACCATCAGATAATACTATAAACACCTCTATGCGAATAAACTAGAAAATCTAGAAGAAATGGATAAATTCCTGGACACATCCACCCTCCCAAGACTAAGAAGAAGTTGAATTCCTGAATAGACCAATAACAGGTTCTGAAATTGAGGCAATAATTAATAGCCTACCAACCAAAAAAAGTACAGGACCAGATGCATTCACAGTCGAATTCTACCACAGGTACAAAGAGGAATTGGTGCCATTTCTTCTGAAACTATTCCAATCAATAGAAAAAGGGGGAATTCTCCCTAATTCATTTTATGAGGCCAACATCATTCTGATACCAAAGCCTGGCAGAGACAATAAAAAAAGAGAATTTTAGACCAATATACCTGATGAACATTGGTGCAAAAATCCTCAATAAAATACTGGCATACCAAATCCAGCAACAATCAAAAAGCTTATCCACCATGATCAAGTGGGCTTCATCCCTCAGATGCAAGGCTGGTTCAACATATGCACATCAATAAATGTAATCCAGCATATAAACAGAATCAAAGACAAAAGCCACATGATTATCTCAATAGACACAGAAAAGGCCTTTGACAAAATTCAACAGCCCTTCATGCTAAAAACTCTCAATAAATTCGGTATTGATGGGACATATCTCAAAATATTAAGAGCTATTTATGACAAACCCACAGCCAATATCATACTGAATGGGCAAAAACTGGAAGCATTCCCTTTAAAAACTGGCACAAGACAGGGATGCCCTCTCTCACCACTCCTATTCAACATAGTGTTGGAAGTTCTGGCCAAGGCAATCAGGCAAAAGAAAGAAATAAAGGGAATTCAATTAGGAAAACAGGAAGTCAAATTGCCCCTGTTTGTAGATGACATGATTGTATATTTAGAAAACTCCATCACTCAGCCCAAAATCTCCTTAAGCTGATAAGCAACCTCACAAAATCCCTAGGATACAAAAATTGATGCAAAATCACAAGCATCTCTGCTACCCAAATAACAGATACAGACAGAGAGCTCCAATCAAGAGGAATCCCCATTCACAATACTTCCAAAGAGAATAAAATATTCTAGGAATCCAACTTACAGGATGTGAAGGACCTCTTCAAAGTGGAGAATCCAGCAAACCACCTTCCAGAAATAAAAGAGGACAAACAAACAAAGAACATACCATGTCATGGATAGAAGACCAATATCGGGCCATATACTGCCCAAGGTAATTTATAGATTAAATGCCATCCCCATTAAGCTACCATTGACTTTCTTCACAGAATTGGAAAAAACTACTTTAAAGTTCATATGGAACCAAAAAAGAGCCCACATTGCCAAGACAATCCTAAGTCAAAAGAACAAAGCTGGAGGCATCACAGTACCTGACTTCAAACTATACTACAAGGCTACAGTAACCAAAACAGCATGGTACTGGTACCAAAACAGAGATATAGACCAATGGAACAGAACAGAGCCCTCAGAAATAATACCACACATCTACAACCATCTGATATTTGACAAATGTGACAAAAACAAGAAATGGGGAAAGGATTCCCTATTTAATACATGGTGCTGGGAAAACTGACTAGCCATACATAGAAAGCTGAAACTGGATCCCTTCCTTAACACCTTACACAAAAATTAATTCAAGATGGATTAACGACTTAAATGTTAGACCCCAAACCATAAAAACCCTAGAAGAAAACCTAGGCAATACCATTCAGGACATAGGCATGGGCAAGGAGTTCATGACTAAAACACTAAAAGCAATGGCAATGAAAGCCAAAATTGACAAATGGGATCCAATTAAACTAAAGAGCTTCTGCACAGCAAAAGAAACTACCAACAGAGTGAACAGGCAACCCACAGAATGGGAGAAAATTTTTACAATCTACCCATCTGACAAAGGGCTAATATCCAGAATCTACAAAGAACTTAAACAGATTTACAAGAAAAAAATCAAACAACCCCATCAAGAAGTGGGCAAAGGATATGAACAGACACTTCTCAAAAGAAGACATTTATGCAGCCAACAGGCACATGAAAAGGTGCTCATCATCACTGGTCATCAGAGAAATGCAAATCAAAACCACAATGAGATACCACCTCACACCAGTTTGAATAGCGATCATTAAAAAGTCAGGAAACAACAGGTGCTAGAGAGGATGTGGAGAAATAGGAACATTTTTACACTGTTAGTGGGACTGTAAACTAGTTCAACCATTGTGGAAGACGGTAGGGCGATTCCTCAAGGATCTACAACTAGAAATACCATTTGACCCAGCAATCCCATTACTGGGCATATACTCAAAAGATTGTAAATCATGCTGCTATAAAGACACATGCACACATATGTTTATTGCGGCACTATTCACAATAGCAAAGACTTGGAACCAACCCAAATGTCAACCAATGATAGACTGGATTAAGAAAATGTGGTGCATATACACCATGGAATACTATGCAGCCATAAAAAAAGGATGGGTTCATGTCCTTTGTAGGGACATGCATGAAGCTGGAAACCATCATTCTGAGCAAACTATTGCAAGAACAGCAAACCAAACACCACATGTTCTCACTCATAGGTGGGAATTAAACAATGAGAACACTTGGACAGAGGATGGGGAACATCACACACCGGGGCCTGTCGTGGGGTGGGGGGAGGGGGGAGGGATAGCATTAGGAGATATGCCTAATGTAAATGACGAGTTGATGGGTGCAGCACACCAACATGGCACATGTATACATATGTAACAAACCTGCACGTTATGCACATGTACCCTAGAACTTAAAGTATAATAATAAAAATAAATGAATAAATAAATAAAATAAAGACTCTGGGCATGATCGTTATTTAGCTAAGCCAATGGAATGAGAACTGAAGAACACCTCAAAGGTTGGCAGAAGAGTGAAAGGAGAACAGAGCAGACCATGGGAGACAGAAAAAGCAGCTGGCACCAAAACATCAGTGCTTGTGCTAACGATAAACCCTCTTTATCACCAAGCTGGTCTGAGCACCTTACAATTCCTCTGCTACTGCACTGCCTTGTGTTTGTCTGTCCCCTTTATGTCATTTAATTTTTATCATATTGTTCATGTCACCACGACAATGACCTTTGAAAATGGAGGTCATGTGTTTACCTTCTTTGTATTCATCACAGTCATATAAGTCCTTAACACATACTGGGTTAGTGGGTGGGTGGGTGGGTGGATGGAAGGATGGATCGATGGATGGATGGATGGATGGATGGATGGATGGATGGATGGATGGATGGATGGATAGACAGATGGACAAAAAAGGTGATTCTGAAGAATTTAAGTGGGAACTGAAAATAATATTCAAACTACTTTAAATTCACAGTGTGCTTCCTAATCTACATCACCATCATTCTCCACATGCTCCAGTAACATCAACTTCTCCCAAATCCCCGGACACATAAGGTTCTCTTCCATTTCCCTACTCCTACACCAATTTTTCCCTATCTTCTAAGTTTCACAAATGCCTTTCTCTTTCCACTTTCTCTACAAGCTCAGATATAAAGAATCCCACTGCCCCTAGAAATCATCACACCCTGCTTCCATTTATAACAGTGGTTATTATTACACTGTTATAAATAAGAAAATAAGCAGGGCCGGGCGCGGTGGCTCAAGCCTGTAATCCCAGCACTTTGGGAGGCCGAGACGGGCGGATCACGAGGTCGGGAGATCGAGACCATCCTGGGCTTAACACGTGAAACCCCGGGCTCTCTACTAAAAAATAATACAAAAAAACTACTGGCCAGGTGGCGGGATTTTGCACTAGCCATCCGGAGGCTCAGGAGAATGAAGGGAACCGAGGCTGAGCTTGCAGTGAGCTGAGATCTCACAGCACTCCAGCCTGGGCTTAGACAGAGCAAGACCTGGCCTCAAAAAAAAAAAAAAAAAAAAAAGAAAATAAGCACCACTGCAACACAGTCCATGATTCTTAATATCGCGCATTACATTGTTCTCTAAAAGTATGAACCCCTTTCATAATATGGCCTCCAATGTTCTTTAAAAACCACATCATACATCCAGAGATTTACATTATTAAAAGGTAATATTGGTGTCAACGCAAACACCCATAAAGATGGTAGCAGCCAAGTGACCAAATGGTGAGAGTCCACTCTGCCTCCAGCACTCTTCTCATTCATACAGGTCAATTCACACACGAGTCCCACCTACTCAAGGCTCAGCAACAATGCTTAGAATAAGCTATAATTTCATGCATTTCATATTGCTATATCTTCCTTAGATGGAAAAACACAGTATTATGTTTATGTGTCACATAAATATATTATAGAAAAATATAAAGGTTTACATGTTATATACTAAATGACCAATTTATATCACATAAAACAGTTAAGTCTCTTTGCTTTTTAAAAGTGTTTATGTCTCATTGTATTTGTGTCTCATTCATTTCAATGAATGCCCTTAATTTAGATTTATATGCCATTTAATGCCCTCCATTTAGATTTCAGAGCTATACAAGTCGGCAGCAAATAAAGGCAATAGGTGTAGAAGCTAGGGAGAAAGGATTGGGGATCAGAGGTTGGTGTGGTTATTTAAATCACTGTTTCTTAAAACAAAGATAAAAGTAGGTTAGTCTAATCATTCATTAGGAGTCATTATTCTAAGGCATAAAATTTGCCAAATAATAGCTATGTATTCATTACTTACTTTTAAAACAATGCATGAAACAAATAAGTAAACACTGTGTACTAAAATGTCAAAATGTTTTAACTTTTACACATTATATCATAGAAAAAGACAACAGTGAGGAAAATTCTAATATGTTAGAATGAAGGCTAAATAAACCCTTGATAAACATCATAAGTTAAAAATAAACCGCTTAAATTGTCTAAATGTTCACCTTAATTTTTTTCTCTTCATTGTATAAACGACTTTGGAGATATTTCCCCACCTGACCTAATTAAATCACTTTAACATTCCCCCAAAAAATATATTTATACTCACATTCACTTGAACTTGAATAGACCAGTCGCCAAGTATTGGATGGGAAGATAGCTGAAAAGTTTTGGAAATGACTCCAAGATCACTTTGTTGTGACAGCCACTGTTGGATCAAATTTGATTTGGGGTCCTAAAATGAAAACCAGACATGTAACTATGTAGAGGCTGCCCATGTGCATGTGTATCTTATCAGGTTAGGAATGATGCCTTGCCGCATTCCCACCCAGATCCAGAACTTTACTCCAAAATATGACACAAGGATAGTTTTTGGAAAATGTAGGCTTTATATTACTAAAGAAGACAAATCAAAGTTTATTCTTTTCTCATATTTCTCCTGAGTTCATCTTGATTCTGCTCCACCTTTTAATTCCTGGCACCCTGTTTCCTTCTACATGAAACACTACAACACATACATCACCAAACCCCTGGTGGCGGCGGTGGTGGTAGTAGTGTTAAAAGAAAATCTAACTGTAGAGATAACAGGCCCTATTTATTAAAGGCCCAATATATGTCAGGCACTCTGCCTTATCTCTAATCATTACAATTCTCCTTTAGGACAGGGTTATCCTCACTTTATAGTTGAGAAAACTGATGCCTGGAGAGGGGGTATGCATTCAAGCGACTGGCATGACTCAATATTACAGCACCAGTGCACGATGAAATTCAGAATCCAAACTCATGTCTGCCTTTTAACTCAACAAAAGCATATTGGAGAGATGTTTCAATCACGGATATACATGAAAAACATTTCACTCTTCCTAAAACCTCCCAAACAACAATCCTTCATGCACATTCATCCAAGCCATTCCAGCAGTCATCCTAGATTCCGCTCTCATATTTCCAGACCTTTTAACTTTGTTAGATTAATATATCCCTAATTTGTCTCCTTCTTTCCATCCTCACATCCAGCCACCATGTCCTATTTTCTAACTAATGCAACTAATCTTCCCCCTCTAGTCTTGCCCTCTCCAATACATCTTCCCCGCTGCCAATAATGTGATCCATCTGAAACACAAATCTGGGAATGAGTTACAGTGGTTAAAATACTTGGCATAGTCCCTGGTATATAAAAAGCAGTGACTATACACTTTTTATAGTCCCTGATTATAGTATATGATTATTATATTAGACCACTAGGTACTCATGGCTTTTGTTTGCCTACAGGAAGTCTACACTCCTTTGCATAGTTTACAAGGCCCTTACTAAAATGACTCCATCTACATTTCTAGGCTCATCTTCCTCCAAACGTAAAGATTTGTTTGCAGTTTATTTCCAAAAGCCCATGCATGTAGGTCTCTGCAACTGCTGCATGGAAATCCCTCCCTTCCTTGTCCACTGGTGAAATCAGTTTCAGCTTCTTGCCTCCTATACATGCCTCCAATAGGCAGAGGTGACTGCTTCCTGGAAAGTCCCTAGTATATCTGGAGTTTCTCTCTCTTGAGTACATATTTTTGTTAAAGGCAGTAAAATATGTTTCTTTTACGTATTTTATTTTGCCAAAAATCTATATTTCATTATTCCCAACTAGACTGTGACTGAGAGCAGGGGTTGAATATTTTCCCTTAGTCTTATTCTCTAAACTTTGACTAGAAGTAGTGAGTGGGGCCAGTTATTAGAAACCAGAAGAAAGCTCTCTCCCAGAGTGGAGATATGACAGTTAGGGGTAAGTACAATGCTGAGAACTGTGCAGAAAGCAGTCTAATAAGCCAGAAACCAATTGTGAAAACCAGAGACCAAAAGCAAGTCAAGAACAAGCAGGTCGCTGTATCCTTGGCAAACTCCTGGGCCAGGCATTGTAATCAGCAGTTGGTCCTACTGTGCCTGCCACGGCATGATGCATGGGAAGGCTATGAAGTTCAAAGGCTCAGGAACAAAGGAAGAAATACAAATAGCCAATAAATATATGCTGCCTACTAATTAAGGAAATACAAACGAAAACAATATAATATTGTGTTTCTTCTGTCAGACTGACACAGATAAAAATAACAACAACAATAATTCTTGGTGTTACCTGAAGTGTAGGAAAACGGAAAGTCCATATTCGACTGAAACACTATGGTAGTGAGGGCATACATTTCTCCTGGACAATGACGTCTGAACTGACCTGATGGATGACTTTGCACCTGGGGGATCTGGAGTGTTGGGGGTGAATGAGATAATTCCTCTGCTTTCCCACGCCTGTCTTGGACCTAGGTCTAACTCTCATCAATAAGGCAGAGGGGGAGAATGCAGAAACACCAGAAATCTACAAGGCACATCAGGATTTGAACTAGCCAAACATGGTGGTGTCACAGCAGAGCCCAGCATTTACATGTGGTCATCTGCTGCTACAACACAGCCACATACAGTATGAGCGATGCTCCCGTCACAGTCAGAAAAGCTTCAGGCCAGAGATCCTGGAAGAGTGGCCCCACATGCCCTTCGAGTCACCTTTAGATGGCTCTGGATCTCTGTCAGATGCCTCAACACAGCACACGGTACCTGATTGTCTCAAGCAGTAAGCTCCCTGGCTGGAGAATATGTCCGTGAGTACTATTTCTGGATTATGTGTGAAGGACATGTCTGTCCAGCATGTAGAATTAGAGAATTCAAATCACTCAAATAAGGTAGCCTCCTCACCTGGCCAGGGGTCAGATTCTGAGTTGGCCACCACTGCTCCAAAACAGTGTCAGGGCACAGTCACAGGATATACCCCCAAGCCAATAACACCTGTTCCCCTACAAGATCATTCACCCGTACCAACAGCTTCTGAACGGAGAGGTCAGAGCAGAAACCAGCCATGCCAGCCGCCACCGCAGTGTCAGAGGCACTCATTTCCACTGTGTCAGGCCAAATTGGCTAGAGGAGGCCAGAAGCGTGGGAGACAGAGGTTATGTTTTTTCTACTGCCGAAAGGCCTCAAAGCCCCTTTCCCTCCTAAGAAGACCAGTTATCCAGGCATGCAAAATGAGTAATATCCAAAGATGGCCCGCGGTCCCCAAGAACAACGCTGAACACCCTGAATGTGCTGTGACAGTCAGTATCTTAGCTACATCCTGCAGCCATTCCTGGCTGGGCAAGATGGGCCCCAAGTTAACTCTCAAGTGCACTTCTCCACATCAGCCTGCAGGTGGTGCTGCGCCAAGGAGTACAACTGTCTCAGTCAGGGGCTCCAGTTAGGCTAAGTCCCAATTTTTTCTGAAAAGTTTTGCCAAGACACCAATTGTCAGTTTTCAGCTGAAAGAGTTCACATCAGTGCTCCCACCTGGCCTCTGCAAGTTACAAGGAGGAAGGCAGCTAGACCTCAGTCCACCTTGAGTATCACCTCCCAGGTACAGAGACAGGAGCATGGCCACCCCTCACTCACAGTTCCAAAACACTTTGGGTTCCAGGTAGAATTTTAGTTTAAACTCCCCTGCCCTGACCAAGAGGGTCCTATCAGTACCAGAGCTAACAAGAGGAATGTCTCTCTGAGCCCTTTTCAGAAAGCCAAATGTGGTCTGCTAAGTCCCAAACTGCACAGAAGAGCCCAAAGAATCTGCAAATCAAATGTTCAAAGGAAGATACCAGTGCAAAGAGGCAGAACTATGAAAATGCACAGACTATCCAGAACCAGCAGGGTTAGTTCTGGGTTAGTGTCTAGAACAGGTAATTTATGCAGTGCTTTTATTTGCCTGCAATAGAAGGAAGCATTGAATGTAAACACCCACAGACAGCCAGACATTTATTAAACCATCTATTGTACACATACTTTCTGGCACACAGTAAGCTCTCCATATATGTGGATAAATGATGAAGGATGGTATGAATGGAGCCAGTTCAACTCTGCTCAGAGGGTGACATGAATTTAGAAATGCTATTCACTCTGTCAACCTGCCTTATAAACATTCCATTACATAGCAAAGGCAAACTCTGAAATAATGCTAGTTCAATTCAAGAAATATGCATTGAGCACCATGGCAACCAATGTGGTACTGGCTACAAACATATCTTGGCTCAAAGTTAAATGTATATATGTTTATTTGATTGGGTTTTGTTGTTTTAATTTATAACAACAAATAAACTAAGAATAGGAAGATACCAAACTAAAAGGCCTACTTTACCTTCCACACTATGTTATTCATTAGAATATTTGGAGTTACCAATGTCCTGAGACTACGGAGGTTCCCAGGACCAAAGACTTTTCAGTTTTAAAATCAGGGGCATCCCAGGCAAACTGGGATGTTAGTCACCCTATTTCCAAGCAACGATCAAATGTCCAGTGTTCTTCTCTGTTTAAATATAGAAAAGCAGGCCCAGCTGGATCTCAGTTGTCTTCAACTTGATTCTCACAGGAAAGCACTCAGTGTGCTAACCACAGTGCCTCCAAATCATCAGAGTATTAAGCAGCAGAGACAAAATTACTACCTTTCAAAAGGGGTTCCTAAAATAATAATAATGGTTAACGTTTAGTGAGCATGTACTATGTGCCAGACACAGTTCTAAATGGTTTACTTGAATTATCTCACTTAATCTTCATAAAAACTCGTGAGGTTTTACTATTATTACATATTTTCTAGATAAGGAAACTGAGGTTCTAGAAGGTTAATAAATTTACCCAGGATCACACAGCTAGCATCTAGCATCTATTCTTCTTAGAGCTGACAGTGATCCTTTTAAGATGTTAAGTTAGATTACATCAAGTCTGTCCTCAGAATTCTCCAGTGAATTCTCACTTCACTTAGCATAAGTTTCAAAGTCCTTATTATGGCCAATAAGGCCCTGCATGAGCCCCACCCTAACCCACCTACTTGTATATGACCTCATCTCCTAGCACCTGTCCCCTCACTCCTGGGGCTCCAGCACACTGCCAGCTTGTTGTTCCTCCAATGCACCAAACAAGCTCCCCCTCAAGGCGTTTCCATGTGCTTCCCCCTCTGTATGGGCTTATTTTGTTTTTACTGCCTTTGGCTCTCTGCTCAAATCAGTCTTCCCAGACAACCCTAGAGAAAGCAACAAACATGCTGGGCACAGTGGCTCACACCAGTAATCCCAACACTTTGGGAGGCCAAGGTGGGTGGATCACCTGAGGTCAGGATTTCGAGACCAGCCTGATCGACATGGTAAAAACCTGTCTCTACTAAAAATACAAAATTAGCCGGGCATGGTGGCACATGCCTGTAATCCCAGCTACTGGGGAGGCTGAGGCAGGAGAATCACTTGAACCCAGGAGGTGGAGGTTGCAGTGAGCCAAGATCGTGCCATTGCACTCCAGCCTGGGCAACAAGAGTGAAACTCCATCTCAAAAAAAAAAAAAAAAGAAAGTAGCAAACACAAACTCTCTCTCTTTTTCTCTCTCATACACCCACACAAATACATATATATATCTGTCCCTTTATAAATATATATTTGTATGTTTATTATGTCTGTCTCCTACTACCCAACTGAAAAATAAACTTAGTGTCAGCAGGGACTTAATCTCTTCTGTTCACTGCCCTATCGCTGCGCCTGGAACGCAGAAGTTTAATAAATGTTTGACAACTGTATAAATCAATGAAGACGCTAGGCCTGGAACTCAAGCAGGTCGACTCTAGAGGCTGAGCTCTTAATCCAGTGCTGCATGCACCACCTCCCTTCCTATTAGAGGAGTTCCATGTTGGGAGGGAAGCTTATCTTAGGTGAATTCTAAGATATTCCAGTGTCAATAACACAAGCAGAACTTCCCAGAGGGGTTTAGTAAGATGGCTACAATTCCTTGCTTCATTTCTGTCTGGCACTTACCTTAATGAGAATGTTTAAAGAGGTTTTGTAAGGCTTGAAATCTGAGAAGAGTGTAACAATGCGAAACTTCACTTCTTGCTTTGGCTTGTATAAGGCCTTGTCTGTTTGAATGAAGACAGATATTCTCTTGGTCTCAAATGATAAGCGTGTACTATTAGAGAATAAAATCTCATCCTGGGTACGTCCAGTTACACGTAGCTCATAAATCTCATCTGCACTGTTCAGAGGGAGCTGGGGGGAAAAAGAGATCACACATCAAGGTCTCATTATTTTACCTCAAAAATGTTTTAATTACAAGTTAGAATAAAAAACGTAAATACACAGTATTATCAAAAGGAACTGCAATGTTGAAATTTTGCCCCTCCCAGGCATCGGAGTTAAATAATTTGTTTTCCCTCTTTTAACATCCTGCAGTTTGCTCTCCAATTACATCACAGGGCTCCTGGAATGGGGGACACATAACCCAGTGCTCTCCCTCTGCAGGAGTCACCTTGCCATTTCCTATTCCAAGTGCAAATTCATCCTCCGTAACAGTTATTGCAGGTCAGAATACCTAACATCCTTCAACCTTCTTTCCCACGATCACCCTATTTGAGGTAGTCAACTGATGAAAGGTTCTTTTGCACAAAATTTGTTTTCTTGCTATATTCTCTCAACCTGTTTTCTGAGATGCATTCTCCTAATGCATCTTGCGCCTATGTGTCATAGTCTTGGGAGGGATGATGATGCTGCTACTTCTACTACTACTATGAATAACAGAAATCCTTCCCGGACACAGTAACTCACACCTGTAATCCCAGCACTCTGGGAGACCAAGGCAGGCGGATCACCTGAGGTCAGGAGCTCGAGACCAGCCTGGCCAACATGGCGAAACCCCATCTCTACTAAAAATACAAAAATTACCCAGGTGTGGTGGCACGCGCCTGAAGTCCCAGCTACTCTGGGAGGCTGAGGTAGGAGAATCGCTTGAACACGGAGGTTGCAGTGAGCCGAGATCGTGCCACTGCACTCCAACCTGGGCAACAGAGTGACAATTTGTCTCAAAATAATAATAATAATAATAATAATAACAACAACAACAATAATAACAACAGAAATCCTACCTTCTAGCATTAGCAGACCAAAGTCATACTAAGCAGTTTACCTGCACTATGTCATTTTAATTCACGACAATCCCTCAGGTGGATATTCTTATTAAAATCATTTCAGACACACACACTACACACACACACACACACACACACACACACGCACACACCTTGATGTGGTAATTTTAAAATATGTCCAAAAATTATCTGACTTTCCTCCCTTCAAAAGGCGAAGCCTAATTCCCCAGACTTAGCGATTTGCTTCTAAATCCTAGAATTAGGCTATGTCAGAAAAAGAATACCTTCTGCCCTGTTGTCTCTCTTTCTGGCTTGCATCACTCACTCGGGGAAAGCCAAAGTGGTGTGGTAAGGACACTAGAGAAGCCTGTGGAGAGGTCCACATTGGGAGGAACCAGGGCCTCCCACCAACCACCACCAACCACGTGTCAGCCTAGTGAATGAGCTGCCTCACAGAATGTCTCAGCCCTGGGGAAGCCTTCAGATGACTGCAGTCCTGGCTGATATCTTGATTGCAACCTCGTGAGACTCCAAATCAGAAATGCCCAACCATATTGCTCCCAATTCTTCACCCACAAAGACTGTGAGAAGTAATAAAAGTATAACTTATTGTTGTTCGACACAAAGTTTTAGGGTTGCTTAGCAATAGATAACTAGCATGCTTGACTTTTAGTTGATTTTCATATTAAAACTGAGGTCCTGAAACTATATCCTGACTCATTTTTGCAAATAAGTTTTGTCTACAGATAACTCAAAGGGGATTTTCCAATAATAGCAGACATCAGAATGCTATCAATGTGGTTAAGAATATGAAGAAAGTGCAAGAAACCACTGTCAACAATAAAATGGTCAGCAGGAAGTATTTAGGGAGAAGAGTACTGATGTCTGCAATTTACTTGGAAATACATTTAAAAATAAGATGAATTAATAAATGGATAGAAAGATGGGTAGATGGATAGATGGATAGATGTATGATAGAGCAAGTATAGTAAAATGTTAATAGTAGACCCTAAGTGGCAAATATAGGAGTGTTCATTATGAAATGTTTTCTATATTTGAAAAGGTAATAATAAAATGTTAGGAAAAACAATCAGTATGTTACCTTCAAATGACTTCTGGTGTCAATTTTTGCTTTTCTTCAATAAAGAAGTTTTTTGTTTTGCTTTGTTTCATTTTGAGACGAAGTCTTGCTCTGTTGCCCAGACTGGAGTGCAGTGGCTCAATCTCAATCCCACCTCCTAGGTTCAAGCAATTCTCCTGTCTCAGCATCCCAAGTAGCTGGGACTATAGGTGTGCGCCACCACGCCTGGCTAATTTTTGTATTTTTAGTAGAGACGAGGTTTCACCATGTTGGCCAGGCTGGTCTCGAACTCCTGACCTCAAGTGATCCACCCGCCTTGGCCTCCCAAAATGATGGGATTAAACATGTAAGCCACCACACCCAGCCTAAAGAAGTATTTATTGAGCACCCTTTGTGTACCAGGTTATCCTGGGTACATGGGATACAACAGGAACCAAAGACCTGTTCCCTGGTAGAGCAGAGAGTCTAGCCTGGAACTTGCAAGCTTAAATTCTACTTTCTCAAGTGATACTTCAGTCCTCAGACTCTTTGAATCAGATTTTCTAATATTATAAACAAGAAAATATATATATAATATTCTGTTTATAAGCATATAATATTCTGTTTCCTGGCACAGGAAACAGAATATAATATGCTTATAAATGGCATCGACTTCTAAATATTTCATGTTTAAAAATATATTTGATGGGATTGCTCTTCATGATTTAAGTTTATCATTTTTAGTGGCACAGAGGTCCCAGAACAGATGCTAGATTGAAGACTGATGTCAAATTAATGACACAGAGGCCTAGAGCTAAAGAAGCCTATTAACCGTAAGCAGCCTAAACGGTCAAAGAATTAAAATAAACACAAATGTGCCCAAAAACATTTTATTCTACCTCCTAGTCCACCCTCCTTCAGGGAGCTGACACTGACTCAGGGGAAACATTACTGACTATCTTGCTGCTCTTTTGGGTTACCTTAACTAATTTGCTTTTTTTACTTTTCCCTGTTAAACACCCCACCTTGCCATATATAAAATTTAGGTAATTTTGGATCCTCAAAGACTCAGTGTTAATCCCAGGGAGGCCACCCAGAGATGACAATATTGGGCCTTGGTGAATCATTAGACCTGGGTGCCTGTACGAAGCACGGGGCATCACCACATGTCTTGGGGTGTCACCACGCTCTCTGGGTAGTGCTCCAGAGTCTTGCGGTGTCAATGCAGACCTCAGTGCTCCATTGTTAACAATGGGGGCACATAATGAGACTGGAGAAAAGATTATTGACTTTAAGCAATTTTTATGAAAGTTTCTCTCTCTGTGCCTGATCTGGAGTAGGTTATAACCTGCCCAGAGTAGAGTGGACACCATGAGGTAATAGAAGCTCCTGCATCTTTACTGGTAAATTGCCTTCTGCCTTCTTGGGGCCAGTTATTGAAAAGGGTTCCCAAAATTGGTGGGGGTAGGGGAGGGAAAGCTATTCCTTGATAAGTGACTTCCACAGCTCTTACACAGAGTCAATTATTTACCCACAGAGATTTTGGACTCCTTGACCAGAGGGCACAGGGCTGGAGGAAGGTGCAGTTCCCACAGTGAGAGGCTGTCTGAAAGCAGGACAAGAGTCTGGGAACTGACAATATCCCAAAGCTTTCACCAACAGAATATCAATCAGCCTCTGGATTGGGTGTGTTGATTCTCACTTATGCACATCTATTTTGTGTATACATAAATGCAAACTCTCTGAGGAGATGATAGCTCTCTGCCTAGGATACATAAGGTAAGCATGCTCAAAAACATTCTTGCTAGACAATAAATAAGGATTACTTATTCTAATCTGGGCTGTCTAAAGCCATTTCACCTTCTCTGAAGGATTCATTGCTATAAGGAAACTGAGACAACACAATAGTATTTATCCTCATATACTTCAGGAATAATGCCAGTTACTAAACATAATGGAGACAATTTTTCAAAATAAAATTGAGAAATCTAAGATGATAGTTTCCATTAAAAATATATTAGTAATTATACTTACACAATAAAAACATTTCTAATCAAATAAAACTACTCCCTCATTTGACAAAGAGAACAAAATAAGTTTTTCTGCCATATTGTGTACAAAACAATAATATTTATACTAAGTCTCAATTTATGTTTTTTATTTACTTCATATTGAGGATTATTTTAGTGTCTTGAAGTACAATGAGTAAATCAGAAATAAAAAACACATTTGTGTTAATACACTCTTGAAATATTTATATTTTACACTAAAAAGCCATAAAGACCTTAAAAATAATTTAAAATATTACATTTACAAATGTCAGAATGTAAGTGCACTTAAAAGGTGGTTCTATTCACAGGTATGTTCTCACTGGGAAAAACCAAAGGTTGGTTCTGCTTTAATTGAAAACTCATTGAAATGCAGAGCCTTCTTTTTTTGTCAAGCATTTCAAATTTGTCCATACACTTTATTTCTAAGTTTTTCAAACCGTGCTTTACTAAAAAGAGATACACTCCAAAATATAATCTCTAATAAAGCTTTCAATAAATAATAGCTATATTTATATACAATTGAAATGGCATAATATTAGAGACAAATACTGGATGTGAGAGTTAGTACTTCATATACTTAAGACTTAAAAAAAGTACAGTAGGCTGGGCGCAGTGGCTCACACCTGTAATCCCAGCACTTTGGGAGGCTGAGGCAGGCGGATCACCTGAGGTCAGGAGTTCAAGACCAGCCTGACCAACATGGCGAAACCCTGTCTCTACTAAAAATACAAAAAAAATTAGCTGGGCATGGTGGTGCATGCCTGTAATCCCAGCTACCCAGGAGGTTGAGGCAGGACAATCTTGAACCCGGGAAACAGAGGTTGCGATGAGTCGTGATCACGCCACTGTGCTCCAGCCTGAGCAACAAGAGAGAAACTCCATCTCAAAAACAAAAAAAAAAGAAGTGTAGTTGCCAAATTTCTAGTTAATAGTAGCTCAGACACGTACAGTTTATACTAGTATCACTGAAAGAAACTCTCATGATCTTGCCCCACCTTCTCCTTTCAGCCTTTCTACACTTCTGGTATGTGAAACTGCAAACTCCTTTGAGGAAACCAGACAATTATTGTACTTTAGGCTGTGATTCCTGAGCTTAAACCCCACCCTCCTTATGCTATAGGGCAAATATATGACACAGGATTTATTTTCTTCTTACCACTGGAATACCCTTTCAACAAAGTTCTGCACACAGGCCCTGGGGCCAGTATCTAATGTTTTAGGTTATTTTAATGCAATCTAATGTTTTATTGCCACAAAGATTCTAGGGTTTTTTCCCCTACTTCTGCCTGCTTATGCCTCCCGAGTAGCTGGGACTACAGGCGCCTGCCACCTCGCCCGGCTAATTTTTTGTGTTTTTAGTAGAGACGGGGTTTCACTGTGTTAGCCAGGATGGTCTCGATCTCCTGACCTCGTGATCCGCCCGTCTCGGCCTCCCAAAGTGCTGGGATTACAGGCTTGAGCCACCGCGCCCGGCCCGCTTTCTATTATTAGCAACAGTATATTTCTTAGGAAAGGAAGTACAAATATAATATGTAAGAAACAGAATAGATATAGCATACTAACTAATTTTTATAAAGTATTGTTTGAGAGTACAATATTCTCTATGAACCCCCCAATATAAATATGGTTTCAGAATGTGCTTGACAAGTAACTTTCAAAAGGTACTAAGTGGCCCAGGTGTGGTGGCTCACTCCTGTAATCCTAGCACTTTGGGAGACCAAGGCAGAAGGGATGCTTGAGCCCAGGAGTTTGAGATAAGCCTGGGCAACATAGGGAGACCTGTTTCTACAAAAAATAAAAAATTAGCCAGGCATGGTGGCACATGCCAGTAGTCCCAGCTACTCGGGAGGCTGAGGTGAGAAGATTGCTTGAACCTGGGAGATTGAGGCTGCAGTGAACCATGATTGTGCCACCAAACTCCAGCCTGGCAACAGACCAAGACCTGTCTAAAAAAAAAAAAAAAAAAAAAAAAAAAAAAAAAAATTAAGGTAATAAGCAAACCTGGCTTATGAGGTAATACTGATACTAATCAAGTATGCAATGTGTCAGGGCCTAAGTCATTAGTCATCTGTTCTCAGAAAATTACATATATCAAATTGCACCTGATGTTGGATGCTGTGGTTTACTGTACCGTACATTAAGCATGCAAAGCCCCAAAACAAAGCATAGTAATGAAAGTATAAACTTCTAAATCAAAGCTATAGGAAGATTCATTCGCAAACATTTAATAATCAGGTTTTATGACTCTCTCAACAAAATAATAACCCCTTTCCATTTCTATAGCAAGTGCTACAACACTTCCACATCTCATTGCACTCCAGGACATGTTGTGAGATAAAGATGGTATCTTCATTCTCTTTTCCAAGGCCAGGGCTATGGTGAGGTGAATGAGGCACTTGTCTAAGGTGCAAAATTTAAGGGGGTACCAAAAAACTTAGCAATCAAGCAAATAATATTTTAATACAATATTTTAAAATACCAAAATTAATGCAAAAAATTATAAACAAAAAAGTCGACGCTTTAAACAAAGACAGGGTCAATGTTACTGATTTTTCCTTTTGCCTCAAGTTCTAGTATGTCTCAGCATGGCACTGCTCTTTTCAAGGACAAGGAAACTGAGGAGCAGAGTTCCACACTAGAAGGCTCATTACCACAGAAGTAGGACCAAACCAGTCCAGATGCCTTTTTTTTTTTTTTTAACTTTTATTTTAAGTTCAGGGGTACAAGTGCAGGTTTGTTACATAGGTAAACTTGTGTCATGGGGGTTGTTGCACAGATTATTTCATCACCCAGTTGCTAAGCCTAGAACCCATTAGCGATTTTTCCTGATCCTCTCCCTCTTCCCTCCCTCTACCTTTGCATAGGCCCCAGTGTCTGTTGTTCCCCTCTATGTGTCCATGTGTTCTCATCACTTAGCTCCCACTTATAAGTGAGAATATGTGGTGTTTAGTTTTCTGTTCCTATGTTAGTTTGCTAAGGATAATGGCCTCCAGCTCCATCCATGTTCCTGCAAAGGACATGGTCTCATTCTTTTTTATGACCAGTACAGATTTCTGTGCTAATAGTCCAGGCCAGTTTCCTTCAGTGAAGTCCTCTATTTTACAAGAGGAAAATCTCTGCCAAGAGTTTGAAGAGCCTCATAATCAATCTCCTTGAAATAATATTATTCATAAATAATCTGAAGGCTGAACTAAACTCAAGTCAAATTTATGTGAAATGTGTGAATTGACATAAAATCCAATGAAATATTTATTTAGCTCACTGATGCAATATATTTCTGAAACCAAAATTTTTAAATGAATACTTACTGATGGAAGAGTCAGAGTCTTAAAAGAGCCTAAAAGGAAAACAGAAAAGAAAACAGAGTTAGCACAATTTGAATATGATGATAGAACACAAACCTTCCAAAACTCTCCCAATACTCTTATATGTGTAGATGGAATCATAAATATATTTGGTCAAACCAAAATAACATTTAAATGCCCAGAAGACCCAATAAGTTATTACATATCTTTGTGCCAAATGATTAAAAATCAGGATTAAAAGGGTATCAGTGGGCGAACCCAAAAACATTAGGTTCTGCTTCTCTTTGCCATTATTATTTTTGTTGTCATGGTGCTGCTGCCCTTGTTGCTATTTTAAGATCATACGTGCTTGCGGGGCACTTCACTGTACAGTAGTAGCCTGAAGTTTATTTCTTGTTCTCACAGCCTCGTGATAAAAGAAAAAAGGAAGGCATTAGTCATGTCAGGGGTGAGCTGGGACTCATAACTGACTCATGAGTACTAGGGTGATGCAGACTTTTCTTCATGTAAAGTTTCTATACATAGGACTGCTAATTAAACTCATGCCAATTTCTCATCAGATCCATTTATCTCCGGGGGGAAAATGGTTTCATGTTAAAAATAAAAGAGTACTTGTCCAAAGTTCCTATCGAAGATGGCAGGCCCTTGGGAAATAAAATGGAGCAAAAGATGATTTTAAAGAGAGAGAGGGAAAGAATAGGCCCCGGTTCCTTCATTCATTTAAAAAATAGCACAATGTGCAAGACAGACGTGGTCCCTCTCCTCCAGGAAGCCAAATGGGTCTATCAGGTGAGAGCAGAGGCACCAGGGCAAAGCACAGTACACGGCAGGGGTTAAGCTAGCGGCATCTGGAATCAGACCACATCAAGAATTTGATACATACTGGCCCGTCCTTAAACAAATTACCTGATTCTCCAGTTCAATTTTTTTCATCTATAAGATGAGGATGCTAACAATCATACCAATCTCATGAGGTGGTTGTAAGGAATAAGTGTGTTGATACCGGTAAAGCATATAGAACAGTGCCTGACACATAGAAAACACTTCATATATGTTAGCTATTATAGTGTCAAAAAGCTTGAAGAGTTTTCCATTGGGGATGTCAGTATGCCCCTACAGACATGGTCTTCAAATTTTTATGATAGAGTATTCCATCAATAAAAACACTTAGTATACCTTATCGATGTCAAATTAGATTTATAAAATTATATACATGTATTTTCTCAACCAAAATATTAAACATTAGAAAAACTTTAATTTATAGCCAGGCACAGTGGCTCACACCTGTAATCCCAGCACTTTGGGAGACTGAGGCAGACAGAACACCTGAAGTCAGGAGTTCGAGACCAGCCTGGCCAACATGGCAAAATCCCATCTCTACTGAAAACTACAAAAATTAGCCAGGCATACTGGCATGCCTGTAGTCCCAGCTGCCTGGGAGGCTGAGGAAGGAGGATTGCTTGAACCCAGGAGGTGGAGGTTGCAGTGAGCTGAGATCACATCACTGCACTACAGTCTGGGCAACAGACCGAAACTCTGTCTTAAAATTAAATAAATAAATAAAAAGAAAAAGAGAAAAACTTTAACTTCTTAGCTTTGCTTAATAAAATAATAGAAATAAAAAGTACTACATTTTCTACTTCCATCCTTATAAATGGTCATATATACTCTTAGATGTGTGCACACCCACTTTGAAGACTACCACCCCAGTGGGCCACAATGAAATACAAGTATGTTTTCAGGAACAGATAAGTAACTCAGCACCATCACTTACCACCTAGCACAGATCAGTTCATCTAATAACTGTCATCGTAGGAAGCAAAGAGTAAGATTCTTAAACAACAGGATATTGAACATGGTGTTTCAAAAAGGTGAAGAAGGAAGTATCGTGGAACAGATACATGTAGTACAGGTAGGACAAGGAGCACATTGGAGGGATGAAGGGAAGGCACCTAGAGAAAATGATGCCAGTGTCTAGGGTTGTAGGATATGGAGAAATTAGCCATATGAGCAAGGAGGGGTACAATGTTACAGGCAGAAGAGCAGCAAATGCAAAGCAGTGGAGATCAACCTGAGTCTACTAAACCAAAGAGCTGGGTGAGCAAAGACCACAGACAGAAAGAGAACAGTAGCCAGGAGGCTTGGCCCGATCACAAGGGGCTCTTTGGACAAGATGAGTCCTCACCAGGATTATCCCAGTTGACACTGTTATTCCAGCATCCTGATTTAGCATTGTTCTGGATCTTTTTTTGGTTAGCAAATTATTATTCTAGGATGGGTTTAATGTGCACATAAATTAACTTTGAAAATGTTTTATTCTTTTTTTAATTGACAAGTAATAATTGTATATATTCATAGTATACCACATATAGATGATACATGCATACCTTATGGAATGAGGTATACTTTATGGCATGGCTAAATCACACTATTTAACATGTGCCTTAGTTCACATAACTACTTGTGGAAAGAAACAATTAAAATTTACTCTCAGCAATTTTTAAGTATACAATATGTTGATATTAACCATAGTCACCATGCTGTACACTAGATCTCTTGAAATTATTCCTCCCATATAACTGAATTTTGTGTCCGTTGACCGACATCTCCCCATTCCTTTCACCCTCTAGTAACTGCCATTTTACCCTTTGTTTCTATGAGCTCATCTTTTTCACACTCCACATATAAGTGAGATCACGCAATATTTGTTTTTCTGTGCTTGGCTTATTTCACTTAACATAATGTCCTCCAGGGTCATCCACGTCACTGAAAATGACAGGACCTCCTTCTTTTATAAGACTGAATAGTGTTCCATTATGTATATACAGCACACTTTCTTTATCCATTTATCCATTGATGGACACTAACATTGACTCCGTATCTTAGATATTGGGAATAACCCTGCAGTGGATGTGGGAGTGCAGATATCTCTTCAACATACTGATTTTATATCGTTGGATATACACCAGATGTGCTTTGGGAGTATCTTACCTTGTAGGAAGAAACTTCTGTTCATTAAGCTTACTTTTAATGGGAAAGACTTATTATATTCTATACTGAATTGAAGTGAAATTGAAAAGCCCCAGGATATTTCGGCAAGTAAACTTGGTAAAACCTTCAAAGGAACCATAAAGAGAGACAATTTACAGGGCAAATTTTGTACTGTAAAAACATTTGTGAAGAGAAGCATGGGGCTCTGCAAGCAGACTTTGTGAAATATTTGGGTTGAAACATTTAAACATTGCAATACAGGGGGGGTGGTGGATGGAATTGAGAATACCATCCATATAGCAGAATTTGTTCTGATCTCACCAGATACCTCAGCATGTGTGGAGAGGGTGTTTTCTTAATTTAAAATATTATGGTCGGGTCACTTGAATATTAAAATAAATAATGGGTTACAACCTACTGAATAAAACAAGAATCTATGAGTTCATGCTGATACACAATTAAATACATGACTGAGTGAAAGAGAAGAAAGAGTTATTCCTTACCACAGAATTCCAACTAATAATTGTAGAAGGAATCGTGGAATTCAAAAATTTCACAACTGTCACAAAAATAATGGCAACAATCACCAATCTAGCGTGTACAGGCTAAAGAGAATTGTGAGAAATAATCAACCACTGTTGTTTTAATCTACTAAATCTGGGGGTGGCTTGTTTCACAGCAACAGTTGATTGGAACACTTCAGAAATGAGCAAGATTAACTAGCAACTCTTTAAAGCTGCTCAGTCACATACAGGAGCCTCTAAACACATGTGGCTATTGAGCCACTGAAATAAGCAGCAAGTGTAAAATACACCCCATATTTCTGAGACTTACAACCCAAAAAAAATGTAAAATGTCATGTCAATAACTTTATAGTGATTAAATGTTGAACTAATAATATTTGTAAATTATTGGGTTAAATAAAATATATTATTACAATTAACTTCACCTGTTTCTCTTTTTTTTAGTGTGGCTACTAGAAAATTTCCAATAACTTATGTAGTTGACTTATACTTGTATTGGACAGAACTAGTTTAGGGGATAGAAGACTTAAATTTGTGTTTAGCAACAATAAAACGACCAACAGATCAGACAGAATGCAATTTTTTAGTTATATGAATAAAATAATAATAATAATAGTACTTACCACCTACAGAGTGTTCTAAAGCATTACATATATTAATGGGTTTAAAGCTCACAACAATACTATTAAGTATTATTACCCTTAATTTACAAATGAGAACACTGAGACACAGAGATGTGAAATGACTTGCCCAGGGTCACACAGAGAAAAAGTACTGGGGCCACGCTTCTGACCCTGGCCACCTGTCTCGTGGGTCTGAGCTCCAAACCACTGCTCTGCACTGACTCTGAGTATAAAAAAAAAAAAATAGTTGTATGCACATCAATCAATGTGATACATCATATCAACAGAATGAAGGGCAAAAACCATATGATCATTTCAACGGATACCAAAAAAAGTTGATAAAATTCAGCACCTCTTCATGATAAAAACCCTCAAAAAACTGCATATAGAAGGAACATACCTCAACATAAAGGAGCTATATATGACAGACCCACAGCCAGTATCATACTAAATGGGGAAAAACTGAAAGCCTTTCGTCTAAGATCAGGAAGACGACAAGACTTTCACCACTGTTATTCAACACAGTACTGGAAGTCCTAGCTAGAGCAATCAGACAAGAGAAAGAAACGAAGGGCATCCAAATTGGAAAGAAAGAAGTCAAATTATCCTTGTTCACAGATGATATAATATTTTAATTAATTTATTTTTTAAAGATAAATAGACACAGGGTCTCCCTATGTTGCCCAGGCTGGTCTCAGACTCCCAGGCTCAAGTGATCTGGACCTCCTCCACCTCCCAAAGTGCTGGTATTACAGGCATTAGTCAGCATGCCCAGCCAATATGATCTTGTATTTGGAAAAACTTAAAGATGCCACCAAAACACGATTAGAACTGATAAACTCAGTCTAGTTGCAGGATACAAAATCAACATACAAGAATCAGCAGAATTCTGATCTGAAAAAGAAATCAAGAAAGTAATCCCATTTACAATAGCAGAAAATAAAGTTAAATACCCAGGCATTAACTTAACCAAAGAAGTGAAAAATCTGTACAATGAAAACCATAAAACACTGATAAAAAAAATTGAAGATGACACCAAAAAAATGAAGATATTCCATGTTCATGGATTGAAATTATCGATGTTAAAATGTCCATGCTGCTGAAACCAATCTACAGATTTAAGGCGATCTCTATCAAAATACCAATGACATTCTTCACAGAAATAGAGAAAACAATCCTAAAACTTTTATGGAACCACCAAAGACCCAGAATAGCCAAAGCTATACTGAGAAAAAAAAAAAAAAAGGAGGAATCACATTACCTGACTTCAAATTATACTACAGAGCTGTAGTAACCAAAACAGCATGATATTGGCATAAAAACAGACACATGACCAATGGAACACAATAAACCCAGAAACAAATCCATACACTTACAGTGAACTCATTTTTGACAAAGGTGCCAAAAACATATATTGAGGAAAAGACAGTCTCTTCAATAAATGGTGCTGGGAAAACTGGATGTCCATATGCAGAAGAAAGAAACTAGACCCTATCTCTCACCATACACTAAAATCAAATCAAAATGGATTAAAGACTTAAACCTAAAACTGTGAAACTACTAAAAGAAAATTTTGGGGGAACTCTCCAGGACACTGAACTGGGCAAAGATTTCTTGAGCAATACCCCACAAGCACAGGCAACCAAAGCAAAAATCGACAAATAGGATCACGTCAAGTTAAAAAGCTTCTGCACAATAAAGGAAACAATCAACAAAATGAAGATACAACTGAGAATGAGAGAAAATCTTTGTAACTACTCATCTGACAAGGGATTAATAACCAAAACATATAAAGAGCTCAAATAACTCTATAGGAAAAAAATCTAATAATCCAATTAAAAATGGGAAAAAGATCTGAATAGATATTCCTCAAAAGAAGACAGATGGCTAACAGGTATATGAAAAGGCCCTCTCAACACTATTCATCATTAGAGAAATGTAAATCAAAACTACAATGAGATATCATCTCGCCCCAGTTAAAATGGCTTTTATCCAAAAGACAGGCAGTAACAAATGCTGGTGAGGATGTGGAGGAAAGGGACCCTCGTACACTGTTGATGGAAATGAAAATTAGTACAACCACTGTGGAGAACAGTTTGGAGGTTCCTAATAAAACTAAAAATAGAGCTACCATACAATCCAGCAATCCCACTGCTGAGTATACACCCAAAAGAAAGGAAATCAGTATATCAAAGAGCTATCTGCACTCCCATGTTTGTTACACCACTGTTCATAAAAGCTGAGATTTGGAAGTAACCAGAAGTAACCTAAGTGTCCATCAGCAAATGAATGGATAAAGAAAATGTGGTACATGTACATGATGAAGTACTATTCAGCCATAAAAAAGAATGAGATCCTGTCATTTGCAACAACATGGATGTAACTGAAGGTCATTATGTTAAGTGAAATAAGCCAAACACAGAAAGACAAACTTTGCACATTCTCACTTATCTGTGGTAGCTAAAAATTAAAACAATTGAACTAATGGAGATAGAGAGTAGAAGGATGGTTACTAGAGGCTGGAGAGAGTAGTGAGGGGTTAGAGAGGAAGTGAGGATGGTTAACGGGCACGAAAAGTAGTTAGAAAAATGAGTAAGACCTAGCATTTGATAGCACAACAGGGGGACTGTAGTCAATAACAATTTAATTGCACATTTTTAAATAACTAAAATAGTATAACTGGATTGTTTGTAACACAAAGGACAAATGCTTGAGTGAACGGATACCCCAGTTGCTATGATGTGGTTGTTGACATTGCATGACTATTTCAAAGTATCTCATGCACCCTGTAAATATATACACCTTCTATGTATCCACAAAAATTAAAAATAAAAAAAAAGAATCAGTTGTACTGTTGGTTTTATTATACATAGTTTTTTTGGGGGGGGGAGGGGACAGGGTCTCACTCTGTCACCCAGGTTGGAGCACAGTGGCACAATCATAGCTCACTGCCGCCCCAAACTCCTGGACTCAAGCGATCCTCCTGCCTCAGCCTCCCCAGTAACTAGGACTACAAGCACAGGCCACCACGCCTGGCTAATTATTTTTATTTTTTTACAGAAATGGGGGCTCATTATGTTGCCCAGGCTGCTCTCAAACTCCTAGGCTCAAGTGATCCTTCCACCTTGACCTCCCAAGGCCCTAGGATTACAGATGTGAGTCACTGTGCCTCATCACTGCTTTTTCGTTTGTTTGTTTTGGAGACAGAGTCTTGCTCTGTTGCCCAGGCTGGAGTGTAGTGGCATGATCTCAGCTCACTGCAAGCTCCACCTCCCAGGTTCAAGAGATTCTCATGCCTCAGCCTCCCATGTAGTTGGGACTACAGGCGAGCACCACCACAGCTGGCTGACTTTTTGTGTTTTTAGTAGAGACAGGGTTTTGTCATGTTGGCCAGGCTGGTCTCGAACTCCTAACCTCAAGTGATCTGCCCACCTCAGCCTCCCAAAGTGCTGGGATTACAGGCGTGAGCCACCGGTCCCAGCCCTGGGCCTCACCATTGTTTTTATTATACATATTTTTGATTATAGTAAAAGTTCCACAGACTGGATAGCCTGTTTGTATATGTTGCTATCACCACTTCCTCAATCACAGATGTTCAAAATCTCAGTCATCTTGAACTCTTTTCTCTCCTCAGCTCTAAGTTTATCACTCACCAGAACCCGTGGATTCTTCTTCCATGAAGTTGCCCGTAGAAGAAACTTAGAGTTATACTCTAAGCACTGCAGCAGCGGAGCTAACTCTAAAATAATTTGTGTCATACAGGAACTCTGAAAAGGATATAAAAACTAAACACTTTCCCAACTCATGTCAATTCCTCACACTACACAGTTTTGACATGTTTTGAAGTTGATTCCAAGATCTGAAACATTCCTCTTCAAACGAAAATTAAACAGCAGCCGACTCTGAGATGGTAATTACAATGCAGGAGGTTTACTAAGGAGTATTCAGCGGATCAGCACCTGCAGAAGGGAACGGGGGAAACTGGACTAAGGGAGACAGCAGTGGGGCTGCAATGCAGGCTCCAAAGAGGCATCCACCAGGGCAGCTCAGAAGCAGTCACAGCCAGTGAGAGTTGTCCTGAACTGGGACGAAAGGGCTGGACCTTCATACCCCACATCAATCAGTCACATAATGCAGGCCATCCCCAGGAGGGAGGCCACCACGGGCAAGGCAATTCTCTAGCTGATATAATCATCAGAGGCAACTGGCTCTGAAGGCAGTTGGGCACAACACTCCCAGCAGCTTTCGGGAAAAGGTCCTTCATCCCTGAAGGGCGATCTGGGCCCTAAAACGCAGCATCCACCACAATGTCCCACATTGGAATAAAATAGAAACAAACTGCAGTGAGCTTCGCCCCAACAAACCAGCACCCTCCATTATTGAGAGTTACTTATTTTTCATTGTATTAGGATAAATCATCAGGGGTTGACTATTATGCTAGGTCCATAACTGGAGGAAGTAATGTGCTTCCTTCCTGCCCTGGTCTGATACCAGCTACCACCCACCCACCGGCAGCAAATGTATACAGATGAAGAATGACGGGGGTGGGGGTGGTAATTTATTTTAATCCAATGACATCAGCAAGGAGAAAGCAAAAAAACAGTTGGGAATCTACAATCCAAATGAGGCTCTCAGACATTGACTTATTGGAGGCCAAGTATTCTGGCACTTCAAAACAAGCTAAACAGATTTGAAGTGCAGGAAATCTCATTTCATAGTAGAAGTGTTTTTTGTTTTGCCTTTTGTTTTTAATGCAGCTCTGAATCAAGTCAAATCTTTGAGGAATTCTCTCACTAGAGAGAAGTTGGAAGAGCAGTTCAGCTGCATGCCTGGGTCCTAATGCTCAGACACATGACCTTATCTGTTCACCGATGCAAGAAAGATACAGAGTTAGAAACAGAAGTCCTACCCAGGCCAGGCATGGCAGCTCATGACTATAATACCAGCACTTTGGGAGGGCTGAGGCAGAAGGATCCCTTGAGGCAAGGAGTTCAAGACCAGCCTGGGCAACATGGTGTGACCCCATCTCTATTTAAAAACAAATAAAAATACAAAATACAAGGACTCTTCCCAAACGCTATACTGTAGGGACAGAGATGTCCCACCCACCCCTATTTCTTGCTGGATCCAGGGAGCGACTCAGAGGATGTGTGGACACATCCAATCTAAGGCCTACTCACTGGTCTCATGTGTTATTATTAAAAGGTCGATTTTAAGTACTTGACATTTTTTTCTGCTGATCTTCCCTTTAAATTTACAAATACAGCTTGGAATTTCCTAGGCACTTCTGAAGTCCTAGCATAGGACTTATTTGAAAGTTCTATTCATTTAGAAATAATTTACACAACCAAAACACAAAATCGGGAGCAGCAGGGAGGAGAATGGGGGAAGTATAGATGAGAGAGGAATAATAATCTCTTTCTCTGCTGTTGCTAGGTTGAGAATTAAATAGATAGTATTTGCAAATTGTTGTGAACATTTTTCTCCCTTTTGGCGAGGCTCCATTCAGACACGGGAAACGGTCACCACCTCTTGAAACCCAGTACGGCACTCTTTTAAATCACTAACTAAAGACACACTCTGTTATGTAAGGTTCCTCTTAGCATTTTTATAGACAACTTTATAAAACTCCAATCATTTCTGTGTATAACCAGAGACAGTCAATCTCAAATCCCTTTCAGATGCTTTCTCCTTCCCAGTGCTGCTTAAGCAACTCGGAAGAAACCTTGTTTGAAGACTTCGCATTTGGCACAGCCTGAGAACTGGCCGTTTGATTTACAAATAGAGTCAAAGCTATTTTTAAATTGTGTAATAAGCATACACAAAAACTAACCTTTCCTTAACTTTTTAAACATACTCGGTAATACCATTATATGCTGCCTCTTCTGACATCTGTCCTCACCAAATAGCTTTGGAAAATCATTGAAGGAAAGGAGTACTGTGTAAATGGAAATCCAACTAGGTACAGAAATACTCTCTATGAAAAAAAAAAAAAAGTGGATTTTCCACTATATATATATATATATATATGCCTGACTTAGTGTTTGCTGCTTAATTATTTTTGGCAACCTTTTGCTACTCAGTCTCATGCAATAATACATTTAAATTTATTATCACTTTTTTAGCTGAAAATTTTGATCTCTTTATCAATTTACTAAATTTTTTTCCTCATGCTTCAGCATTCTTTGATCTACAGATAAACAAGGTGAGAAATAGGGGTTTTCGCCCACAAATTCATGGAAAACAAAACTTTAAAATACAATTTTTTTTTGTTTTTTGAGACGGAGTCTCACTTTGTTGCCCAGGCTGGAGTGCAGTGGCATGATCGCGGCTCACTGCAACTTCTGCTTTCCAAGTTCAAGCGATCCTCCTGCCTCAGCCCCCCTAGTAGCTGGGATTAAAGGTATGAGCCACCATACCTGGCTAATTTTTGTATAAAATACAATATTTTTTAGACAGTGAAATAATAGACATTGGAGATTCATATGGCAGGCAGGTGAGGGATAAGAAATGACTTAATGGATACAACATACACTATCTGGCTGATGTTTATACTATAAGCCCAGACTCCACCACTACCCAAAATATCCATGTAAGAAAACTGCACATGTACTCCCTAAATCTATAAAAATAAAAAATTTTAAAAACTTAAAGTAAGATTTAAAAATACAATGTTTCTGCTTCACAGTTTAATGTCACTTTAAGGCAAAATAACTATTGGGGAAATTCAATTTACACAGAAAACACAAGTATTCTGAGCAAAACAAAACCAAACAAAAAAATCTCCTTTCATCCCTTACATACTCCTTTTATATTTTTCTCTCTTGTTTCCCTTTGCTTACAAATATCTTAATAAATTTGAGTTTCATAAACAAAGTTTTGTTCCATTTAGACTGCTGAGTAAAAAAAAAAGCAGGTCAAACACAAACCTACTAAAAGTAAAATAAATAAAATGGTACACTATAAAGTAAATGTTACGTTAAGTACAAATGAAAAACCCAAAGTCAAGCAAGGTTCTTGGCTGCTAAATGTACAAGGCATTCTCTTTTTTTTTTTTTTTTTTTTTTTGAGACAGAGTCTCGCTCTGTCACCCAGGCTGGAGTGCAGTGGCCGGATCTCAGCTCACTAGCTCACTGCAAGCTCCGCCTCCCGGGTTTACGCCATTCTCCTGCCTCAGCCTCCCGAGTAGCTGGGACTACAGGCGCCCGCCACCTCGCCTGGCTAGTTTTTTGTATTTTTTAGTAGAGACGGGGTTTCACCGTGTTAGCCAGGATGGTCTCGATCTCCTGACCTCGTGATCCGCCCGTCTCGGCCTCCCAAAGTGCTGGGATTACAGGCTTGAGCCACCGCGCCCGGCCATACAGGGCATTCTTAATGGCAGGGTCAGCAATCCACAGCCTACAGATCCAGTCTGGCCCACGCCTGTTTTTTGTACAGTTCATGAACTAAGAATGGGTTTGCATTTCTAAATAGCTGGGGGAAATATCAAAAGAAGAATAGTATTTCGTGATAAGTAAAAATTATATGAACTCAAAATTTCAGCATCCGTAAATAAAGTTCTGTTGGTACACAACCATGCTCATCTGTTTACGCACCATCTACAGCTGCTTCCAAGCTATAAAGACAGAGGTTAGCAGCTGCAATAACGACCTGAAGGTTGGCAAAACCTACATGCTTAGCATCTGGCCCTTTACAGAAATTTTGCTGACCTCTGTGGCTCTTTTTAGGGAGATTTTCTTCTTCCTCAAGGGATAAGGAATAAGGTTGAAGATCCACCTAAGCCAAAATGAGTCATCAGCAGGGAAACTTGGACTCATGCCACAGGCTCATGGTCAGGCATCAGTATTAATATCTGATAGTGGGAAACACCAGGTACAACATAGTTAACATTCCCTGAGTGTTTTCTATGTACCAAGCATTGTGATAAATGTTTTAAAGATGTGCACTAAAAAAAAAATAGAAATAAGTGGGTGAAATTAATTTTAATAACATATTTTATTTAACTCAATATGTCCAAAATATTAACATTGAACATGAAATCATTATTTTAAAATCACAAGTTTTACTGCATTTCTTGGAGCTAAGTATTCAAAATCCATTGTGTATTTTATACTCATGGCACATCTCAATTTGTATGAGCCACATTTCAAGTGCTCAAAAACCACATGTGGCTAGTAGCTACCATATTGGATGATACAGCTCTTAAGTATTATCTCATTTAATCCTCTCAACAATGCTATGAGGTGGGTACTATTATTAGGTGATGCTAGGGTTCAATTTCAGTATGGTTTCCAAGCACCCATTCTAACCCACTATGCCTCCCAAAAAGTGCAGGACAGACCCAGCTATTCCTTCCAAAATAGTAGTGCAAACATAGCCTCATATTCCTTCTCTCCTTGTTCCTCCTCTGTAGCTTGCTGCACTCTCATTTACTATTTGGATACACCCACTCTTTCATCTTTCCTCTCTTATCCATGTTTTTACTACCTCAAGCCCCTATGTAGCTCTGTAGGTTACCATTCCTCTTCGACCATTCCTCTTCAACTGATCCATAAATAAAATGTATGGATGGGCTGCAGAATCCTTCACAGCATTCATACCACATTCCCCAACTCCCATGTCCATGGCAGACACAGCTAATTCATCCAGCTCTCTAGTCCAGAAAACCCAGACTTGACTTTGAAACTGTCAACACAGCACTCCAATCACCCTCTACAATCAACTTGGGCTGACACATCAAATGAAGCCTACTCTGCTTCCCTGCGAAGAGCATGGGCACAAGAACCTCGTGTGGTCACCAAATATTTGTCACCCTGCATTGTGCCATATGTAGTTTGGTGCTGAATAAATTTCAAGTGCTGAGAATAATAAATTCCCCATCTTATCTATATTCCTGAAGAGCTTTAACATATATTGCAATGAAACTTAAGTTTGTAATACTAAATCATTTCTGCCAGTTACATTTTCATAAATGTAAATTCCTAACACAGCCCTGCCAAAAGGGAGCTGCTACGTGTTCTTTAAAAATGTTCCTCTCCATTTATTTCCAAGCTCTTTACCAGTCTGGTTTTCGGATTTTAACTTATGAATCGTTTCTTCAGAACTAACAACCCACAGACCTGCCATCTACCTACCTACTGCTACCTCCTCCACCAAATCTTTGACCAATTTCACCCTGAACCTTGCAAGGGAAGAAAATCACCTCAAAGAATTCTCCAAGGGAAGTGAAGAGTGGAAGAGATAGAGCCAGACCAAGATCCACTTTAATCCTCCTCGCCAAGTTTTATCATTGCACCTTTCGTATGCTAGTCATCTTGGCCCAGACCAAGAGATGGTGAATTACAAATTCACTGACAACCATGGCAGTAATAAAGTAATTCCACCCAGTCCTCTTGAGCTTCAACTGAGGCATATCTTCATGGTAAACAGCCCTTTCCTCTTCTCTTTCCCCTCTGTGTTAGCTCCCCCAGATATGAATATGACTTTCAGCCCCTGTATTCCAATTTCCTACAATCCAATGGTGACCCAGTTCAGGGCACCACCAGGGAAGATCTCCAATCCTGTGTTTCTCTTTCCGGTGTGCCACTACTTTTAACTTTTACCCCCATTTCCTATAAAGTGGTGGCCAGATCTGTGCAATTTACAGGTGGATAGATAAGTTTTCCTAAAACTGTATTTCAATTTTATTCTTCGTCTCAATTTCACACCTCAAAATATTTCTTTCCTTACTGATTCTCTTCTATTTCTTTCTTTCTTCAAAGAAGAAAGTATGAGGGTTTTTTAAGGATAATCCACTTCCCTCTGCCCCTAATACTGAGCTCACCCCTTCTAACCCAGGAATTATCCACCCTCTCCTTTGCCTTAACCACTTTCACCTTTCTAATGTGCCTTTTGAGGGAACATCCACCTCTCTCCTTTCAACCACCAAACTTCTGGAAAGAATAAATTCTGATTATATTTATCACCATCCATTTATTCCTTCAAATTTGCTTTTGCTCCCAACATTCGACTTAAAGCCACTTGCTTAAGGGTCACCAATGTTCTTTCCTCTGTCCTCATCTCTTCTCTGGCCTTCTGAGAGAATTGATACTATTAAACCTTCCTTCTTGGAACTTCTTCTTCCCTTGACTTCTGAAACATTTTCAATCTACCCTTCTCTGACTGCTCGTTGTCTATTCTTTTCTTTTCTTTTCTTTTTTTCTTCCTGAGACAGGGCCGTGCTTTGTTACCCAGGCTACAGTACAGTGGCACTATCGTGGCTCACTTGTAGCTTTGAACTCCCAGGCTCAAGAAATCCTCCCGCTTCAGCCTCCTGAGTAGCTGGGACTACAAGCACATGCTACCACATCCAGCTAATTTTTTTTATTTTTAGTTGAGATGAGGTTTCAATATGTTGTCCAGGCTGATCTCAAACTCCTGGGCTCAAGCGATCTGCTCGCCTCAGCCTCCCAAGTTGCTGGGATTACAGGCATGAGCCACTGTGTCCGGTCTTCTCCCTTTCATTAACTTATTTTCCTCTTTCCAAGCTTCTCTCAAAAGTCTTGTTCTTCCCATGAGCTCTGTCTCCCTTGTGCATCTTATGTATTTCCAGGACTTCAAAATACTGTCTACCTCTATGAAAACAATGCCTAAATCTCTCTCCCCAGCTGCAGTTTCAAAACTATCTGCTGGACATCTCCACCTGGATGTCTCCCCAAACTCATATCCAAAGCAGAATGAAACATCTTTTCAAAAGATATATACACAAACCCCTACTCCTTTTCTTAACTGCCACACCTAGCCAGCAGCTCTTTCCTCCGGCACACCCTTCCTGTCTCTAGTACAGGAAGTAACTGTTCCCTCCAAATGCCAAATATGTCAGCAGAGATGGGACATTTATGAATGGACATCTGTATAGCTCTGGAAGTAAAAGGTAACAGTACCAGGCACAGGGTCACATACAAGAAGCACTGTTTACAAACCACATTGAATTTTTTATACAAAAAATAAAAACTCCTCCAGCCTTCTGCACTATTAATATTATATTATCCTTCTGGGACCTCGGAATCTCCTCCAGTGCCTTCCTTTCTCTTATTCCCCACTCCCCATTCACTCATGTTTCACATACAGCAAATAATCAATAAATAATACATTAATGAGAAGAAATGTCTGTGGGGAAACAACTAGTTTCAGCATTGTAAAGCCCTCTTCACAGGACATAAAGGATCAACAGTAACCCAGCCCAAATTCTTATGGGATCTGTTTTCTATTTCCACCACAACCCTTCAGTGAGTCACTAGGACAGTGACTCATTCAGTGCTAGAAGAGGAGCAGCACAGGTTTAACTTGGAGTTTAAAGAATCAGTGTGTTCATTTTTAACTTCACCCAATCATTGATTCACAATCAAACCCCAAGTCATGTTTCTCCGTGGCTGAAAGCGAACACCAGCGCTTAGGGTTGAAGGCTGCTTAAAAGCAAACATGAAAGTCCAGGAGGAGCCTTCCCTCCGCTGCCATGAATCATCACAGGCTTGCAGGGGCATGCTACTCACCCTTGAGCTTTCCAGCATTTGGTCGAGCACAATTTGTGAGATACCAAAAGGCAGTTGTTCTCATTCTAATGTGACTAAGAATCACCTGTGGTGATGGCAGAATATAAAGGTTAGATTCTTTTTTTTTTTTTTTTTTTTGACAGAGTCTTGCTCTGTCGCCCAGGCTAGAGTGCACCAGTGCAATCTCGGCTCACTGCAGCCTCTGCCTCCTGGGTTCAAGCGATTCTGCTGCCTCAGCCTCCCGAGTAGCTGGAACTATAGGCGCGCGCCACCACACCCAGCTAATTTTTGTATTTTTGGTAGAGACAGGGTTTCACCATGTTGGCCAGGCTGGTCTTGAACTTCTGGCCTCAAGTGATCCACCTACCTTGGCTTCCCAAAGTGCTGGGATTAAAGGAGTGAGCCACCACACCCAGCCCAGATTCTTGATTCTTACGCATGTCTTGAGGAAGGCCATGAATCAACCTTTTTAATAAATACAATTTGCACTTTGAGAAACACAGCAACAGAATTTAGTTTTTAAAAGGTCTGTGAAGCTTCTAACCCAGCCCCCATCCCTTATACAGAACCATTAGTGCATAAAGAGCAACTCCACCTTGAGCTAAAATAAGAAACTTTTACAAGATGCAAGTAAGCATTTTTAAACTCCTTAGTTAGCCTTATTTTCTTCCATATCAGAAGAATCAGCATTTGTAAATATATCTTAGGTCTTAAGCTCAGCTCTCCATATGTCAGGAAAGTTTCGTAGCATATAATGGAAATAGCACTGGACTGCAAATTTGGGAACCTGCAATCTGTTTCAACCTGAATTCTGCCACCAATAAGTGATTTGACCTTGGGAAAATCCCCAGATCCCATGCCTCACCTCAGTCTCCTCAGCCATATATTAGGTGATTGAATTGGCTTATCTTTGAGGTCCCCTCCAGCTCCAAAACTCTATGAGGCTGAAAGTAAACTAAGAGGAGAGCTAGCATTTCATCTTGTAATTCTTTCTATTCAAATTAGATTTCATAAGATCCAGGTCTACACTACTGCAAGCAATGTGAAAATGATTATAGTGGAAGATGACTATGCAACATTGCATCAATATCCCAAAATCAAGGAAACAAAAATACTTCACTCTCTTCCCAGCAATAGAAAACCTTATTGTCTCTGGACCTCAGATACAACTAACTTCAAATTCAGGCTTCACCATTTACTAACTGGGTTAACTCAGAAAAACTAATTGTTCTCTCTTTGCCTCAATTTCCTCACCTCCAAAATGAAGACAAGAGTATCTACTTCATCAGGTGTTAAAATTAAATATTGTGCATAAAGTCCTTGGTACTATGAGGAAACTGGATATTTAATATGTTAAATCCCTTCCAATCCCTTCCTAGGGGTGTGTCTTTTATAGAGCTCCCAGTTCAAGACCATCACAATAGGTGATTAATAATTGCCTTCGACATAAACTGTTGCTACTCTCTTCTAGTAACAATAGCTACCATTTTCTTGAATAATTCCTTTGTGTTAAGTGCTTTGAATATGTTACCTCATTTAATCCTCACAATATCCACATAATTGTATAAGGCAGAAACCACTATTTTTCAGATGATGAAACTGAAGCCTGGTGAGATCATGACTGCCCACAGCCACACAACCACTAAGTGGAATGGCCAGCACCTGTGCCCAGGTAGCCAGGCTCCAGAGCCCAGGCACATCGTGATTACGCTGTGGTCCTTTATTCTCAAGCACCACCTACCTGTTAATATACATCACACACAATAGCAAAGACGATGTGTGAATGAAAAGCCTACACCCTTTAAAAATAATTCTCACATAACTGCAGGTTCAGACTGAGTTCTGTTGGCAAAGCTGCCTGTGAAAACCTGCTCTGGGAGATCTGCCCACACATTACACTAATTAATCTACTTTCATAAAGACCATGGGACTGATTTTTATCTACGAGGCATGAAATGCATGTTCAGGACCTTTGTTTCCACCAGAAAACCATCCTAACCGAACTGGATGATTTTTTAAAGTTTTTCAGCTAATATCTCAATTTTTAAAAATTTCCCACCCTTACTGAGCCAAGATGGAAAATAAAATATACCACAGTCAATGTGAGAAAGACAACAAAGGAAAAAAACATATTTTTTAAAAAATCTTTTAAAAAAGAAGGTTAACACTCCATTAACTCTCCAGAATTTTAGGGCAAAAAGAAAAAGCAAGTTATTAAAGGCTATAGACACATTTATAGAGCACATCCCACCCCAATAACTCAATGGGAAGATGGAAGTAGGCTTGGCAGCATTTAAAAAATGGTGCTACCAAACCAGCAGGCACTTACCAGGAGACGCCCATGCAGAGTCCCCAGATTTTTCGGTAGGCATTTTCGATTTCGCTTTTTGGGAGTTTTTGGTTTGGGGGGTTCTTTTGTTTTTGTTTTTGAGATATAATCTCACTGTGTTATCCAGGCTGGTCTCAAACTCCTGGGCTCAAGCAATCCTCCCACCTCAGCCTCCCAAGCTCTCTCTCGGATTATGGTTGTGAGCCACTGCACTCAGCCTCTAGGATTTTTTTCTTAAACCAGGTTTACATGAAACTAATGATGATGAATTCATTAATGAGGGAGAAAGGCTATATTCTTTATTACTTGAAGTGACTCTTGTTCAGGAAAACTACTGAAAGTTTACAAATGAAAATGTCAAATTGTAGCAAAAGAAGGGAAAATAAAACAGAAATTATGGTTTCAAGGACATCACAAAAATTAAATTATTTTATATGCCTTACAGATGAGAGGACAGTTCTCAAAATGTTCGTAACTTTTTTTCCTTGATTTGGCATGGAACTCCAGAGCAACCTCACAGTAAGGAAAAAGAAAAAAATATATATATATAGGAAGAGATAAAGGGACAGACTCACTCTCCACCCAATACAATAGTCTGACTTGATTTTAAATGCCAATAGCTGCGCCATCTTCTCTCCTCTGGTAATTATTACCTGCTGAACTTTTACTATGTTTTTGTCAATTATGTTTATTTAACTAACTCTTTATGCAAAGGAAGATATGATTAGGAACATAGTTCTAATCACTGTGGAGATGATGGCAATGATGCTGATGGTGGTAGACGTGGTGACAGTGGTGACAGTGACAAGCAATCTTTTGAATCTCACTACTAGAAAGGCATTGATACACTTTTCCAGAACTCTGCAAAGTGTAGCAGAAATACTTTTTCTAAAGGTCTATTAATCACCAAAAAAAAGCCCATAATCGCCGGGCACGGTGGCTCACACCTGTAATCCTAGCACTTTGGGAGGCCGACGTGGGCAGGTAACAAGGTCAGGAGTTCAAGACCATCCTGGTTAACACAGTGAAACCCCGTCTCTACTAAAAATACAAAAAATCAGCCAGGCATTGTGGCACACGCCTGTAGTCCCAGTTACTAGGGAGGCTGAGGCAGGAGAATCGCTTGAACCAGGGAGGCAGAGGTTGCAGTGAGCCAAGATCATGCCACTGTACCCCAGCCTGGGTGACAGAGCGAGACTCCATCTCAAAAAAAAAACCTACAATCAATCCCCAATAAATACAGGATTAATGTATTTTTTAAATGAATAACAGTAATATAACCTACACTCCTGGCCATAAAAGTGGAAATGTAAATAAAATCTCCCCCATATCTGTCAAACAAACAAATGAACTCTTCCCTAAAGAAATGCCATACTTTTTCATCTTTATTAAATACATTTTCCATTTGAACCCTTTAGTTATTACTATTTCTGATGCAAATTGAGACAGAAATCTATTGTGGTTTGGGTAAAACACCTCCCTACCCTGAGGATTTCTAAGAAGTCCAGAACTGCTGGAAATAAGCTACTAAGAAACAGTCCACTGCCTTACCCAGCTCTACTACCAGATAAATCTTGATTAAAACCAACCTTCTGTTGGGGGGGTGGGGTGGCTCAAAAGAAAATGATGAAACAATCAGGCTCACACCTATAATCCCAGCACTTTGGGAGGCTGAGGTAGGAAGATCACTTGAGCCCAGTAGTTCAAGACCAGTCTGGGCAACATAGCAAGACCCCATCTCTACCAAAAAAAAAAAAAAAAAAAAATTTAAACCTAGCCAGGCGTGCTGGCACTTGCCTGTAGTCCCAGCTATTCAGGAGGCTGAGACAGCAGGATCACTTGAGCCCAAGAATTCCAAGTTGCAGTGAGCTATGATTTCACCACGGCACTCTGGCCCGGGCAACAGAGTGAGACCCTGTCTCTTAAAAACAAAAGGTATTTATTTGTTGGTGTTTATGTGATGGAGAAAAAAACAAAACACGAATCCACATCCAGATACTTGAAGATCCAGACCCCTGATTTAGAAGTCCTGGTTTATCTACATATGTTACAACTGGAGAAGCCAAATAAAGCAAAGGAAGTGAAGACAAGCAGGGAGAAGTGTCTTGATCCTCAAGTCCTCACATTACAGGAAGCATCTGCTCTGAGAACAGTAACTCCCAGCCTCTGATAATACAGTAACATTCTCCTTTGAAAGAGGAGAGTGCTCCTAGCAATGCCATTGTCAATGAAACTCTATGTCGATACAGTCAAAAACAGCCCACGAAAGAAGCAGCATTTTCCCTTTTTCCTTTCCATAGATCCACTCTGCTCCCAGGACAGCTTTGCCCCACCCAGTCTTGAGTACTCGAACTTTCCCATGGGCATATGAGGAAACCTTCTCCCAAAAGAAGATCTAAGAATAAAGTTGAAAACCAACCCACAACAACATGCACCCCCTTTTGTTGCAAAAAAGAGAGAGACTGATAATGGAGATTACAGAAAAGACCTAACAGGTGAAATTCTAAAATTAGAGTATGTAAATGTCCAAGCAAAGCTCAAATATTTATCAAAAACATCTGTATATAGGCCGGGCGCGGTGGCTCAAGCCTGTAATCCCAGCACTTTGGGAGGCCGAGATGGGCGGATCACGAGGTCAGGAGATCGAGACCATCCTGGCTAACACAGTGAAACCCATCTCTACTAAAAAATACAAAAAACTAGCTGGGCGAGGTGGCGGGCGCCTGTAGTCCCAGCTACTCGGGAGGCTGAGGCAGGAGAATGGCGTGAACCCGGGAGGCGGAGCTTGCAGTGAGCTGTGATCCGGCCACTGCACTCCAGCCTGGGCTACAGAGCGAGACTCCGTCTCAAAAAAAAAAAAAAAAAAAAAAACATCTGTATATATTCTGGACCTCTGCATTGCAGGAAAACTGCCACACTAGTGGAGCCAATATTATAAATTCTTTTTTTCCTTTTACTTTTATTTTAGTTTCAGGGATACATGTGCAGGTTTGTTATATAGGAAAATTGCCTGTCATAGGGTTTTAGCGTACACATTATTTCATCATCCAGGTGATAAGTGTGGTACCCAATAGGTGGTTTTTCAATCACCTCCCTCTTCCCACTCATAATTCTTAATGAATAAACAATGAATGTGGAACTACCTTACATATTATGTCCTGTTATTTAATATTTCAATATTTTCTTTAGCAACTATCATAAGATCAGGAGTTATTCATTTTCAGAAATGATAGTTCAATAATGAAAGTTGAAGTCTGCCCCCATGTAAAAAGGAAATGGGCTTTCTGCATCCTCTTCTGCAATATTATTATACTAATAATATTAGCAATTGTTTATTGTATGCCTAAGAGGTACTACATACAGATTTTAACTTTATAACTGCCCTGGGAAGTCAATTTCATTATTTCCATTTTATAGACGAGGAAACTGTGGCTCAAAGCAGTTAAGTAACCTACCTAACATCACACAACTAGTAGCAAAGTAGTACCAGGATTCAAACTCAGATCTTAAGGGCTAACCTATACTTCCCCTCCAGGGAAATAAGACCTCCCACTTCCCTGACATTGCTTCTATGAGGGACAAAGTGACTTGCCCCTACACACACCATCTCGTCCTGACTCCTATTCCAAATATACCTACCCAGTGAACTTCCAGTGGGGAAAGAACCACAGATGCAGATAAACTTTTACTTTTATTTCATTTCATGATGGTGTTCATTTCTCTATGCTCGTAGAGAATAAACACTTCTATAATGAACCGTTACGGAATACCATCCACCCTTCATTACATGCCTTAAATGATTTTTTTAAAAATAACTCTTAACTTTACAAAAATGTATGTCTCAGCCAGGCACAGTAGCTCATGCCTGTAATCCCAGCACTTTGGGAGGCCAAGGTGGGTGGATCACTTGAACTTAGGAGTTCGAGACCAGCCTGGGCAACATGCTGACAGCTTGTCTCTAAAAATAATTATAATAATCTAAAAAAGGAAAAAAAAAATGCAATAAAAGTTCATTTTAATGAAAAAAGTTTTAAGTATTTACCTCTTCCCCCCAAAATTATTTTTCCCTTAGTACTGAAAAAGAAGACATTCATTGGCCCAATTTAATCTTGGGCCATGTTAGAACCCAGACTTGAAACAAGAACCAAACTTGGTTCTGTTACAAATGGCTCCCACTTTCACACTATTTTCTTTTTTTCTTGTTACTTTAAAACTTAAGAAATATTCCATAAAACTGGATTTTAACTACTGTGTAGTTTTTCCTCTCCTTCCCACAGGCCTATTCTGTAAAATACTTTGCACTCAATAAATATGGTTTTGTGTTAGAGACTAACCCATTTCCTCTTCTGGGGCACACACTAGCCTACATTTCCCATCCTCTTTTGCCTATACATATGAGCATTAGTGATGTGAGCTATTTCTAGGCCTATCCCATAAAAACCTTCTACATGCTCTTCCCATGCTCTTCCCCTTCTCCCATGAAGAAACTCCATGCTCTTCCCCTGCAGTCTTGGGAGCCACATGATGATAATGGAGCCACAAAATGGAAGGAACCTGGGTCTCTGAATCTGCACTTGGAAGACCATCCGGGAACACTATCTAGGGCTTTATACGAGTGAGAATTAAAAGTATATTAGGTAAGTTACTGCAAATTTGGGGTTTCTCTGTTATACTACCTAACACATAACCTTATTAACATATTCCAATTATTACTGCAGAAGGGTAAGACTTTATGCTGTTTATCTTACCTTTTTCAAAGACTCCTTCTGCTTCCAGGACAGAGACAGTGAGGTTTGATGCTGTCTTGAGCAGCTCCGCCTTCACAGTGACCTGTGAGGGGCAGTGTTCCAGAAGCTCCACCCCAATAGTCACATTTCCTCCGGGCCTGATGATCCCTGGGGTTGTCACCAGAAACCGGGGCCTAAAGAGTTCCCAACAATGGAAAAACAAAGTTTCTTATCCTCACATCTCCTCTCCTTTGTGACCCTCAGATTTCCTAGTGCGATAGGCACTCCATACTGTGCCAATTGCAGTCGTTTCCGTTAACATTGCCCACTGCTCTATTTAGCAACTGCATTGAAATGCTACTGAAACAACAATAATTCCCATAAATCAATTTTAATGCAGTAATTCATGCATCACTACTAGAGGAAGGCCTGTGTTATTTCTATTTTATAAACCACGAACAGCACAGAAGGAACCATGATGTAAATGGCTTGCACCGGGGCATACTGGAGTTATTGGCAAAGCAAGTCTCTAAGCTTCTTTCTCCTTTACAGACGACCTTATCCCAGCGTGATTATTTTCTTGTTGTTGGTGGTGTTTAAGATTTTGCCTGTTTCTTATTCAAACCTTTATGTTTGAGTTTGCTGCCCAACGAGGATAAAAAATTATTTAACCAATACCGTTGATTGAAATATACCATTTGAAAATAAACTACAACTGGTGAAAATTCCAGGTATAACGGATCATAAAAAGAAGTCACTAAAGGAGCACTTTCTCCGCTTTAATTAGGGGTTAAGCCTCAACTACAGAAATCTTTAGGAATGAATGGGGCTTTCCATTATTGGGTGCTGTTATCTTCCTATAATGTCTGCCCGTGAACCCATACATCAGTCCCCTCCGCCACACTTTGGCAATGCTAAGGTTGAGACATCTTGATTAGAAAAAATACATCATGTCTTTGAGAGAAGAAACGCAATTTGGGAGCAAAAAGTTGAAAAGCAAAAGGCAGAGGCAACGTGAACTAAAAATAAAATGACTCTTCTTCAGAAAGTTGTTATGGCCAGGGAGACGCTTAAACAACTTCATGAGCAGAGAAAGTAACTGTCCCATGGAGAGCCACGCTGAAGCTACATATGGTCAAACTCCCAGGCCAGTGCCAGGCTGGGGACTGCAGCCGCGCGGGCGTTTCCCACCCGCTGCGGCACAGCAGCCGCCACCTCCCCGAAGCCCCGGCCCAGAGCCACAGACCGGCCCAGGCCCGCGCGCCCGCGCGCCCCCCGCGCGCCCACGTTCCTACCCGCGGGCCGCGGCCAGCGCGGCGGTGCACACGCAGAGGAGGTGGGCGGCGGTCAGGAGCGGCGGGCCCTGCATCTCGACGGCGTCTGCAGGGGCTACACTCCGCTGCCGGGGAAATTCGCGGGCACCGTGGGGTGTGGCTTGCCACCTCCTCCCTGATTTTTTTTTCCCTCTTAATTCGAGTTTAGTAATCTGAAATGGGCGCGCCTAACAGCAGAGTAAGAGATCTAAATTGAGACAGGACTTGGAGGCTCCACCCCTCCCATCCCCATTACAATGGCGCTTCTCGCTGCTGTGGAAAAACATCGCCAATCCAGGGGGTGAGAAAGCAGTCGCTAAACGCAGGCGGCCCCACCTGGCCCCGGCGTCCCGGCTGGCCGCAGAGAACAGAGCGCGCCCACTTCCCCGGCCCACCGGGTTCCTCAGGGTGTTTACACTAGCGCTGTACCAACGATGCCCAGGGTGAGTAAACAGGCCCATCCTTGTGAGGAGAAATTCACAGCAGCTATGTGAAGTGGAAAAAAGTCAATCATTGTCCTCCAGACTATGAGTCAGAATTTTAGAGAAACGGCACACACACACGCACACGCGCGCCAAACCGGGTCATATTTCCTGGGTAGTTACTTAATGTATATGAATAGAAACAGAGAAAAACTATTTTTCTTTAAAACAAAAAATGAGGTCTACTGCTTTCCTTTCCAGGAAAATGTTATGGTTTCTCACCTAAAAAAAAAAAGAAGAAGAAGAACAAAAAGAAGAAAAGAACTGGCACTGCAGACGTTAGGTGTTGCTACTTGGAACCTTGAAAAAAAATAAGAAGATGCCTTTATGTTTTTGCTACAGAAAGAATTCGGTAGAACTGTAAAGCTTGGAGCAATCTGTCTGAACACAATTAGGGTTCGGGTGGCTCTCCTGTCAGAATGAAGGCCAGTGGCCGGTGGTGCCCAGGAGTTATTGATGCCCAACTCTTCCTGGCTTGTTTGCAGCTCCTCTCCCCTGCTCTCTGGCACTGCCACCATCTTCAGATGACTCAGGTTTCACCATGACTACACCATAAAAGCAGGGAACTGCCAGAAACTGTTGGAAAACAGACACATTCAGTCCCTGACAACTTAAACTTTCTAATTCATAGAGGGGTTTTAGAAGGTAGCATTCTAATATGGGGCAAAATGCAAACGAAAAAGAAGTCAGCAAAAAGATGTCTCATGACAAAGCTATGTGCTAAATAAGGAAAAGTGAGAAAGTAGCACCTAGACACACTGTGGTTTGGGGAGTCCAGAAACTTGCTTTCCTCCCTTTCCTGTTCCACCCCTTTCTCTCCCTGCTGAACAGCTTGCAAAGGTCCTTATGTCGTTTCCTACAGGCAGCCTATCTTTAGTGTCCAACTTCCTTTGCAGGCAGGACTTAGGAAAGACCAAAAGTTTCTGTGTGGATCCCTGGGTGCTGACCTGTTCCTGACACAGCTGTTACTGCTGGTCTCCTCACCTCTGTTGTTCAGAGAGGAGGACCAGGGTCAAGGGTGGGCCAAGCACCAAGATCTAACTCAGTACTTCTCACATGCCAGTTGTATGGGAATCACATGAAAACAGACACTGACTTGGCAGGTCTGGAGCAAGGAGTGGGATTCTGCTTTACTTTAGAAGACAGTGGGCCATGGAAGCTCTACAAGTGGGGGCGATTTGGGGCACTTTGATGAGCAAAGGCAATCAGGAACACTGAGAAAATTCTTCTCAATCTTTCAGTTCATAAAGGTGGATTAAGAAATTCAGGTGTATTCTAGAGGTAGGCAAACATAAGAGGGACTGCAAAAGATTAGTTGATAATGTCGCCTCCCGAGAAGACTTACAGAAAGGCTTAGAACCACACTGTATAAAAGTAAATCTGTGTGAATTTTAAAGTAATGCCACCTTCCTGTTTATGCCCTCCTTCCAACAATACACATTTGTTGAAAGGCGTAGTCATGCAGAAATTTAGGCATATGGATTTGCATAGAGATGAGGCTATTACATGCCTGGTACAGAGTAGCTATTCAATAAAAATTTGTTAAAAGGATTAATAAAAAATGTTCATCTCAGAAGTGGGTTTTTTTAATTAAGAAAAATTGAAAATGAGGCCAGGCGTGGTGGCTCACACCTGTAATCCCAGCACTTTGGGAGACCGAGGCGGGTGGATCACCTAAGATCACGAGTTCGAGACCAACCTGACCAACACTGTGAAACCCCATCTCTACTAAAAGTACAAAATTAGCCAGGTGTGGATGGTGGCACATGCCTGTAATCCCAGCTACTCAGGATACTGAGGCAAGAGAATTGCTTGAACCTGGGCGTTGGAGGTTGCAGTGAGCCGAGGTCGCACCATTGCTCTCCAGCCTGGGCAACAAGAGCAAAACTCCGTCTCAAAAAAAAAAAAGAAAAAAGAAAGAAAACAAAGAAAAGAAAGGCTGAAAATGGGCCGGGCATGGCGGCTTACGCCTGTAATCCCAACACTATGGGAGACCGAGGCAGGCAAATCACTTGTGTCAGGAGTTCAAGACCAGCCTGGTCAAAATGGTGAAACCCTGTCTCTACTAAAAATACAAAAATTAGCCCAGCATGGTGGCACACGCCTGTAATAAAAGCTACTCGGGAGGCTGTGGCATGAGAATCACTTGAACCCAGGAGGTGGAGGCTGCAGTGAGTCAAGATCGTGCCACTGCACTCCAGTCTGGGTGACAGAGCAAGACTCTGTCTCAAAAGGAAACCTGAAAATGGTCTGAACATGTAACAATAAGATACTGGGTTTGCTATCATTTGGATGTTTGTCACCCAAAGCTCATGCTGAAATTTGATCCCCAGTGTTGGAGGAAGAGCACAATGTGAGGTGTTTGGGTCCTGTGGGTGGATCCTCATGAATAGATGAATGTCCTCCCTGGGGGTGGGGGTGAGTGAGTACTCAGTTCCCACAAGAACTGGTTGTTAAAAAGAGCCTGGCACCTCCCGCTTCTCTTGTTTCCTCTCTCACCATGGGATCTCTGCACATTAGCTCCCCTTCCCCTTTCACATGAGTGGAAGCAGCCTGAGGACCTCACCAGAAGCCGAGCAAATGCCAATGCCATGCTTCTTGAACAGCCTGCAGAATTGTAAGCCAAGTAAACCTTTTTTTTTTTTTTAATAAATTACCCAGCCTTGGGTACTACCTTATAGCAACACAAAACAGACAAAAACAGGATTAAATAAATTACAGTATATCCATGCAATGGAATACTGAAATAATTAAAAACTATTTGTTTAATTGGAGCTTGTTTAATCATCTAGAGGCAAATAGTCATACGTTATTAAGGAGGGTATATTATTCTGTTCTCACCCTGCTAATAAAGACATACTTTATTATTTATAAAGGAAATTTATAAAGGAAAATTTATAAATTTTATGTTTTAAAGGTAAGAGTAATTTATAAAGGAAAGAGATTTAACTGATTCACAGTTCCACATGGCTGGGAGGCCTCACAATTATGGTGGAAGACGAATGTGGAGTAAAGTCAAGTCTTACATGGTGGCAGGCAAAAGAGCATATGTAGAACTCCCCTTTATAAAACCATCATATTTCGTGAAACTTATTCACTATCACAAGAAAAGCATGGGAAAGACCCGCCCCCCTAATTCAATTACATCCCACTGGGTCCCTCCCATGACACTTGGGAATTATGAGAGCTACAATTCAAGATGAGATTTGGGTGGGGACACAGCCAAACCATATCAGAGGAGAAGTCTGTTTTATAAAACAGAATTTAAATTTCATTCTATTTTTATAAAAAATAAAGTGTGTTTGTGTGTACATAGACATTACAGATCTATGTATTGAAGAAAGACTTGAAGGATATTCACCAAAATGTTAGTATCCTGGTGATTACCTGGATATGCCAAGTTTCCTACAATAAATATATATTATATCTCCTTTAAGAAGAAAACAATAATAGTGATATTATTTTAGTAAATAATTTTTGAGGAGGCATCTTAGAAGTTCTTTTGAATAAAATTTCTGAATTTTGATACCAAAAATATCATCTATGCTTATTGCATGAAAACCAAATGGTCTCTTGGATAAGAATCCCACACTGTTCCTGTGTCCCTCCTGAGCTGTCTTTAGGGTGTTGATATGGTTTGGATCTGTGTCCCTGCCCAAATCTTATGTCAAATTGTAATCCCCAATGTTGGAGGTGGGGCCTGGTGGAAGGTGATTGAATCATGGGGCAGATTTCCCCTGTGGTGCTGTTCCTGTGATAGTCTTCATGAGATCTGGTGGTTTAAAAGTGTATGGCACTTCCCCCCACCTCTTTTGGTCCTTCTCCTGCCATGTAAGATGCCATGAACCCATATATCAGTCCGCTCTGCCACACTTTGGCAATGTTAAAGTTGAGACCATGAGTAAAAGCTCCCTGAGGCCTCCCTAGAAGCAGATGCTGACATGCTTCCTGTATAGCCTGTGGAACTGTGAGCCAATTAAATTTCTTCTCTTTATCAATTACCCAGTCTCAAGTTTTTGTTACTTTAGAGCAATGCAAGAACAGAGTAATACAGATGTGGTTCAATGAGAAAGGCAGAAGCACTACGAGTGAGACAGACCCTAAGCAATCATGGGAGCTGGTAGGGCAGTTTGTGCAGGCCATTGCCCCTGTGTGTGGTGTGGAGCATAACATAACTATGAGTAAGCCAGGGGAGAAAAGCTAAATGTGGGTAAGAATAAAGAAAAAACTGAGAAGTGGAATCCATGTCCATCATACCACCTCCAACTTCCATGTCATGGGTAACCTGCAGGAGAAGCTAGTGTCCTTTGTCCAGAGCTGCATGTGCATTTGTCCCACAATTCAGAAAAACTGAAGGAAGACAGCCTCTGAGAAATAAAGGAGCTACAGGCCTGATTGTGGCCCTAAACCCACAAAAGTGAAGTAGCGCATTGGTAACAATATGGGCAAGTGTTCTCTCCTGCCTAGCACTCTAAACCAAGCTTCAGAAAGTAAAAAATACAGGTGTATGGGATACCCCACCTCCCCTTTATAGAGTCTGCTCTGTCCATGACACCAGCTGGGGGCTTCCCGGGGGCCACCTGAGTCCATGTCCCCATCAGATGGACATTGGGAGGGGTGAGACCAGGACTGGCAGGGAGCAGTTATTTGCCTTTCTAGTCTCCCTCCCCAGCCATGCACTTTTGCCTTTAGAAAAATGATGGGGAAAACCTTGGCTCCTCTGTCCAGAAAGTGTTAATTGCCTGTGGGTTCTGGTGGCTGGGGAGAAGAGCAGGAAAGCAGAGTGCAGGTGGGTGGCTGAAAGGGAAGAGGGGAGGAACAGGGCAGAAACATGAAGGTGACCCTATCTAGCCCCCTGGAGAAGGGGTGAGAGGTCAGGTAGAGTAGCTGCTCAGTACACAAAACGTAGAAAGATAAGGAAAAAAAAGGAAAAAAAGAAATCTCCTACAGTCTTACCACTACCCAGAGACAAGCATTATTTCATTTTGTTGTATTTCCTCTCTCTTTCTTTCTCCACATAATTTGCTGGTATCTTTTTTAAAGAATAATTATGTTATAAGTATAATACAACTTTGTATCCTACTTTTCCTACTTAATTATTCCATCATAAGCATTTCTTCATGTTTTACAAACCTTTTTTAAATAAAATGTTCATCAACTGCAGGCCAGGTGCGGCGGCTCACACCTGTAATCCCAGCACTTTGGGAGGCCGAGGCGGGCAGATCACCTGGGATCAGGAGTCCGAGACCAGCCTGACCAATATGGAGAAACCCCGTCTCTACTAAAAATGCAAAATTAGCCGGACGTGGTGGCACATGCCTGTAATTCCAGCTACTCAGGAGGCTGAGGCAGGAAAATTGCTTGAACCTGGGAGGCAGAGGTTGCAGTGAGCTGAGATTGCGCCACTGCACTCCAGCCTGGGCAACAAGAGTGAAACTCCATCTCAAAAAAAAAAAAAAGTTCATCAGCTGCATAATAAAACAAACAAAAGGAATAAAAACATTTTCAGAAATGGAATGACTCAGAAACTTTGCCTTTCACAAATTCATTTTAGGAAGTTACTTTAGGAGGACATATTTAGCAACCCAGTGAAATAAGCCAAGAAAAAGGGAAATGTATATATAACCCCAGAAAAAAATGAAGAGAGAACTTCTAATAGGAAGAATTCCAGGGGTAAGGTCTTAAGGGAAATAAAAGGGATCTTAATAGATGTACATAATGAAATACAAGAAAACTGAGACTAGGCTGGGCGTGGTGGCTCACGCCTGTAATCCCAGCACTTTGGGAGGCCAAGGCGGGTGGATCACGAGGTCAGGAGTCTCTACTAAAAATACAAAAAATTAGCGGGCATGGTGGCGAGCGCCTGTAGTCCCAGCTACTCGGGAGGCTGAGGCAGGAGAATGGCGTGAACCTGGGAGGAGTGGAGCTTGCAGTGAAACCGAATGCGTGCCACTGCACTCCAGTCTGGGAGACATAGCGAGACTCCGTCTCAAAAAAAAGAAAACTGAGACTATGATAAAGTAAAATAGTGCAGTAAAAAGGAAGGGAATTTAGAAATTCAAGGGAAAAGCAAACACTGAATAAAAAAGAAAATATCATGATTCATTAGTTGGCTTTGCAGTGAAAAATAATTATTTAGTCATGTTGATGTAAGTATGGTTTATTGATTTATAACAGAATAAAAGTATTGACAAAGAAGGTTTAATTACACTGTTTCACCATTTCTAAAATACATGTTTTTCACATTTTTAACATTTCTGATCTTACAATCAATGGTGTCATAATAATCAACAATATATTTTCTTTCTTGGTATTAAAGTGGAATATCTTAGATTTTATGAAATATGTGAAATACACAATGTTTACAAAACAATGTAAATAGTGTTAATACTTAAAAATGAAAAAAGCACAGATGACAAAAATTTACAAAGTCAAAGAGGGATGAAGAATTAAAGCACTGACTGAGACACTAAGAACCTTATAAAGTAAAAAGAAAAGTGTCTGCAGTTTTCTTGGATCAAGAAATATGTCATAAGCATATTTTTTGTTTGTTTGTTTGTTTGGTTTTTTTTTTTTGAGGTGGAGTCTCCCTCTGGGTCCCAGGATGGAGGGCAGTGACGCAATCTCGGCTCACTGCAAGCTCCGCCTCCAGGGTTCCCGCCATTTTCCTGCCTCAACCTCCCAAGTAGCTGGAACTACAGGCGCCGCCACCACGCCCGGCTAATTTTTTTGTATTTTTAGTAGAGACAGGGTTTCAGCATGGTCTCGATCTCCTGACCTCGTGATCCGCCCGCCTTGGCCTCCCAAAGTGCTGGGATTACAGGCGTGAGCCACCACGCCCGGCCGTCATAAGCATATTAAGACTATAAAGTAGTGTAAGGATATAAGAAACACTGAACCAAAGTGGTTTTCCCACTTTTATACACTCGATATAACACACTGGCCACCAAAATGCATAGAAGAGGTTCCCCCATGCTGACCAAGCAATCAATTCTCTGGCAGATTCTACAGCAGACTCAGCTGAGCATCATCTAAGTCAATTCAATCCCAACACAAACTACCTGGAAATAGCAGCAGATCCCATAGGTTGAGGGTTCCTTCCCATAAGACTGCCCCCCACCTCAGATGCCAATCACAAACTCAGGTTGTGACCTGTGCTTCTGATCCAACAGCTATAAATTGGGGTTCCCACAATCCCATCCTCGGGTTTGGTTAATTTGCTAGAGCAGCTCACAGAAGTCAAGGAAACTATTTATGTTTCCCAGTTTATTAATAAAGGGTATAATAAATGACCTCTGCCAATGCTAGTTTGGAAGTTGGAAAATGTCACCCAATGGAATCATTTATAAATAAACTAATTAATTAATTAACAGAAGCAGTTGGACTTGGTGGCTCATGCCTGTAATCCCAGCACTTTGGGAGGCTGAGGCAGGAGTACTGCTGCAGCTCAGGAGTTCGAGACCAGCCTGGTCTCGAACATAGCAAAACCTTGTCTCTACTAAAAATCAAAAAAATTAGGCAGATGTGGTGGTGCGTGGCTGTAGTCCCAGCTACTTAGGAAGCTGAGGCAGGAGGATCATTTCAGCCTGGGAGATTGAGGCTGCAGTGAGCTTGATCACACCACTGCACTCCAGCCTGAGTGACAGAAGGAACCCTGTCTCAAAAAGAAAAAAAAGAAAAAAGAAAAGAAACTCTGAGAACCCTATAATCCAGGAATTTTTATGGAAGCTTCATCAAATAGGAATAATTATTAATGCCATCTCCAGCCCTTCTCCCTTCTCCAGAGAATGAGGGTGGGCTGGAAGTTCCAGGCTTCTAATCATAGCCTGGTCTTTCTGGTGACCAGCCTCTATCCAGCAGCCTACCAAGAGTTACCTGATTAGTACAAAAGACTCTCTCATTGCCCAGAAAATTCCAAGGGATTTAGGAGCTCTGTGTCAGATGCTAACACTCAGGAAATTACAAATGTCTTTGGAGTTCTGTGTCAGGAACCAGAGCAGAGACCAAATATTAGAACAAAAGATTATCCTAGCACCACTATCTAAAAGGGTATTAAGAACTCTGTTTCAAGAACCAGAGCAGAAACCAAACATTAAAACGAAAGAGTCTCCTAGCACTCCTATTGCTCAGGAAACTACAAGAGTTTTAAGAACTCTGTGCCAGGGACCAGGGGGCAGAGACCAATATGTGTATTTTTTATTGCACAACAGCCAATTAGAAATTAAAATACTAATATATTATCATAAATATCAGAGTAAAAGCAAAGGTATTTTTTTCCAAAAAAAAAAAAATCTACCAGACAAAAAGGAATCACAGTGTGAGTTCTTACAAAGTTTCTAGTGTTCTTCTAGTGCATGATTTTAATTATTATATTTTGAACAGCAAAGTACTGTCTGGGGAAGATACATTAATCTGAGATTACATCTACCAATGCCAACTGGGAATTTGTCACCTAATGGGACAATTTGTAAACTTATTAATCTATTAATCAGCAAAGAAACAACCTCAAAATCACACCGACAATAAACTTCTGCTTCAGATCCCAAGTTTGCAGGCCAGCTGAGGCAGATCACACTTTGTGTTTCTTCTTCTCCTCAGAACAGTAGTCTGGGAGAAGCATGGCCTTCTTGTGGTCATGGTAGAAGCACAAGAGAACAAGCTCCACTGCTCAAGCACATTTTAGGTCCTGTTTACCTGACATCTGTGAAGATCCTGTTGCCCAAAGCAAGTTTCATGGTCAAGGACCAAGTCAAGAATGAGTAGCATACTCCACCTTTTGGTTAGAGGAACTGCAAACTTAATTATGTGGTAAAGGATATGGATGGGAGAAAATTGGGACAAATAATTCAATCTACCACAGACAGTTACCAAAATTTGCCAAAAAGCTGTGTTCTGTTCATCAAGACAATGTTTTCACGAAGGACAATTAGCCTATCAAGGAAGAAAGGTAAAAACAAGGAAGGAAGGTAAAAACAAGGAAGGAAGAAGGAAGGAAGGAAGGAAGGAAGGAAGGAAGGAAGGAAGGAAGGAAAGAAAGAAAGAAGGGAGGGAGGGAGGGAAGGAGGGAGGGAAGGAAGGAGAAAACAATGTGGAGGCTCCTCAAAAAATTAAAAATAGAACTACCATATGATCCAGCAATCACATTTCTCAGTATATATCAAAAAGAACTGAAATTAGTCTCAAAGAGAGATCTGAACTCCCATATTCACTGTAGCATTGTTCACAATAGCCAAACTATGATATCAACCTAAATGCCCATTAGCAGATAGTGATATGCTTTGGCTGTGTCCCCACCCATCTCATCTTGAATTGTAACTCCCACAGTTTCCAAGTGTCATGGGAGGAACCCAGTGGGAGGTAATTGAATCATGGGAGCAGGTCTTTCCCATGCTGTTCTCATGATAGTGAATAAATCTCATGAGATCTGGTGGCTTTAAAAACGGGAGTTCCATTGCACAAGTTCTCTCTCTTTGCCTGCCGCCATCCATGTAAGATGTGACTTGCTCCTCCTTGCCTTCCACCATGATTGTGAGGCCTCCCCAACCACATGGAACTGTAAGTCCATTAAACCTCTTTCTTTTGTAAATTGCCCAGTCTCAGGTATGTCTTTATCAGCAGTGTGAAAACGGGCTAATACAGTAAATTGGTACCATCAGAGAGCACACTGCTGAGAAGGTACCCAGAAATGTGGAAGTGACTTTGGAACCGGGTAACAGGCAGAAGTCAGAACAGTTTGGAGGACTCAGAAGAAGACAGGAAAATGTGGGAAAGTTTGGAGCTTCCTAGAGACTTGTTGAATGGCTTTGACCAAAATATTGACATGCACAATGAATTCCAGGCTGAGGTGGACTCAGACTGAGATGAGGAACTTGTTGGGAACTGGAGCAAAGGTGATTCTTGTTATGTTTTAGCAAAGAGACTGGTGGCATTTTGTCCCTGCCCTAGAGATTTCTGGAACTTTGAACTTGAGATAGATGATTTAGGGTATCTGGTGGAAGAAATTTCCAAGCAGCAAAGCATTCAAGGGGTGACTTGGGTACTGTTAAAGGCATTCAGTTTCAAAAGGGACACAGAGCATAGAAGTTTGGAAAATATGAAGCCTGACAATGCAATAGAAAAGAAAATCCCATTTTCTGAGGAGAAATTCAAACCGGCTGCAGAAATTTGCATAAGTAATGAGGAGCCGAATGTTAATCACCAAGACAATGGGGAAAATGTCTCCAGGGCATGCCAGAGACCTTTGCAGCAGCCCCTCCCATCACAGGCCCGGAAGCTTAGGAGGAAGAAGTGATTTCATAGGCTGGGCCCAGGGTCCCTGTGCTGTGCGAAGCCTAGGGACTTGGTGCCCTGTGTCCCAGCCACTCTAGCCACTCTAGTGGCTAAAAGGGGCCAATGTAGAGCTCGGGCCGTCGTTTCAGAGGGTGCAAACCTCAGCCTTGGCAGCTTCCACGTGGTGTTCAGCCTGCAGGTGCACAGAAGTCAAGAATTAAGGTTTGGGAACCTCTGCCTAGATTTCAGAAGATGTATAAAAATGCCTGGATGCCCAGGCAGAAGTTTGTTGTAGGGGTGGTGTCCTCATGGAGAACCTCTGCTAGGGCAAGAACCTGTGAAGGGAAATGGGGCGGTGGGAGTCCCCACACAGATTCCCTACTGGGGCACTGCCTAGTGGAGCTGTGAGAAGAGGACCACATCCTCCAGACCCCAGAATAGTAGATCCACCCACAGCTTGCACCGTGTGCCTAGAAAAGCCACAGACACTCAACACCAGCCAGTGAAAGCAGCCGGGAGGAAGGCTGTACCCTGCAAAGCCACAGGAGTGGACCTTCCCAAGACTATGGGAACCCACCTCTTGCATCAGCATGACCTGGATGTGAGACATGGAGTCAAAGGAAATCATTTTGAACCTTTAAGATTTGATTGCCCGACTAGATTTTGGACTTGCATGGGACCTGTAGCCCCTTTGTTCTGGCCAATTTCTCCCATTTGAAATGGCTGTATTTACCCAATGCCTGCACCTCCATTGTATCTAGGAAGCAACTAATCTGCTTTTGATTTTACAGGTTCATAGGCAGAAAGGACTTGCTTCATCTCAGATGAGACTTGGGACTGTGGACTTTTGAGTTAATGCTGAAGTAAGACTTTAGGGGACTGCTGGAAAGGCATGACTGGTTTTGAAATGAGATTTGGGAGGGGTCGGGGTGGAATGATATGGTTTGACTGTGTCCCAACCCATATCTCATCTTGAATTCCCACATGTTGTGCGAGGGTCCCAATAGGAGGTAATTGAATCATGGTGGGGGGGATCTTTCCTGTGCTGTTCTCATGATAGTGAATAAGTCTCATGAGATCTGATGGTTTTTAAAATCGGAGTTTCCAGCCAGTTGTGGTGGCTCAGGCCTGTAATCCCAGCACTTTGGGAGGCTAAGGTGGGCAGATCACCTGAGGTCAGGAGTTTGAGACCAGCCTGGCCAACATGGTGAAACCCTGTCTCTACTAAAAATATAAAAATTAGCCAGGCGTGGTGGTGTGCACCTGTAATCCCAGCTACTCAGGAGGCTGAGACAGGAGAATCACTTGAACCCGGAAGGTGAAGGTTGCAGTGAGCCCAGATTGCACCATTACACTCCAGCCTTGGTGACAAAAGCGAAACTCCATCTCAGAAAAAAAAAAAAAAAAAGTGGAAGTTTCCCTGCACAAGCTCTCTCTTTGCCTGCTGCCATCCGTGAAAGACATGACTTGCTCCTCCTTGCCTCCCACCATGATTGTGAGACCTCCTTAGTTACATGGAACTGTAAGTCCATTAAGCCCTTTTTACTGTTGTAATTACCCAGTCTTGGTGTATCTTTATCAGGAGCATGAAAACAGACTAATACAATAATACTGTATTGTATTCTTGAAATATGCTTTGGCTTAAAGAGTGGATCTTAAATGTTCTCACCACATACACACACACACACACACAAATGGTAACTGTAAGGTGATGGATGTTATAATTAGCTTGCTTATGGTCATTATTCCACAATTTATATCAAACATCACATACATCACATTGTATTCCTTAAATATATAAAATTTTGTCAATTACACCTCAATATCACTGGGGTAAAAAAGAGAGGATGGAACGAAGCCATGGATTTAAATGGACTTTTGGTTTTCAGACACTTCCTATGTAACTACCAACTTGTCTTACGAGGGAGCACTGCAGATGGGGCACTAAAAAGCTATCCACTCCTTCCTTCTGCTGTGTATTCCTTTGCCAGAGTCTGGAAAGCTAAAATAGGCAACTTTCTAGGCTCAATCCAGCTAGACGTGTCCATGTATGGTAATCCTTGACAAAGAGATGTAAAATGAAGACTGAAGAGAAAGCATTCTCTTCCTGAATGGAGACACCACCTCAAGGGAACCAGCCTTTGGCTCTTCCACTTTTGTCCTGCCCAGAACCCAGGCACCATGCTTTGAAACTCAGAAGATGAATGACACCCAAGAAGGGAAGATTGGAATGAGAGGTAGAAAACACTGGATCACTAAGTGCACAATAAAGCAGCTGTAGCAGCCCTGGACTGGGCCCTCTTCCCCATCAATTCATCTCTTTGCAGGAAGGACCTCCTGACTAAGTGCTAGACTTTCAGGCATGGACCTTTCCCCCAGAGGACTCTCCCTTTGGGTAAGATTGGCCAGCTGCATGGAGAGTCTACCATTGCCTCAAAGCTCTCTCTGCAGCCACTGCCCTTTCACTGCTCATCCAGAACACAAAAGCTCATTTTTCACATCCTGTCTGCCCCCACAAAATACAACAAACACACCCTTCAGGTCAGTGATTTCTACCAAGGTTAAGCCGTCTTTGCCTAGGGGCAATTTCCGCACCTACTCTTAAATACTTTTCTTTCAAGTATGCCACGCCCTTCCACTGGCACATTTTAGTCAAAGGTATCATCAATCAAGCTTCAACGGCTGTTAAAAGATTATATTTACCTCCTTATGCAAAAATGTGTTTGCCTGTTGAACTTCTAGCAAATCAGATTTCTTCAAAAAGGAATTGTATAAAGAAAAAGAATAAAAAATAATACATGTACATAAATCTGCATGTAATATATTTAGAAAATAGTCGTAGAAATATAAAAATGGCTTGAAATGGCAACAAACCAAATAGAAATGAATCACAAATTCACTCATATCTCTGGGTTTGTGGTCTTGGCTTTACTTTCTTAGGTTACCTGCCCCAGATCTTGGGCTGAATCCTTTATCAGCCACGTATAGTTTTATTTTCCTCTAAAACAAAACACTATCATAAACTTTCCACGTAAAATGTGGTTCACCAAAACCACACTGAAAAACATCTATACCCAGGTGTGGTGACTCATGCCTGTATTCCCAGCACTTTGGGAGGCCAAGGGAGGCAGATCACCTATAGTCAGGAGTTCGAGACCAGCCTGGCCAACATGGTGAAACCCCATCTCTACTAAAAACACAAAAATTAGCTGGGCGTGGTGGCTCGTGCTTATAATCCCAGCTACTCAAAGGCTGAGGCACGAGAATCATTTGAACCCAGGAGGCAGAGGTTGCAGTGAGCTGAGATTATGTCACTGCACTCCAGCCTAGACAACAAAGGGAGACTCCATCTCAAAAAAAAAGAAAAGAAAAACATCTATGATTTTTCTCTCATTTGTTTTCTCTATTTTTTTCTCATTTGTTTTCTCTATTGTTGCTAGTATTAAAATATGAAATGCTGCCTTTCCCTGCTTGATAAAATATTAAACTTTTTTTTTAATTATCCAAGGGTACAGGATTAAGGACATTTTAATTGTAAACTGCAGAAACCTTTAGAAGTGGGCTCTAAAAACTTTTGGAATATAACTTTTTTTCTCCAAAACTTATATTAACAATGGTGATTCCTTTACTTTTCACATGACATTCTACAAGCAAAATATACTTCGTCAGACTCAGTTCTGACATTATCTCATCCATCCTGGCTGGACTTGCTTTGCCATGCAGTCCCCACTTCAGGACTCGCCCTGAGCCTGTGTCTTTCACACACTTGCCACATTTTCACTTCTGCTCACCCTCCCAGGCTCAGCTCTAAAAATAGTAAAAGAATTTTTAGCTGGAAACATGGGCACCCAAAATTAACTACATTTCCCAGTCTTACTTGCAGCTGAGTGTGGCCACGGAGTTGTTAGTGAAAATAGTGTGTGCATCCTCTGGGAAATGTCCCCAAAGGGAGGAGGCATTTCTTTTCCCTTTCTTTCCCTCTTTCCTTCTAGTGGAATACAGACATGGAGGCTGGAGCTGGAGCAGCCATCTAGAACCAGCAGTTGAGTTTAGAAAAGGAGGCCATGCCAGCCGGGCGCAGTGGCTCATGCCTGTAATCCCAGCACTTTGGGAAGTCGAGGCGTGGGGATCACATGAGGTCAGGAGTTCAAGACCAGCCTGGTCAACATGGCGAAACCTGTCTCTACTAAAAATACAAAAATTAGCTGGGTGTGGCATGCACGTGTAATCCCAGCTACTTGGGAGACTGAGGCAGGAGAATTGTTTGAACTGGAAGGTGGAGGTTGGAGTAAGCCGAGATCGCACTACTACATTCCAGCCTGGGCAACAAGAGTGAAACTCCGTCTCAAAAAAAAAAAAAAAAAGTAAAAGTAAAAAAGAAAAGGATGCCCAATGATAGAAGTCTAAGTCCCTGATTCCTCTGGAGTTCTTTTTTTTTTCTTTTTGAAGTGTCTGGCTCTGTCACTCAGGCTGGAGTGTAATGGCTGGATCATAGTTCACTGCAGCCTCGAACTCCTGGGCTCAAGTGATCCTCCCACCTCAGCCTGCCCATGGGGACTACATGCCACCACACCTGAATAACCTTGTTTATTTTTAGTAGAGACAAGGTCTCACTGTGTTACCCAGGCTGGTCTTGAACTCCTGAGCTGAAGCAATTGCACCTCGGCTTCCCAAAGCATTGGGATTACAGGTGTAAGACATCACGCCTGGTTCCTCCGGACTTCTTTTTTCTTTTTCTTTTTCTTTTTCTTTAAAAAAAAAAACAAAAAACAAAAAAAAAACTAGGGTCTGGCTGTGTTGCCCAGGCTGGAGTGCAGTGGGGTGATCTCAGCTGACTGCAATCTCTGCCCCCTGGGCTCAAGCAATCCTCCCACCTCAGCTTCCCAAGTAGCTGAAACCACAGGTGCCTGCTAGTACGCCCAGTTAATGTTTTGTGTTTTTTGTAGAGACAGGGTTTCACCATGTTGCCCAGCTTGGTCCCAAACTCCAGAGCTCAAGTGATCTGCCCGCCTCGGCCTCCCAAAGTGCTGGGATTACAGGCATAAGTCATCACTCCCCCACCCTCCTCTGGACTTCTTGTCAGAGAAATAAACATCTATCTTGTTTAAGCCATTGCAACTTTGAGTTTTCTATTACTCATAGAAAGAGATAACTAATATACTACATGTATATCAATTTGCCATGTATCCTTCAGTCTATCTGCAAGTTCTCATTTCTATTCCATTGATTTATTTGTCTATCACTGGGCCAAACACCTCATGCTTTAACTAATATAACTTTGTGTTAGGTTTTGATATCTAATAGGCAAATCTCTACCCTTAGTTCTCTTTCAGAATTGTTTTTGACTGTTCTTAGACTATTACTTCTCCATTTGAATTTTAGTCTGTCTAGTTCCAGAGGGAAAAGTGTGATGGCATTTTTATTGCCATGATGTTTCCATTTAACTTGTAGATTAACTTAGAATCAACACCTTTATGAAACTGAATGTTCCTATACATGAGCGTGGTATAGTTCCATATTGATGTTTTTGTGTACTACAATAATATTTCATACTTTACTCCATAAATGTCTACGTATCCTGTGTTAGATTTATAGACCTAACGTTATCATAAATGGTGCATTTTATTTTATTTCATTACCTGATGGGTTATTGGTGATATACAAGATTTTTTGCATTTTGGGCTTGTATTCAACAACCCTACTGAACTCTTCACTGAACTCTTATAAGTTCCTAAAAGTATGTCTGTAAAGCCTCTTGAATTTTCTTTCTTTTTTTTTTTTTTTTTTTTTTTTGAGACAGGGTCTTGCTTTGTCACCCAGGCTGGAGTGAAGTGGCACAATCACAGCTCACTGTAGCTTCAAACTCCTGGGCTTAAGCAATCCTCCCACCTTAGCCTCCCAAGTAGCTGGGACTATAGGAATGAGCCACCATGCCTGGCTAATTTTTTGTATTTTTAGTAGAGACAGGGTTTCACCATATTGCCCAGGCTGGTCTCAAACTCCTGAGCTCAAGCAATCTGCCTGCTTCGGCTTCTCAAAGTGCTAGGATTACAGGCGTGAGCCACCACGCATGGCTCTCTTGAATTTTCTATTAATTTGTTTCCATAAAGCAACCACAGGGAAATGAAAAAAGTAAAAGTGTGAATACACTTTGAGTGTGAATAGCACTAAGAGTCTCAAAACAGAAGAGTAGGATAAGTAAGAAGTTCAGGTGCCAGTCATAAAGCCTCATCAATAACACAGCAACAGGACTAACAAGGCAACTTTGGAATACTGAGCAAGGATATAAAATAGCTCACCTCAGGGGGAAAGGCTAGCACTGGAACCAGAAGTCAGGCCATGAAAGACAAGAGCTGGGGTGGAAGGAGGGAGGGAAGGGGAGAGTCTGGAAAGATTCAAGCACCAGAGGCAGTAGCTCAACCTGACAACAACGTCACTCCCATGGAGGTCATTTATGGCAGATCAATTTGTCAGTCTCCAAAATGGAGTTTGTTCAATCTAAAGAGCTTAAGAGCAAAAGTTTCTTTATTTTGGCTGAGACACTGGCCTCCCCCTCCCAATACTGGAGGTAATACCATTACAAAGGAGAAAAGAGTAAAGTGGAAGAGAAAAGATCTGGATCCTCACCTCACCAAGGAAGGACCCCTAAAAGCCAATTCACCCTGAAACCTTTGACTTCTCATAAACAGTGAAAAGTGAAGATAATTCTCTTGGGCTGCAGTGTCTCTCCAGGGACTGTAGTTAATACATTCTTTACAATTCCCATCACCACTTCTGGATTCTTTGGTGTTTTGTTTTGTTTTGTTTTTTAATCTTTGTTACATGTTTATATGGGTTTTCAGAAATGACTCAAAATTTTAGAGTGTGACCCCTCTTCATTCCAGATGTCTATCTAAGGACCCCTGGAATAACATTAAGATAATAATTTTCCTCAATAAGACACTTAGTTTTTTGTGTATGAAGGTCTAAGCAGAAATGAAGAATAGCAGTTGGGGCTGAAGGTCCATAAGGTGACAGACACTTGAGTTCATCTACATTTTACATTCTGAATACAGGAAAAGCCTGCTGCAGATGGTCATCATCATGCCAGTGTCCATAGAACTCAGTCAGAACACTGTCCAGGTTCCCTAGCAGCTGCCATTCTGCACCAGCCTGCCACCTAGTGGTCAAGAAAGTTGATGCAACATATTATTGGAGATACTACATGAACCCCACATAGCCTCATCCTTTTCTCGTGTCTCAGAGTTAATGATTACTGGGTAAAATCAAGGGAAAGAGAACATATATTTCTGTTACAAACCAGCAGCAGTGGCTTGCACCTGTAGTCCCAACACTTTGGCAAGCCGAGATGGGAGGATCGCTTGAGGCCAGGAACTCAAGACCAGCCTGATCAATATAGCAAGACCCCATCTCTATACATTTAAAATTTAAAAATTATATATATATAAATTTTACATGTGCATACATGTATATACATATATGCATATATATACACCAACCTGGCCAACATGGTGAAACCCTGTCTCTATAAAAAATACAAAAATTAGCTGGGCAAGGTGATGCACACTTGTAATCCCAGCTACTTGGGAGGCTGAGAGAGGAGAATCGCTTGAGTCCAGGAGATCGAGTTTGTAGTGAGCAAAGATCACACCACTGCACTATAGCCTGAGTGACAGAGTGAGACTCCATTTCAAAATTAAAAAAAAAAAAAGATATGTCTGTAACAATGTTTCTTAGTCCATTCAGGCTGCTGTAACAAAATAGTCACAAACACAGAAATTTATTTCTTATAGTTCTGGAGGCTGGGAAGTCCAAGATCAAGGTACTAGTGGATTCAGTGTCTGGTAAGGACCCTTTCCTAGTTCATAGATAATACTTCCTTGCTGTGTCTTCACATGGTAGAAGGGGCAAGGCAGTTCTCTTGGGGCCTCTTTTATGAGGGCACTAATCTCATTCATGAGGACTCTGCCCTCATGACCTAATCACCTCCAAAAGGCTCCACCTCCTAATACCACCATATTGGTGATTAGGTTTCAACATACAAATTTGAGGTAGTGGGTGGAGGGACATAAACATTCATACCAGAGCACAGTGTGACAATGGTAATACAGTTATTGATAAAACTAAGATGCTCCTAATTGTAAAAAAAAAAAAAAAAAAAAAAAAAAATGTAATTTTTTTTTCAGACTGAGTCTTGCTCTGTTGCTCAGGCTGGAGAGCAGTGGCACAATCTCAGATCACTGCAACCTCCGCCTCCTAGGTTCAAGCTATTCTCCTGCGTCAGCCTCCCTACTAGCTGGGATTACAGGTGTGTACCATCACACCTGGCTAATTTTTGTATTTTGAGTAGAGACAGGGTTTCACCATGTTGGCCAGGCTGGTCTCGAACCCTTGACCTCAGGTGATCTGCCTGCCTTGGCCTCTCAAAGTGCTGAAATTACAGGCATAAGCCACCATGCCCAGCCAAAAAGTAATTCTTTTGTTTTTTTTCTTAAGACAGGGTCTCGCTCTGTTGCCCAGGTTGGAATGCAGTGGCATCATCTTGGCTTACTGCAACCTTGACCTTCAAGGTTTAAGTGATTCTCTCACTTCAGCCTTCCGAGTAGCCGGGATTACAGGCAAGCACTACCATGCCTGGCTAGTTTTTGGTTTATTTATTTATTTATTTATTTGAAATGGAGTCTCACTCTGTCACCCAGGCTGGAGTGCAGTGGCGCAAACTTGGCTCACTGTAGCCTCGCCTCCTGGGTTCAAGTTACTCTCTTGCCTCAGCCTCTGGAGTAACTGGGATTACAGGCATGTGCCACCATGCCTGGCTAATTTTTTTTTCTTTTTTTTTTTTAATGGGGTCCTGTTCTGTCACCCAGGCTGGAGTGCAGTGGTGCAACCTTTGCTCACTGCAGCCTCTGCCTCCCAGGTTCAAGCAATTCTCCTGCCTCAGCCTCCTGAGTAGCTGGGATTACAGGCATATGCCATCATGCCCGGCTAATTTTTGTATTTTTAGTAGAGGCGGGGTTTCACCATATTGGTCAGGCTGGTCTCAAACTCCTGACATTGTGATCTGCCCACCTCAACCTCCCAAAGTGCTGGGATTACAGGCATGAGTCACTGCCGTGCCATCCGGCCTAATTTTTTGTATTTTTAGCAGAGGCGGGGTTTCACCATGTTGACCAGGCTGGTCTTGAACTCCTGACCTCAAGTGGCTCATGTCTGTAATCCCAGCACTTTGGGAGGCCGAGGTCGGTGGATCATTTGAGGTCAGGAGTTTGAGACCAGCCTGGCCAACGTGGTGAAACCCTGTGGGAGGCTGCAGTGTGCCGAGATCATGCCATTGCACTCCAGCCTAGGAGACAGAGAGAGCCTCTATCTCAAAAAAAAAAAAAGAAAGAAAGAGTCACTACTTGGTAGATCTTGACTAGCTTTACCTCTTTATTGGCCAGACACTTTTTTTTTAATCCCTTCAGTTGACATAAATCAAATTATACAAAAACTGTCACCCCAGGCCAGGGATGATGGCTCATGCCTGTAATCCCAGCACTCTTTGGGAGACCCAGACAGGCAGATCACCTGAGGTCAGGAATTGGAGACCAGCAGGCCAACATGGTGAAACCCCAATTCAACTAAAAATACAAAAATTAGCCGGTTGTGATAGCAAACACCTGTAATCCCAGCTGCTCAGGAGGCTGAAGCAGAAGAATTGCTTGAACCCAGGAAGCGGAGGTTTCAGTGAGAAACGGTGCCACTGCACTCCAGCCTGGGTGACAGAACAAGACTCCGTCTCAAAAAAAAAAAAAAAAAAAAAGAAAAAGAAAATAAATGGTTATCAAACAATGAAACAATATGAAGGGACCTTAAATGCTTATTGTTAATGAAAGAAGCCAATCTGAAAAGACTACATACCGTATGATTCCAACCATTCTGGCAAAGCTCAGTTGGCCGACATTATTTTGATAGTTTCAATTATGTCTCAGAGTGAGTGTTTTCGTTGTTGACATTTTCTGATTATTTAGGCATAGGAATGAGTGAATTAAATGTTATGACACTGGTTTAAGGAAATTAATGCTATCATAACTTTATAAAGCTTGGAAGGGATGGACTTCCTTTTTTTTCCGCCCTGGCTGGACTGCAGTGGCACAATCTGGACTCATGCAACTTCTGCCTCTAGGGCTCAAACCATCATCCCACCTCAGCCTCCCGAGTAGCTGCAACTGTAGGTGTGCACCCTGGCTAATTTTTTGTATTTTTAGTACAGACAGGGTTTCACCATGTTGCCCAGGCTTGAAAGGACTTGCAATGATAGCTTCAGTTCTATCTCAGAGTCATTGTTTCTCATTGGTTTATTTCTGATTACTTAGGCATGGGAATGTATACATTGAATGCTATAATAAAGTTTTAAGGAAATTATCCTACCTTTGGATTCAATGGTCAATACAACACAAGTCTTCAAAGGGAATTCCAATTATTACTTAGTTAAAACCCAGTCATCCCCACCCTGTCCCTCTTCATTGTTGTGCAACAGGTGGTGATTTGGAAACCTAGACAATATTCTAATTCCATTTCTTATACCCTACTGTCATGAGGAAACAGATCAGCACCATCCTTTAAAAATGGTATATTCCTTAAAGAACCTTTTCATTATGAAAAATTTCAAATCTACACCAGGCAAAGAATAAGATAATCAACTACTATAGATTATTTTGCCAAATTTGTTCCATCTATCTCCCATTCTACCATCTTTACCTCCCTGTGCATGAGGAATACATAAATGATCTACTGGAACTCAGCATGGAAAAAGCATGGGATCTGGAGGAAGCCTGACACACATTCTAACTCCTGCGCTTAAGCAGGTTACTCTCTCTGATGTCAGATTTTCTCAACTATATAATGAGTATAAAGATACCAAACATAGCTGGGTGCCGTGGCTCACACCTGTAATTTCAGCACTTTGGGAGGCTGAGGCTGGCAGATCTCTTGAGCCCACGAGTTCAAGACCACCCTGGACAACATAGTGAGACCCCATCTCTACTTCAGTTAAATTTTTTTGGGGGGGAGCCCAGGCACAATGGCTCACGCCTGTAATCCCAGCACTTTGGGAGGCTGAGGTGGGCAGATCACAAGGTCAGGAGTTTGAGACCAGCCTGATCAACATGGAGAGGCCCCGTCTCTACTAAAAATACAAAAATGAGCCAGGCGTGGTGGTGCATGCCTGTAATCCCAGCTACTCAGGAAACTGAGGCAGGAGAATCGCTTGAACCCAGGAGGCAGAGGCTGCAGTGAGCCAAGAGCACACCGCTGCACTCCAGCCTGTGCAACAGAGCGAGACTCTGTCTCAAAAAAAAAAAGAAAAAAAAAAAATTTAAGATACTAAACACTGGATGCTAGAGAGTTAAATAACATGTGTAACTTCTTACTGTGGTGTCTGACACATACCAGGCACTGAGTATTCATTTTCTTTTGCTTCTTATTACATTGGACCAAAGCAGTGGCAGGTATATTCTTTTCATGTGAATTTTAGCTTGCAAGCACAGTTGCCACAGAGTTATTAAGAAGTTAATAACTGTATTAGTCCATTTTCACACTGTTGATAAAGACACACCTGAGACTGGGCAGTTTACAAAAGAAAGAGGTTTATTGGACTTAACAGTTCCACGTGGCTGGGGAAGCCTCATAATCATGGCAGAAGGTGAAAGGCACATCTCACATGGCAGCAGGCAAGAGAAGAGAGCTTGTGCAGGGTACCTCTCACTTTTAAAACCATCAGATCTCATGAGATTCATTCACTATCACTTGAACAGCACAAGAAAGATCTGCCCCCACGATTCAATTATCTCTCACCAGGTCCCTCACACAACACATGGGAATTATGGGAGCTACAAGATGAGATTTGGATGGGAACACAGAGCCAAACCATATCAATAACCTTAGTTTCTGGCTTTACTATGATCATCTCTTCTCCTTCAGGTAAAAGTCCTCCCCACAGTCCACCCATGATTTTTTTCCAGGAAAAACAAAAGCAACCCTGCTGTCCCCATAAAAGGCATTATCATTACCTTATTAACTCACCAAGGCTCTTCTCCACGAAAAGTGTTGTACCGGGTCTGCCTCTCTTGACATCACAATGGCCAAGCTGGCAATCTTGCTACATGAGAGACAATCATGTAATGATAAAGCAATAGAGCTATTAAATTTTTTTCAAATAAACACAAATTAATGTAAAAGAGAATGCAAATTTAACAGATTAAATGCCTTTTCTCAATTGTCCTATCCTTCAAAATACTGTTAGAACTTTTGTTCTAGAACTGTCTTAACTAATTCTTAGATCTCTCTCCTTCACATATCTCATTATTTTATACTCACAAGTTAAAACAGACCTAGCTGAAGTGCATCCCTTTATTGTTATTTTTTATTTTTAGATGCCAGGTCTCACTGTGTTGCCCCAACTGGCAGGCTGGCACAATCATGGCTCACTGCAGCATTGAAGTCCTGGCCTCATGGAATCCTCTCACCTCAGCCTTGTGCTTTCCTTTATATGTAAGGATGTCACCACACAGCGTACTTAATTATCTACTTATTGCTGTTGGCTTTTATTTGGGGTTTAGGGAGTACATCAATCAATCACATTCTGTAGATTAAGTTTTGGTTTTCTGTTGTTGGGTATTTGCTCTTTGGGGTCTTTGTGTTTGTTTATTTCCACAAAGAAGCCTATCAATAGGGATTAGAGTCATTTCACCAACTGATAAAACCAATTCTGATGGAATTTTTTTTAAATAGACAGGATTGAACTTAACTATTCTGATTCATTAGCATTATGGCTACTGACTTATAAGGTTACAATTTTTATTCATGAGGAATTCAATTAAATAGATAAACTATTGCTCTGCTCTAGATACTTGCCAGTGAAGTATTAAATATTTTCATTAAAAAAAAATAAAGATAAACTAAGCATGACTACATTTCTCGTTTTACTGAAATTACTGAATGGAAAAACCAGTATAAATGTGCCCTATTAAAAGAACACCTAAAAAATGAAAATCCAGCTATTTCTTTTCAAAAGATTTAATCACAGCTTCTCTATACATCATAAACTCTACTGTGTCATCTTAAATATTATTGAATTTATATAAAACTCAAAGAATATATTTATCAGAAAAAGAGCTATAATTGTATTAATTGGTAGGTTGTGATGATGTTTTAACATGAAATATCAAAATCCATTGATTTATGGACTGGCTTCAGCGGAGAAAGACCTTTACCAATAGGCCAGGCTAGAGATCCCAGGAGCCTCTCAAATGTTTTCTATGTCCTGAGTGATACTCGGTGCTTAAAGAATAAATAAATAAATAGTTTCTTATGATGTGCACATTCATTCCTCCCTTCTCCTAGAGGAGTAATTTCAGGGTTGTGTACATTCTCCCAATCTCGCAGTCATCAGACTGCCAGAAACCACCCATCCCATTTCCTTAGGGCAATGCACTAAAAAAAAAAACAGGACTGTAAAACTCCTAGAAAAAAACATAGAAATACAGAGTCTTGGCAATGATTTCTTGGATATGACACCAAATGCACAGACAACAAAGCCAAAAGCAAAACTAGACAAGTAGGACTACATCAAACTAAAAAGCTCCTACATAGCAAAGGAAACAACAGAGAGAAAGGACAACCTACTGAATGGGAAAAAATATTTGCAAACTATACATTTAACAAACGGTTAATACCAAAAATATGTAAGTAGCAAAAAAACCCTAAATAATCCTATTAAAAAGTAGACAAGGGACTTGAATAGGCATTTCTGAAAAGAAGACATATAAATGGCCAACAGATATTTGAAAACATGCTCAACATCACTAATCATCAGAGAAATGCAAATCAAAACCACAACAAGATATTATCTGACACCTGTTAGGGTGGCTATTATCAAAGAAACAAAAGGTAACAAGTGTTGGCAAGGCTGTGGAGAAAAGGGAACCCTTGTATGCTTAGGGTAGTTACATAAAATCATGCAGCCACTATGGAAAACAGTTTAGAGGTTCCTCACAAAATTAAAAATAGAACTACCGTATGATCCAACAATCCCATTTCCGCGTATATATCTAAAAGAATTGAAATCAGTGTCTTGAAGAGATACTTGCACTCCTCATATTCATTGTAGCATTACTCACAATAGCCAAGACATGGAAACAACTCAAGTTTTCATCTACAGATGAATGGGTAAAGAAAATCTGGTATATTCATACTATGGAATATTACTCAGCTTTTAAAAAGACGGCAATACTGTCATTTGTGACAACATGAAATGAACCTGGAAAACATTATGTTTAGTGAAATGAGCCACACACAGAAGTTCAAATGCTGCATGATTCCACTTGTATGAGGTATTTAAAATAGTCAAACATATAGAAGCAAAAAATAGAATGAACTTGCCAGGGTTAGAGGGGGAGGAAATAGGGACTTTTTGTTTAGTATCTACAAAACTTGTTATGCAATGTGAATAAATTCTAGAGATCTGTTGTACAACACAGTGCCTACAGTTAGTAATACTGTACTGTGCACTTAAAAAGTTAATAGGGTAGATCTCATGTTAGGTGTTCTCACAACAACCAGAAGAAACCAAAAAGGCATACGGAAACTTTTGAAGGTGCTGTATGTGTCTACGACCTCAATTGTGATGGTTTCAGAGATGTGGGTATATGTCTAGACTCATCAAATTGTCTACATTAAATAGTGCAATTTTCATATATCAGTTATACTTCATTGTAGCAGTTTTTTAGTTCCATTGATTCTGAGACTTTTCCCTGTTATAAAACAACAGCAATTAGTTTCTGAGCCCCTGTATATTTCCTTGGTCAGAAAATATGAATATATGATGTGTGAAAAGATTTCGGACCAAAAACGATTAACAGGAAAGGCTGACTCAACAGCCCTCTTTGGCTTCACATATTACTTAAAAGAATAGATTTGAACCTTAATCTTTTAATCTGCCTGAGTCTTGCAATTTTTACTTGCTTTGCATGCACTTTTAGCTCATGTCTAAAGGTCATTCTGTTCCTTGTGTGATTCTACCAGCTGATTTTCTATCTGCTCCCCTAATATTTTACAATACCTGAAAATTTTGATTTATTTCAAATTCTCTGGAGTCAAAAAGATAAAACTGGTCGGGTGTGGTGGCTCACACCTGTAATCCCAGCACCTTGGCAGGCCAAGGCAGGTGGATCATGAGGTCAGGAGTTCAAGACCAGCTTGACCAAGATGGTGAAACCCCGTCTCTACTAAAAATACAAAAATTAGCTGGGTGTGGTGGCAGGCACCTGTAATCCCAGCTACTCAGAAGGCTGAGGTAGGAGAATCGCTTGAACCCAGTGGGTGGGGGTTGCAGTGAGCCGAGATCACATCACTGCACTCCAGCCTGGGCAACACAGTGAGACTCCATCTCAAAAAAAAAAAAAAGAGAGAGAGAAAACTGTGACAAGTCTTTTTACATTGTTCAATGTGTTTAAATTTGAAAGATTGCTCTCTTCCAAGCTTTTCACAGATGTAACATTACAAATGTGTATGTGTGTGTATGTGTGTGTGTATATATATAATGTGTTTATATATTTTTTTATATATAAATATATGTGTTTATATATATATATATATTTACAGTGACTGTGTTTTCAGCTCCCCTAAAGCAAGTAACTGAAATTGACAAAGAAAATGCCACATAATTTGTAATCAGCAATTGATCACATATTATATACTTATCATTGAAATGACTTCCAAGACTAAGTGAAATTGTGCTCCAATTTTAAGATGCAAAAATAACATACAACATGTACAAAATTAAGACAATTATGAAGAAGCACCACCTAGAATTTGAATACTATGAAAGGCAATAAATCTGAATTGTAACAGTGGCTGTCGCTAACCTCGGATAAATCACTTCATTCAGTTGCCATCTGTTAGTTTTCCTCTTTAAAATGGTTATAATCACACTCATGTCTCTGTGGGTATGTCACAAGAACTACCCAATTGTTAAGCTGAAAAGCACTGAGGAAATCCAAATTCTGCTATAAAAACAATGAGTGCATGCCATAAGATAAACAGAAAACTATGCAAAAATGCCTCTCCTATTTCGATTATATTTTGAACACTATCTGAGGACATCTGACAGTACAGCTGCTTAGAGGAAATAGGATATGGGAAAGTATGTCCAGATTCCATTATTGAAACCCTTTGCTAAAAATATTAATCCCTCTTCTTCTGGAATACATTAATCATATGGCACTTGCTTAATAGAAAATAGATACAAAAATATGTCCTCTGACTTCCATAACTGTTAGGAAAATACTCCGTATTTCACTTGCACAGTTTTAAGAAATATTTCCTTCAAAGTGCCTTTCACTTATATGCTCCTTGAAAGCAGAAACCATACTTACACATTTTGTATATCTATCTGCTCCACTGACAGTGTATACTCCCATAGCAACCAGGACAGTGCCTTACAGATAATATGGAGCTCCATAAATACTTGTCTCTGCTTAAAGCAGGAAATGAAAAATAAGTCAGTCAAGATTCCTGCTCTCAAGGAATGACTCACATACTATTCAACTGCCTTAGGTAACTTTAACACAGTATACTATAACAAAGGTGTGTACAATATACATAAGAGCACAGAGTAAGAGAGAGATTATCAAGGAATCATTAAATAAAAGGTTATCTTTTAGCCTCAAAGGACAAATAAGAACTTACCATACACAAAAGAAGCAAACAGTGGAGGAAACAACACAAGGAAAACATGGTATGTATGAAGATGAATAGAACAACGTGTGCAGCACAGAGCAGGTGGCCGCAGTTGTGGAAGATGGGACTGGAAATGTCAGCTGCAGCCAGTTTGTAAATGCCTTGTGATCTATACCAAAGAATTTTGATTTTATCTTCCAGACAATGATCTCCAAAGTGGGGTGCACTCACCCAAGAGCATGTGCAAATGATCCAGAAAAAAAATCAGAACATTTATATATTTTCTCATCCTTTTTAATTATTTAGATGAGCTTTTCATTACTATATAATGGTTATACATATTTTGGGGATACATATGATATTCTGATACCTGTATACAATGTGTAATGATCAAATCAGTGTAATTGGAATATCCATCACCTCAAACACTTATCTCTTCTTTGTGTGAGGATCATTCCAATTCTCTTCCAGCTATTGTGAAATATATAATAAATTTTTCTTAACTATAGTCTCCTTACGATACTATTGAATACTAGAATTTATTGCTTCTATTTAACTGTATTTTTGTGCCCATTAACCAACTTCTCTTCATCCCCCCTTCTCCCTACCCTTCCCAACCTCTGGTAACCACTATTCAATTCTCTGCCTCCATGAGATCCACTTTTTTAGCTCTCATATATGAATAAGAACATATGAATTTGCCTTTCTGTGCCTGGCTTATTTCACTTAACATAATGACCCTCAGTACCATCCATGTTGCTGCAAATGACAGGATTTTATTCTTCTCTATGGCTGAATAATATTCCATTGTATATACATACCACATTTTCTTTATCCATTCATCTGTTGATGGACACAGGTTGATTTCATATCTTGGCTACTGAGACTAGAGCTGAGCTATGATAAACATGGGAGTGGAGATACCTCTCCAATATACTGATTTCCTCTCTTTTAGATATATACCTAGCAATGGGACTGCCAGATCATATGATAGTTCTATTTTTAGTTATTTGAGGAACTTACATACTGTTTTCCATAATGGCTGTACTACTTTACACTCCCACCAACAGTGTACAAGCATTCCTCTTTCCCTGCATCATCACCAGAATTTGTCATTTTTTTTTGTATTTTTGTAATAGCCATTCTAAATAGGGTGAGATGATATCTCATTGTGGTTTTGGTATGCATTTCCCTAACAATTAGTGATACTGAGCATTTTTTAATATACCTGCTGGTCACTTGTATGTGTTCTTTTTGAAAAATGTCTATTCAAGTCTTTTGCCTATTTTTAAATTGGATTATTGGCCGGGCACGGTGGCTCAAGCCTGTAATCCCAGCACTTTGGGAGGCCGAGACGGGCGGATCACGAGGTCAGGAGATTGAGACCATCCTGGCTAACACAGTGAAACCCCGTATCTACTAAAAAATACAAAAAACTAGCCGAGCGAGGTGGCGGGCGCCTGTAGTCCCAGCTACTCGGGAGGCTGAGGCAGGAGAATGGCGTGAACCCGGGAGGCGGAGCTTGAAGTGAGCGGAGATCTGGCCACTGCACTCCAGCCTGGGTGACAGAGCAAGACTCCGTCTCAAAAATAAAATAAAATAAAATAAAAATAAAAAAAATAAATTGGATTATTTGTGGGTTTTGCCATTGAGTTGTTTGAGTTCCTTATATATTATGATTATCAATAGTCTGCAATTCATCCTTTTTAATTTTAAGTGTTATGTTGAGTGTTTATAATGTGTGTGTACTTCATAGAAAAATATATACATATTGGAAATGTTGTGGCTCAGAAAAAGATACCCCAAAGTATGGCACTTTGGCATGCTGAGTACTTTGAACTAAAGGAGATTGGGAAGCCTCAGAAGCAATCTCAGAAACAAGGTCTCTCTGACCTTCTCCTGCCCTCCTGTCTCCCGGTTCTCTTTCTTCTTCAAACTGAGTAATATAAACCCGATTCTTCTTCTCCAAGGCAGGTCATAGAAACTAGAACCCCTTTCCCCTAAAGCAAGTGATAAAACCTAGAAAGGTCACTTCTCCTTTCTCCCTTGAAGGCCTTCATTCCAGAGTCACCCTGTCCAATATCCAGGAGGAAAGAATGCTACACAGAGACTAAGATTTTGAACTGACAAGCTTTGCTGCGTTTCCCCATGCTCAGTCTGTTGCCACTAGATCATACTCTTTTATTCAATCACATTTCTACACAGCTCTCCATTCTTCACTGAACCCAAGCACAAAAAGAGAGAGTTTGCCCTGGGTCACTGAAGCTTCATTTCTGAAGCTCCCATATCACATAAAACTTTGATTAAATTTGTTATCTGTTATCTGATCTTGTTAACCTTTTGTTATACGAGTGTCAGCCATGCCCCATACAATGTGTGAGGAAAGATATCTCGTCCTGCCCTTATCAGTGCATATTTAAAATGTTTAGTGATGGGATGCACAATAAAAAATGTGAATATCTAAGCAAAAAGCTACTATTGAAAGGTTTTTAAAAGCGGTAATAGGCCGAGCACCATGGCTCATGACTGTAATCCCAGCAATTTGGGAGACCAAGGCAGGCGGATTGCTTGAGCCCAAATAGTTGAAATTATAGGCACCCACCACCATGCCCAGCTAATTTTTGTATTTTCAATAGAGATGGAGTTTCACCATGTTGGCCAGGCTGGTCTCGAACTCCTGACCTCAGGTGATCTGCCCATCTCAGCCTCCCAAAGTGCTGAGATTACAGGCGTGAGCCACCACGCCCGACCAGTTTTTTCTTTTAGGTTTTTGTTTGTTTGTTTTATAGAGATGGGGGTCTTGCTTTGTTGTCCAGGCTGGTCTTGAACTCCTGGGCTCAAGCAATCCTCCCACCTCTGCCCCCCAAAGTGCTGGCATTACAGGCATGAGCCACCACGCTTGGCCAATAATCTTTATAATTTATTATAATTTATTTTAGAGGAAAAGCTGGTATTTAAAAAAGGATTTTTTTTTTAAAATTTTATTTTTGAGACAGAGTTTTGCTCTTGTTGCCCAGGCTGGAGTGCAATGGCACGATCTTGGCTCACAGCAACCTCTGCCTCCTGGGTTCAAGTGATTCTCCTGCCTCAGCCTCCCGAGTAGCTGCGATTACAGGCATGTGCCACCACACTCAGCTAATTTTGTATTTTTAGTAGAGACGGGGTTTATCCATGTTGGTCAGGCTGGTCTTGAACTCCTGACCTCAGGTGATCCACCCACCTCGGCCTCCCAAAGTACTGGGATTACAGGCGTGAGCCACCGCGCCTGGCATAAAAGGGTTATTTTATAGAACCATACTGTTCACCAAAAAATTCCTTCACCAAGTTTATCAAGTCTAAATTAATGGTTCAGGCTGGGCACAGTGGCTCATGCCTCTAATCCCAGTACTTTGGGAGACTAAGGCAGGCGGATCACTTGAGATCGGGAGTTCGAGCCCAGCCTGGCCAACACGGTGAAACCTGTCTTGACTGAAAATACAGAAATTAGCCAGTTGTGGCGGCAGGTGCCTGTAATCCCAGTTACTCAGGAGGCTGAGGCAGAATTGCTTGAACCCTGGAGGTGGAGGCTGCAGTGAGCAGTGATTGCATGACTGCACTCCAGCCTAGACAACACAGTGAGACTCTGTCTCAAAAAGTAATTAATTACTAAATTGGTGATTTAAATATCTGCTCCTCCATTTAACTTTTTATTCCGCATATATTCCTACATACTTGAAAATTTCACTAAGGCCAATATGATAAGGCACTGTGAAACACAATGAACACAGTGAAAGGACGAGAATTAGGATCTGCTCAGGTTGCAAAAAATAAATAAGACTTGGTTCCAGCTCCTAGGAAACCTACAGTTATAAAAGGAAACTAAAACATTAAACAAAGGGAAACTAAAACATTAAACAATCAACTACCAACTATAAAATTCCATACAGAAAATGATATGTATCCTAAAAGAGGTATAATTAAAATCAAACTAGTTGTTGCTAAGATAGGTAAACTCATTTTGCAAAGCAAATTTAACTCTAAAAAAATGTTAATGGCAGCCAAGCACGGTGGCTCACGCCTGTAATCCCAACACTTTGAGAGGCCGAGGTGAGCGGATTATCTGAGGTCAGGAGTTCAAGATCAGCCTGGCCAACATGCTGAAACCCTGTCTCTATTAAAAATAACAAAAATTAGCTGGGCAGGTGGCGGGCTCCTGTAATCTCAGCAACTCAGGAGGCTGAGGCAGGAGATTCGCTTGAACCCAGGAGAAGGAGGTTGCAGTGAGCCGAGATCACACCATTGCACTCCAGCCTGGGTAACAAGAGTGAAACTCCGTCTCAAAAAAAAATACTAATGGCTAACATATATTGAAATATAATAATTACAGTACAATACCCACCAGGTATAGTACTGTAATTTACATGCATTATCTTATTTAATCATCTAATTCTTACAACACCCCTATGAAAATGTTTCTATTATTATCTTTATCTAAGAGAAGAAGAAACTGAGAAAAACAGCTAGAGGCTTTTGAACTAGATACTCTATCCAAAAGGTGTTCCTTTCCCATCCAAAGATAGGATGGGGGATGGGGGAGACAGAGAGTGTAAGTCCTCACATGGTCTAGAACTATGCTGTCCCATATGGTAGACCCAGACACAATGTGGCTATTGAGCATTTGAAATGTGGCTGGTCCTAATGGAGATGTGCTGCAGATATAAAATACACACTAGGTTTCAAAAATTTAGTACCAGGCCAGGCATGGTGGCTCACGCCTGTAATCCCAACACTTTGGGAGGCCGAGTCGGGCAGATGGCCTGAAGTCAGGAGTTCGAGACCAGCCTGGTCAACATAGTGAAACCCCGTCTCTCCTAAAAATACAAAAATTAGCCAGGTGTGATGGTGGGCACCTGTAATCCCAGCTACTCAGGAGGCTGGGGCAGGAAAATTGCTTGAACCCAGGAGGTGGAGGTTGCAGTGAGCCAAGATCATGCCATTTCACTCCAGCCTGGGCAACAGAGCGAGACTCCATCTCAAAAAAAAAAAAAAAAAAAAATTACTACCAAAAAAAGAGTTTATCTCATTAATCATTTTATATTGATTACATGTTGAACTGATACATTGGGTTAAAAATGCATGTTACACAATTAATTTCCCCATTTTGTTTTGCTTTATTTTTTTAATGTGGCTACTAGAAAATTTAAAATTACATCTATGGCTTGCATTATATTTCTACTGAACAGTGCTGGCCTAAAGTGCTGATAAGGAAAAGTATCAACTAAAGAATAAATACGAGGCCGGGCGCAGTGGCTCATGCCTGTAAGTGGGAGGCCAAGGCGGGTAGATCACCTGAGGTCAGGAGTTTGAGACCAGCCTGGCCAACATGGCAAAACCCCATCTCTACTAAAAACACAAAAATTAGCCGGGCATGGTGGCACACCCCTGTAGTCCCAGCTACTCGGGAGGCTGAGGCAGGAGAATCGCTTCAACCTGAGAGGTGGAGGTTCCACTGAGCCAAGAATCCTGCCCCTCAAACTGGTGGAGTATAGATAACTCCCCACCCCTTAAGTGAAGGCTGCACATACTGATTTCCTCCCAAAGAGAAAAGGCTGGGGAAAAAGAGTTAACTTCACAGTGAAAACACCTGACAAACACCACCTCAGGCATGTGATGAGGCTTAACATCACTAGTGATAATCATCAGTGATAAATACGTTGACAGCACATTCCCTTGACATTACAAGATGAGACTGGCCCTTTACCTCTATGACCTTTCTCTCAAAAATCCATAACCCCAGTCTAATTATAAGAAAAACATTCAGGCCGGGGACGGTGGCTCACGCCTGTAAATCCCAGCACTTTGGGAGGCCGAGGCGGTTGGATCACGAGGTCAGGAGATGGAGACCATCTTGGCTAACATGGTGAAAATCCATCTCTACTAAAAATACAAAAAATTAGCCAAGAGTGGTGGCACGCACTTACAGTCCCAGCTACTCGGGAGGCTGAGGCAGGAGAATCACTTGACCCTGGGAGGCAGAGGTTGCAGTGAGCCGAGATTGTGCCACTGCACTCCAGTCTGGATGACAGAGGGAGAACACTTCTCAAAAAAAATTCGACAACCCAAATTAAGACACTTTCTACAAAACCTACTACTCTACAAAACTGTCAAGGTCAGCAAAAGCAATGAAAGTCAGGAATTGTCAATCTAGAGAAGCCTAAGGAGACATGTAATGTGGCATCCTGGATGAGATCCTGGGACCGAAAAAGGATATTAGGTAAAAATTAAAGAAATTCAAATTAAGTATGAACTTCAGTTAATAATTATCTACACTGGCTCATTAGTTATGACATATGCATGATACTAATGTAAGATCTTAATAATAGTTCAAACTGAGCAAAGGGTATGGAGAACTTACTGTACTATCTTTGCAATGTTTATGTAAACCCAAAATTTCTAAAATAAAAAATATTTAAAAAAAGAATTCCTCTGGTTTGAAGTCTGTCAAGTCTGCTGCAACCTGTATTCCCTGGCCCAAGTTATCTATAACCTTGGTCACCTGGAAGCTTGTTAGCAATACAGAATCTCAGGCCCATCCCAGATGTACAGGCTTCTCAGAGAAATAACCCCAATTGGGTAGTTTGGGTAATAAAGTTTTGGCTTTCACAATAGAGGCTGGCCGACTCCAGACCCAAAACAGATGATGGTGCACATGCCTGGAGACCCAGGACCTATGGTGCAGATCAAGTCTGAGGACACTCTGCTGGAGAAGTCTCCCTTGCTTACGGAAGAGAAGTGGGGAAGTCGGATTTTTTATTCTAGACAGGCCTTCAATTGATTGAATGAAGCCCACCCAGATTATGGAAGGGAGCCATCTTTACCCAAAGTTCAGTGATTTTAGTGTTAACCTCATCTAAAGACATCCAGGAAGTTAACACATAAAATTAACCATCACACCAGATCTGCCT